>NW_026000057.1:36568469-36641197 GCF_001458135.2 Marmota marmota marmota
GTGACCCAGCCAATCGGCCTCAAGAGCAGGAGGATTGTGGGAGGTGGAGAGAAGCTTGGTGGGAGAGAGAGGCTTGTGGAAAGCCGGTGGTGGCAGTTGAGGCTCTGAGGATTTTTCCTGAGAGGCTGTTTTGTTTGGCGTGTGTGGTTCTAAAAATAAAGTTAGTTTCTTTTGACAAGTGGCTCCTGATTGTGCCCAGTGTTAACACAATACCACCAACAAAGCTGCCAGTGTCAAATTTTGATTTTTCATTAAAATGAATGGTTGCTGTGATTGTTAATGATGTTGCTAAACTATTTTGAGCTGTGGTTGTCATAGATGTTGACATCTGGGATACCTTCTGTGAAACACTTGTTGCTTTGGATGTTGACTTTAAAGTAGTGGAAGTTGTATTTGTTGAGAACCCTGGTGTTGCCATTTTAGAAGTCATTACTGGTTTGATGGTGACATATGTCACATTTTTTGAGGCCAAGGAAACTGAAGTTGGTGATGGTTTCACAGTGGTGCTGCTGTTAGATTCAGATGTATAGTTGTTATGCATACTATCTGCTAGGGAGTTAGCACTGGAGTTCTGCAGAAACACATTGGGAGACTCCGCCGGAGTCTAATTTTATAATTTTATAATTTTTTATAATTTATAATTATAAAATATCTAATTTTAAAGTGTCTGCCTACAAAGGAAATAAAAGCCTGAGGAGAGAGCCTACAGAATGGGAAAGGATCTTTGTCAGCTGCTTCTCTGAAAGGGGATTAATATACAGAATATTTAAAGAACTCAAAAATCTTAACAAACACACACACACAAAAAAAACCCAATCAATAAATGGGCATAAGAATTAAACAGATATTTCTCAAAAGAAGAAATACAATGGCCAGAAAAATATGAAAAAGTGTTCAATATCTCTAGCAACCAGGGAAATCCAGATCAAAATTACATTGAGATTTCATCTCACTCCAGTTAAAATGATAATCATCAAGAATACAAAATATATTAAATACTGATAGAGCTGTGGGGAAAAGGGTATGCTTATACACAGTTGGTAGGACTGCAAACAAATTCATCCACTTTAAAAAGCAGTGTGAATTGTGATAGACATGATTATCCAAAGTACCTGTATAAAGACATGAATTGGTGTCAACATACTTTATATACAACCAGAGATATGAAAAATTGTGCTGTATACATGTAATAAGAATTGTAATGCATTCCTCTGTCATTCATTTTTTAAAAAAATCAATAAAAATAAAGCAGTGTGAAGATTCCTGAAAACACTAGAAATGGAACCAACATGTATCTTAGTATCCCTGTCCATGGCATTTATCCTGAAGAACTATTATCAGCATACTATAGTGATACAGGCAGATTGATATTTATAGCAGCACATTTCACAATAGCCAAATTATTGAACCAGCCCAGATATGTGTCAACAGACAAATGGACAAAGAAAATGTGGCATGTATACACAATGGAGTTTTACTCTGTCATACAGAAGAATGAAAGTATGTCATTTTCTGGTAAATGGATGGAACTGGAGAATATTATGTTAAGTGAAATAAGCAGACTAGAAAGTCAAGAATTCTGTTTTCTCTCTTGAGGAAGCTACAGCAATTTCAGGGGAAAAAAGAGGAGGTCCCATGGAAACAGAAGGGATATCAATAAAACAGAGGAAGGAGATAGTGTGGAAAGGAGGAGGGTTAGGAGAAGGGAGGAATTGCAGAATTAAATTGACCAATTTGTACTATGTACATACATGAATATACCACAGTGCACTTAACCTTTATGAATATCTATAACATATAACTTAAAAAACAAAACATAAATAGAAGGAAGATTAGTGGAGTAGAGGAAGAACAGAGGGAGGGAGGACGAGAGAGAGAAGAAGCACTGGGGACAGAAATGGAGCAAATTATAGTCCATGCTTGAATAATTATGTCACAATAAACCCCCACTATAATGTATAACTATAAAACACTAATAAAAACATTTTAAAAACAGTGTGCATTATTTTAATATAATAAAAGATAAGTGTGTGAACTGTCTGATGATTTCCTTTTCTATGCTCAGACCCCTTTCACACCAGTTCAGCCACACCGTCCTCTTGGGTGTTATTGAATATACCACATACCCCATGTGAATCTGTCCAAATTGCTTTGATTTATACAAACAAAACTCAGGCTACAGTAGGAATTCTATATATGAGAAGCTCATTTTTTATGAATTTGCAGCTCTTTGTAGTGGAAGTCCACCAAACCATTTTCCAAAAGAACTGCATATTTGAGGCTTGGTAAGGGCAACATACTTCTATAAGGAAGCTATATCTTCCTTAGATGGTTTAACTATTGAAGAACAGAGGTGTTTTGCAGATGCGTGAACATTTGATTAACTTAAAGGTTGCAATGATCTATATGATCAAAGCCTTGATCTTAAAGGCCTGTAACTAAAACTTAATGTTTTAGAAGGGCCCTTAATCCTGTGGGAATTTTTTTTTCCTATTTAGCCAAGGTTTTTTTGTTTCCCCAAATATAGAGTCATGTCTATGTTATTCTGTATATGATCAAATTAGTCCTTTCTACTCCACAGTAAACATACTCCTCAGTTACCAGTTTTGCCAAAAGTGACAAGAGTATCTGAAGTAGGGCAAAAACTAAATGATGTCATTCTCAGTAGGATAATAAATTATGAATTAAGATTTTGGCTGTGACTACATAAAATGAACAGATCTAATAGAAACCCAAGTTGTGATTATATCTTATTCACTTTCTACATGCAATCTCTTCTCAAATAAATACAGATTACCCTGTGTCATAAAATAATTCAGAACTTCCATTTCTAATCTTTTCCAGACTGAAAAGTTTTGATTCAACCACCAATTTCTGATGTGATCTTGGGAAAGCCATTCACTGTTATTGGGCTTTAACTTTATCCCTGCAAAGTGAAATATCTGGAGTTAATGTTAGATCAACTCTGAAGATTTTTATAAATGAAATAAATGATTTTTGAAATGAATGCTGTAATGATCCCTGGCATCATTTTTTGAGGACAAGCTGTTATAAAACCTAGGTTATATCATTTTACTATTTTAAAATTCTTCAATAGTTCTCCAATAAAATCAGAGTCAAAAGAGAAGTCATTTATTAATGTAAAAACACTCCATAATTTGGCTTCCAGGGAACTGTCTGATTTCCTTGTCTATTCCCAGACCCCTTTCACACCAGTTCAGCCACATGCCCTCCTGGGTGTTACTGAACACAGCAGGTACTCACCCTCAGGGCCTTTGGGCTCTGTTTGTTCCTTTTCCTGGAATTCTATTTCCCAGCTATCCATCAGGCTCCCTCCCTTACCTCTTTTCTTTTCTTTTTTCTTTTTTTTTTTTTTAGTGTTGCTGGGGAATCAAACCCAGGACTTTGTTAGGCAAGAACTCTACCCACTGAGTTTTGTCCCCTGCCCTCTCCCTTACCTCTTCCAGATCTGATTCAAACACCACTTTCTCCAGAGGGCATCTCCTGCTCTCCACAACAAGAATGAAAGCTTCCCTCATGTTTCGTAGCTTGGGTCCTGGCCTTGGCTTTTCTCCTGAGCATACACTAACATTTATTAACACCTAACATGCAGAGCATGTAACACACCATTAATTTTATTATCAAACTCTTTCTCTTCACCAGAATATAACAAAAGGAATTTTGTCTGTTAGGTTCACTGTTCAATCAAAAATTGTTGAAAGAATAAATGAAGAAAAGAAATGTTTTCTGCTGGAAATCGGACAAGAGCCTCTCAAAGCCCTTGATTCTGATTAACCTGGTAGCCATTTGTGGACTCACTGTTTTCTTTTTTGGTTGCTGTTGTCATTTTGGTACTGGGGATTTAACCCAAGGGTACTTAACCACAGAACCATATCTGCAGACCTTTTATTTATTTATTTATTTTTATTTTGACACAGGATCTCGCTAAGTTGCTTAGGGCCTTGCAAATTGTTGAGGCTGGCTTTGAATTTGTGATACTCCTGCCTCAGCCTTCTGAGTCATTGGGATTATAGGCAGGAGCCACTGTGCCAACCAAAATGTCTTTTCTTGACCACTGAGTAATTATTCACATGAGAATACATGACATCCTATGTGAATCTTGACTTTGGGACTGAAAATCTTCTTTTATCACTGAGAAAATCAACACCATCATGTGTTATATTCAGACAACTAATTCATTATGTATAGATGCAAACCATTCCCATTTGATTAAAACTCACACGTACGTTCAGTGTGCGTTCTCCCTATCTATTTAAGCTATTGAATTTCAAATAGATTTCTGCCTTGGTGTTCTGGAATGAATGTTTAGTTACTTTAAGTCAAATGTCCTTAAAAAATATTATGTGAGGCAAAGGTCCTTGGGAACTTAAAATAATCTATTTCACTTAAACAAATTTAATTTCTTAAAAGAGATTTGTATCTTTCTGACCTCCCGTGCCACACAAGTATACCATCACTCATCACCAGAATTACCTCTAACACAATTCAAAGAAACAGTCACTTTGGTGATGTTAAAGTCTTTAGAACTCAAAATACACATTACTTATGAAAAGCAATGAGTGAGGTGAGTGAGAAAACTTTGATATTTGTCATTTTGATGAGACCATGTCAATCTCATTTTTTTCCCATTAATAAAGCTGCTATTTTGCTGGGTGTGGTGGCACATGTCTGTAATCCCAGCAGCTCAGCAGGCTGAGGCAGGAGGATGGCAAGTTCAAAGCCAGCCTAAGTTTAGGAAACTATACTACTTGTGTGAACATCTCTGACAGTGTAAAGTAAATGGATAAAATAGACAACAATTTATTTCAATTAAACAATTTATTTCCTGTAGCCAGGGTCATTTTATTTTGTGATTCATTCATCTGTAAAGTGCCTTAAAACTTAGAGAGGCCCTGAGCAATTTAGCAAGACTGTGTCTCGAAATAAAAAATTAAAAATGGCTAGGGATGTGGATCAGTGTCAGTGGTTAAGTGCCTCTGGTTTCAATCCTTGGTACAAAACCAAAACAAAACAAACAAACAAACAAAAACAAACAAACAAACAAAAAAAACTGCTCTGGAGGATGATGAGTCTAGCTTGTTGCTCACTGGACTTACCTTTTTCAACAATTTTCTGTAAGTAGCTCATGTCCAGTCTCCGGGTCCAACTAGCCAATCCATTGTTGGCAGCTATGCTGTGGAGGTGGGTGTGATCTGTGGCCTTCTCCAAAAGGCTTCAGAAGATTTTCTGGTTTTAGTCACCAGTTGATTCACATGATGAAGTGAGCCTCAAATGTTTATTCCTTCAGTTCATTTTCATTTTTTATGGCTTATGTATTCCTGGTATTCTTTCTTCCTCTGTGATGATCTGTTCAAAAATGCTTGAGATCCCAGGGCATTTATTGGTGCACAGCCTGACTCATTATGTTCTCAGACATGCATGGTGTTGGACAAACACTTTGGGTTTTGTAAGGCAAACTTGGAGATGTCGAGAATTGGTTGGACTGCATGGCAGGTGGTAAGCACATTGCTGAGGATTGTCCTTTGCTGCCCTCAATTAGCTCCCATCACAAGCTGACTGAGCCCTGACTACAGATCCAGTCGTCAACCTGCTTGCCTTAGAGCCAGCGTGTTCATCCATGTAAACCACAACTCTCTCCCATGACTAGCTTCTCCGGGGTGTGAACAGAAAGGTTTTCAGGATGATCTGATGGCTTCAACCTGCAAAACTAAGGGCCATAGTTTTCTTTCTTTCCACATCTGTTCTTCTTATTTTCCATGGAGCACTTCTCAGATGCCACCCAAAGAGATGAAGGCAGAGCCAAAGCTTCAAGAGTTTGGACAGGAACACAAAGCTGACTGGTCTGCGGTGAGGCCTATGTGGTTTAGGAAACTATACTACTTGTGTGAACACTTCTGACAGTGTAAAGTAAAAGAATAAAATAGACAACGATTTCTATTTATTTCCTGTAGCCAGGGTCATTTTATTTTGTGATTCATTCATCTGGAAAGTGCTTTAAAAGGAATTTGCCACCTCATGTGGTCTGGTGTCATTTAGCAATTTGAGACAATGGGCTATGCTTGAGGTTTAAAGACTTAGTTATTTATTTCTCTTCAGGGATAATCGAATTGATGTGATTCCAGATGCCGTGAGGATGCAGTTATGAAGTCATAATCCACATTGCCTTCTTATCAGGTTAGATAACTTTTGCCTTAAAAGCAAAATATTCATATCAAAATTTCATGCTTCTCCTCATTCCCCTACATTCCTGCCAACAGTATCCATTGTTGAAGCCTCAAACCAAGTGTTGCTTCACTTTGAAGTCTTTCCTTAATGACTTTGCCTCTCCAGACAGAAATAACATCTTTAGACTCTCAGCCATGGTGAAGACTAAGCGTATCTCTTAGTATGTCGTCTACCTTGTTTAGTTGTCTGGATTTCTTAATTAGACTGTGAACTCCTTGTGACTTGAGAACCAGAAACCGTTTTTATCACCCAAGTTTGAAATGCCATTGCCTAGCACACACAGTAGGCTCTTTGCAAATGTTCATTGAATAAAAACACCTGAATGAACAATGCACATGATATTCATGGAACATATCATGCTACCTCAGAACTTGAGTCTTTTTTGTAGACTTGGGCCTTTGACTATAATGGCTTTCTCTTTCTTTGCCTGGCAAAATTTTTCTTTTCCTTTTTATTTCTCCTTAATCGTCAATTTCCTTGTAGAATGTTCCCTGACATTCCTAAGCACTGTTACTTAATCCTTTCTTTTTGTCTAGAAGTCTGCTAGCACTTACCTCACTCTAGAGTTATTGTATGTGTATCTATTGGTCTTTTCCTCCTAATGGTGACCTCCTGGTGGGTAAGGACACTGCCTTGTTCATACTTAACCTCCAGGGCTCAGTTCAGACCTGGCTCAGTGACAGTGCTCCATGAGAGTGTCTGTCAGAGTTGTGGGCCAGGATCTGAGGTTAACCAGCTCTGGAAGTTTGAACCCAGTAGTATTTCTTGGGGTCTTAACAGCCAAGAGGATGAACTGGAACTCCAGTTTCTCTTCAAACTTCAGGACTTTTTATTCAGTACATCGTTACTGTTTTCCCCTGCTCTACAGTTTGTTCCGGTCTTCACTGGAGTCTTTCTAATTTATAGTTTTGCTTCTCTTCTTTTTATTTTTCTCATTCAAAAAATTGTCTCTCCCTATGTCACCTGAACATGTTCAGTTAACTACCACATTGTATGCTGAATTGGGAAAGGTACTTGTTAGATGTATGATCTAAGCAAGTTACTTAACCTCTCAATATCTCTATTACTTCATCTGTAAGTTGAGGATAGTAATAGTATACAGCTTTCAGATTTGGGTGAGCATTCAATTATTAAATATTTGAAAGCTTTTATAGCATTTGCTGTCACTAAGCACAATCAAGTACTTACGAAAAATCAATCTATCAGGCTGGGGTTATAGCTCAGTGGAAGAGCACTTGCCTAGCATATGTGAGGCACTAGGTTCATTTGTTAGCACCACATACAAATAAATAAAATAAAGGTCCACCAACAACTAAAAAATACTTTTTAAAAAGGTTAACATATCTCTGTCCTCAAATGTCATGACCAATCAGGAATTGACTGTATATGTTACTTCCTGAAGTATAAGACATCACATTTGACTGCCATGGTTATCAGCGAACTTCTCAGGGAATTATACTGCATTCACACAATTTAAGTTAGAATCCAATTGCTTATTTATTATAAATACTTATCACATTCTATGTTTTCATAGATCCAGTCATAATGTATTTATGGTGGAATATCATGCAGTTCCTTTCCCAGTAATCAAAACAGTAGAATATAACTATTCTTAATGAATAGTTGTCTAATACAAGGCTTTTCTCACATCAATTTCCATATCCCTTTAAAGTTAGAATTATAAAGTTCTAAGGACCAACATAATATGCATTAGAATCAAGAAAATACAAGGAATGTAAAGTGTTTAGAAGCTGGATTTGGCTCCATTTACAATAGGATCTGAAACATTTTTTTTTCCAAATAAGATACATATTTGCTAAATAACCCTATTGCAACAGTATCCCAAAAAAATGTTCAAAAGAAATGTTGGTAGAAGGCTCATTTTTGTTTGAAAACAGTTTTCAATCTGTGCTAAATTTAGCTCTTCAACACATGAGGTATAAATATCTTTTTTAAGACCAACCACCTGATTCATATGCAATTTGTCTTGTTTGGTGAAAACTATTACAATGCCAAATGAGGTGGTGTGTATATATGGTATTGTTCTCTGCAAGTTTTATTACTTCTTTCCTTGTTGACTTAATCCACTTATTTTATATTTCCTTGTGGCTATGTAAGGAATGATATTTATTAAGAGGATTAGTAATCTAATGCCACACTTTCACCTTTAAGATAAAATGCATATAAGACCATAAAATAATCTTTAAAAGGAAAATTTTAAACAGTTTATTAATGAGAGAATGAAGGCAATTCTCCAAACTTTGCCTCCTCTGCTTATTGATGAAACCACACATTCCTTCTCCACAGGCGAACAGCAGGATGTGGGAAGTGTTGTGAATTGAACTTGATGTGTAAAATCTTTCCTGAACTACAGTAGTAGCCTCTCAGTTAAAATCTGCAAGCCCTCCTTCTCTGACAATTTTCTGTCCACACAGCAATATTGTTCATATATATTGTTTTACAAACACAAAGAGCATGATTCAAAGAAGTCAAATAAATTAATGCTATACCTGCAGGATCTGGGACTAGAATGTAGTTGTTCATGTTCCTTCCAGTACTCTGCTTGGTCTGTCTTGTTTTTGTAAACTGTACTTAGTTTCTGAAAATGGACAACATCCTTTCTTTCTGAGCTTGTTTATGAAAATTATATGTTTCTTTGTAGTTCATTGTGTAGTTCATTTAATGCTTGTCACTGTATTTATTTCCTTTACCCAACACTTTTTTCTGCCATGAGTAGCAATAAAAACTCCATTCTTTTTAAATTTGTTCTAATTAGTTTTACGTGAAAGTAGAATACATTTTGACACATCACCCCAAAATGAAGTATAACTTCTCATTCTTCTATTTATGCATGATGTAGAATCACAAGGTTCATGTAGTCATATATACACATAGGGTAATAATATCCAATTCACTGTGCTCTCCTTTCTACCCCCATACTCCCTTCCCTCCCTCAGTCCCCTCTGACTAATCTAAAGTACTTCTGTTCTTTCCTAACCACACTCCTTATTGAGAATTAGCATTCACCATTTGGCTTTTAATTTTGGGGGATTGGCTTATTTTGTTTAGCATGATTTTCTCCAGCTCCATCCTTTTATCTGCAAAGGCCATAATTTTGTTCTTCTTTAAAACTGAGTAACCTTCCAATGTGTATGTATACCACATTTTCTTTATCCATTTATCTGTTGAGGGCACCTAGGTTGGTTCCATAGCTTAGCTATTGTGAGTTGAGCTGCTATAAACATTGATGTGGCTGAGTCACTGTAGTATGTTAATTTTAAGTCTTTTGGGTTTAAACCAAGAAGTGAGGTAGCTGGGTCAAATGATGGTTCCGTTCCAAGTTCTCTAAGGATTCTCTATACTGATTTCCAGGTTGGTTGCACCAATTTGCAGTCCCACAAGCATTGTATAACTATGCCTTCTTCTTTATTTGTTGATCGATTGTATTTCTTCCTCTGTGAAGTGTCCCGTTCCTTAACCCATTTATTGATTGGATTATTTGGGGGTTTTTTTTAATGTAAATTTTAAAAATTTATATATGAGCAGAATATATTACAATTCTTATTACATATATAGAGCACAAGTTTTCATATCTCTGGTTGTATACATAGTATATTCACACCAATTTGTGTCTTCATACATGTACTTTGGATAGTAATGATCATCACATTCCACCATCATTAATTACCCTGTGCCTGCTCCCTTCCCCTCCAACCCCTCTGCCCTATCTGGAGTTCATCTATTCCTCCCATGCTCCTGCTCCCTATCCCACTATGAATCAGCCCCTTTATATCAAAGAAAACATTTTGCATTTAATTTTTGGGATTGGCTAACTTCACTTAGCATTATCTTCCCTTATCTTTTTTTGGTGTTTCTTGAGTTCTTTATATATCTTGGAGATTAGTGCTCTGAGGTGCATGTGGTAAAGATTTTCTCCCATTTTGTAGGCTCTCTCTTCATCTTAGTTGTTCATTTCTTTTGCTAGGAAGAAGCTTTTTAGTTTCATACCATCCCATTTATTGATTTTTAATTTTATTTATTTATTTATTTGCTTTAGGAGTCATATTAAGAAAGTCAGTACTTAAGCTGACATGGTGAAGATTTGGGCCTATTTTTCCTTCTGTTAGGAATAGGGTCTCTGTTCTAGTGTCTAAGTCATTGATCCACTTTGAGTTGAGTTTTTCGTGGATGAAAGATAGTGGTTTATTTTCAATTTGCTACATATGGATTTCTAGTTTTCCCAGAACCACTTGTTGAAGAGGCTATCTTTTCTCCAATGAATTTTTTGGAGCCTTTGTCTAGTGTGAGATAACTGTATTTATGTGGGTTTGTCTCTGTGTCTTCTATTCTGTACCATTGGTCTACATATCTGTTTTGGTGCCAATACAATGCCACTTTTGTTACTATAGCTTAAGTATAGTGTAAGATTCAGTATTGTGATGCCTCCTGCTTCACTCTTCTTGCTAAGGATTGCTTTGACTATTTTGGGTCTCTTATTTTTCCAAGTGAATTTTATTATTGCTTTTTCTAGTTCTATGAAGAATGTCATTGGGATTTTAATAGGAATTGCATTATATCTGTATAACGCTTTTGGTAGTATGGCCATTCTGACAATATTAATTCTGCCTATATACAAGCATGGGAGATCTTTCCATCTTCTAAGGTCTTCTTTAATTTCTTTCTTTAGTGTTCTATAATTTTCATTATAGAGGTCTTTCATCTATTTTGTTAGATTGATTCCCAAGTATTTTTTCCCTGAGGCTATTGCGAATGGAGTAGTTTTTCTAATTTCTCTTTCAGTAAATTCATTATTGTTGTATAAGAACATATTTGATTTATGATGTTGATTTTATATCCTTCTATTTTGCCAAATTCATTTATTAGTTCTAGAAGTTTTCTGGTGAAATGTTTTGCATTTTCTAAATATAGAATCATATCATCAGCAAATAGTGATAGTTTGAGTTCTTCTTTTCCTATTCATATCCCTTTAATTTTTTCTTTTGTCTAATTGCTCTGACTAGAGTTTCAAGAACAATGTTGAATAGAAGTGGTGAGAGAGGGCATCCCTGTCTTGTTCTAGTTTTTAGAGAGCACTCTTCCAATTTTTCTCCATTTAGAATGATGTTGGCCTTGAGTTTAGCATAGATAGCTTTTACAATGCTTAGGTATGTTCCTATTATCCCTAGTTTTTCTAGTGTTTTGAACATGAAAAGGTGCTGTATTTTGTCAAATGTTTTTTTTCTGCATCTTTTGAGATGATCTTATGATTCTTATCTTTAAGTCTATTAATGTAATAAATCATGCTTTTTGATTTCTGTGTGTTGAAACAAAATTCCAATCCTCGGATGAACTCCACTTGATCATGGTGCACTATTTTTTTAATGTTTTCATATGTGATTTGCCAGATTTTTATTAAGAATTTTTGCATCTATGTTAATTTGGGATATTGGTCTGAAGAAAAACTTCACTCTTCAGAGACTGGAGAAAAGAAGTGGTAATAAAGGTCACTGTCACTTTATCTGAATCATGGGAGCCCCTAATGAAAACATTCATCATTTACAGCCTTGATTTCACCAAGATGAAGAATAAACCCTATGTTTATTGGAATAACTAATAATGTAACCATGGGATTTACTGCTAAAAAAGACAAAGATCCTAAATAAAGTGTTATGTTAAGAACATGTGCTCTGGAGCAGCACAGTTGAAGTTTGAATCCTGACTCTGCCAATTACTAGCTTTGTGATATAATTAAAATCATTAAACTGTACTAAAAAGTCACTAAACACATTTATTTTTGAACTATAACAAAAAAAAATGTCCAAATTCTAAATGAACAGAGGGAGATTTGAAAGAATAATGTTTTTTTTAAATTATTAAGATGACCTACATTTATATAGCAAAACTCTTTTATTTTAGAATATCATGCAAGAATCTAATGCCTTCCAGAGACTTGACTCAAACAAATCTGAAGACATTTGATGTAAATGTAAATTGAGGTTCAAAGATTTATATCACTAGTCCAAGTTCACACAGTCAGTGGCAGAATTGGGATTCAAAGTGATTGCCTGAATTCCACTATATCTTTAACACCATGACATTTATCTTAAATCCAAACAACATTATTATTTGGTCTGTCTGCTGAGTCTTATATTTTCTTTGGAATAGTATCAATTTGCGTATTTAAAAAAACTGTACACAGAGATGTCAAAACTTATGAAATTTGACTAAAATAAGATATTAATAGCAAATAAGGAAATTTATTAAAGTCTCTTTTTTTGGGAAAATATTCCTAGATTTTAAACAAAAAGAACAAAATAATGATTCAAATTTCATATTTTGGCCTATAAAACATTTCCTTTACCTTTATGCAAACTTCCTTCTTGGTTTTGACAGTAGCTTAATAACCTGCTCAGTACTTGACTACATATCTGATTGGTGATACTTTTAGAAATACTTCTCATGTTGCAAATTATACTCCATGTACATATAATATGTAAAAGTACATTTTACTGTCATATATGATTAAAAATAATAAATTAAAAAATGAAGGAAAAAGAGGAAATACTTCTGAAGTTGATAGACTCTCCGGGATTCAGTTTTAAACAGTAGAAAAAGGAAAGAGATGGGTATGTTAAAGATGGGACAAGATTATGAGTTGATAATTGTTGAAGGTAGGTAAGAAGGCAATGAGAATTCATAATCATAGCCTATATACTTTTATATGTGCTTGAAATTTTCCACAATAAAAATAACATCTGATGCATAAGTTTTTTATTTAAAATATTTTTAAGTAGTAGATGGACAGGATACCTTTATTTTATTTTTATGAGGGGTTGAGGATCAGACCCAGCGCCTCACAAGTGCTAGGCAGGTGCTCTACCACTGAGCTACAACCCCAGCCTGTATGTTTTTAGATTTACCTGAATTACAGACTGTTGGTATGTGTGGGGAGGGAGATACATCTTTTACTTTTAACTATAACCTCTTGAACCATAGGGCTAGTAAATTTTATTTTCAACTAATTCAGATTGGGGGGATATTGTAGTTTGGATGTGAGGAATCCTCCAAAAGCTCATGTATGAGTCAATGCAAGAAGGTTTAGAGAAGAAATGATTTGGTTATAAGAGCCTTAACCCAATCAGTGAATTAATGCCCTGATGGGATTAACTGAGTGGTGACTGAAGGTGGGTAGGGTGTGTAGGAGGAGGTGGGGGCGTGCCTTTGGGGTTTATATTTTGTATATGGTGAGTGGAGTCTCTGTTTTCTGATCATCATGTGAGCCAGTACCCTCCACCATACTCTTCAGCCATGATATTCTGTCTCATTTTGAACCCTAAGCAATGAAGACAGCTGTCTATGGATTGAGACCTCTGAAATCAAGAGTCCCAAAATAAACTTTTTCTCTTCTGCAATCATCTGGTCAAGTCTTTTAGTCACAGCAACGAAAAACCTGACTGAAACCAGTGGGTACAGATGTTATACGCTAGGCGGTATACCAAAACCAAACATCTTTTTCCCAAATTTCTTAGAATCTAATTAGGAAAATCCCACACAAAACAATCTTAGAAGTGAAATACGATTACAACATTTAAATTGCATACCAAGAAAATAATAGGAAAATAAAGACACGATAAAAACTCCCCAATAAGAGTCTCTGATTGCTCCATGTCACCAGAGGAAAACATCATTATAATCTAGGGGAAAATTTATTGAGGCAAATGAATTTAAGCTGATTCTTAAAAGGTAGGTCTCAGCTACATAAAAAGGAAAGGCAATTCTTTTAAAGTAATTGAAAAGGAAAGAACCAATAAATAAATTAATTAACTTGTTAAATTAAAAATAAGGCAGAAAGGTTGTCAAAAGCCCACACTTTAAAGTAAGTAAAGCAAGTAGTTGGAAGTAGTGAATCTTTATAGAGATATAAACTCATCCCTCAGTATCATAGGCTATTGGTTCCAGGATACTTCCCTCACCCCTAGAGTTGGTACCAAGATTTGCAGATACACATATCTCTTATATAAAATGACATTGTATTTGTATATAACCTATACCTATCCTCCACATACTATAAATTACCTTTAATACCTAACACAATATAAATTCTGTGTAAATAGTTGTTACACTGCTTGTTTTGGACAAGAAAAAGTGTCTATACACATTCAGTATAGATGCAATTTTTACCTAAATATGTGTGACCAGACTTGGCTACATCCACAATTACAGAACCTGCCATACAGAGGGCCCACTCTATTTAATATATTTTTTTGAGGATTAAAAGATAAATAGTTAAATTTTTTCCTTAGGTATCAGGGAGTCACTGAAAGTGTTTTGCAAGTAAGTGATCTTGCCAAATGAATACATAATAAAATTGCTATAATAACAAAATTTATTGATGTAGAAATTAGTGGGAGAAAGAATAAAAATAATAAACAGTATTATTGCAATTCTGTGAAGGAAGCAGAAGTCTTTATTAGGAAGATAGCAGGAAAAAACAGAAGGATATAAATGGAGGGAACATTCTTCAGGCCTATAGGAGAGAGACGATTTGAGGGTCTCAGAAAATGACTTCCTTCTTAATTTGCACTGTTAATAAAAATGTTAATAAAATTAGTATATTAAAATTTCAACACTTAACAACTCCAAATAAGTAGAAGACAGTGGGAATGATATCAGAAATGCCAAGTGTCAAAACTGGTTGGTAGATGTTGCTCTTAGTTCTTTTGTTGACTATAACACAATTTAAAGTATTTGCAAACATAGAGAAAAGTTTGATGTGGTGCATAGTAAATGGAACCCCTACTTGTTTGAGCTATTTAAATTCCTCAAGGGTTATTTTATCTGCTTCCACGAAGACAGTGTGTTTGGTATAAGATTAGGAACTTGAGAAACCACAAACCAAATTTATGTGCTTATTCTGAGATATTTATTCCAGAGAAAGGACTCCTGGACTAATATATACTTTTCAGATTTTTCCACAGGTCCATTAGAGCCAACACCAATTCTGGCTCTAAGATCTCCACAGTATACAAAATGTGTGATGGGAGAAAATTTTTCTAACCCTGCAGTAAAACATAGTACACAGCCGTAGGGCCTGAGGTTTTTCCACATTTTAGACAGAATGTCCGCTTTAAGTCTAGATGAGTATATTGCATAATAATAAATTACAGTGAGAGAGGTGTCAAGAGTTTGAATTTTGATCTTTAGGAAAATGGATTAAAAAGTAACTTGTTCTCAATTTAAGTAATCTGGTAACTCAAATATCCTTTCCTTTGAATCATGATTATGAATCTTTTTCAAACTGCTCAATAATACATGTTGACCAACATATATAGTTTCTTATAAGTAAGGCATATCAAGTTTTTAAATTTTGTTTTGTTCTATTTCTTTTGTGTAAAAAAGAAACACAAATTCTTCCTCATAAAATGTACTTTGCCAATACATGACACTGAGGAAAAATACATATAATTTTCATTTTAAATATATAGTATTTTAAGGATTTTATATTTTATTCATTCATTTGGTACTTATTTTTACCCAATTTTTATACTATGACCTTTGAATTTTATTAAAATCACTAAGTCTACATTGCTGGTTTTCAGATTGCCTAGATAAATTTTTCTAATGAGGGAAATGATTTGGTAGGGTTTTTTTTTTTTCTTTTCCCCCCATGGATTTTCCATAGGAAGGCTTGGCAGACTGTGTAAATCATGAACATGAACATCAGTGGATCAGCTTGGATTTGGTTTGATATGTTCAAGCTGAAGGCCATGAACAAATGTAGAGTTGTCTGTGCTTAGAACATGAGTTCCGGCTTTAGTAGCTCCTGGTACAGTTGTTGCAAGAGCCTCATGTAATTTTTTCTCTCCTAAAAACTGACCCACATTCATTTTCCTATCAGGATATTTCTTTATGTTACTTGACTTCTGATAAATTTACTTTCTCAGAGAATGATGAGTATCATACCATAACCTGAGATTAGAGATCACAATTTTTCTTACAAAATCAGCCATTATTTTTGCCAATTTTGATTTCTCACTCTTCTTTCTGTTATAACAAATAAATTCAATAAAGTTTAAAATGTAGGCTACTAAGTTTGATTAGAGGAGTGCTTTTTGGTTCTTTCCAACATTGTCAGTAAATAGAAATGTTATCTGCTTGTCTGAATTCATCCATGCAAGCATCTGTCCATCCACTCACAAATGTTAATTATTTACTGTGTAAGTGTCTATAAACCTCATGGTTTTGTGTGTGAACAAAATATGGAACTTTACTTCAAAGAATATGCATAATAGTTGGAGAACATAAACAAGTTCAAGATAACTACACGTCACACTAAGGTACAAGTAGAACAATAGGGCAGCAAGGAATAACTGTCTTCAAGTGTGAACACTTGTAGAATTGAAATTCGAACAGTGAGATGAATTTCTGTGTGTTGAACATCTTGAAGTTAAGGGTCAGGAATGCGACCAGTATGTCTGGAAAAAAACTGGCATTTTGGATCTAGACATCAGAATACAAAAGGACTTGAAAAATAAAGAGAAAGAAGAAATGTGTAAATATGGGAGGAAGACAGTTTGTAGATGTCTGGAAAATACTTTGTTTTCAAACACTTGGTGCTTTCTATAATTTATTTTATTATATAGCAACTTGGATTCACATGATAGTGTTCTTCAAAGTCAAGAGAGTGAATGCAATCCATTAGGAAGAGAGCACAGGTGAGAAGAGGACCAAGAATAGACATTTTTTTTATAGGGATGGCTGGAGGAGAGGAACCTGCAAAAAAGCACAAAAAAATCATAAGAGGTCAAAGAATCCTCTGGAAAGGCAGGTCACTAGAGTGAAAGAAGCATAGTCAACAGCATTAATTTGGTAGATCCATCAGAGTATGAGAAAAATTTACATGTTTAGACTGTAAAAGTTTGAAGATGTTGAGGGCAGTGGGACAGAATGTAAATTGCAGATGGTTATGGAATAAGTATGTGTTTATGGAATAAGTATGTGATAAAGGAGTGGAGGTAGAAAACAATTTCTGTGAGAGAAGAAGAAGTGCTAATTGTGTGCTGCTCCAGGAAGAAAGGAATGAGTCAGTGGAGAAGATTCATGGAAGATGTGGGAAATTGGGGTAGAAATAAAGTGATGGGAAAAATAATAACAGAAACAAGAAGAGTTGGGATTCAACTGGGAAGGCACTTAAATATTAAAGGAGAGAAGTTCAGAGTATTTACAGTCAAGAACTCTGTCTTCCAAGTGAAGTAAGAGGCAAGAACAATTACTGAGAATGAGGATGAGGTACATCTCATGTTGCTGAAATAAAATTGGCTATATATTATGTTATTTTATGAGAGACTGCTGGATTCAATTTACTAAAATGTTACTTAGAATATTAGCATTTATATTCATCATTAATATTGCCTTACTTCATTTAAAATAAATTTTAGATTTTAGCATCATTGTAAGAACTTTGCTCAAGCATTTTATGGGAATTATCTGTCCTTTGAAAAATTAATTTGGTATATTAATGAAGATGGCACATTTTCTGAACAAAGTTCCTTGAAGAAACTTTAGCTTCTGTTTTGATTATAATTCTACTCAAATTGTTTGTATTTTATATTTTACAAAGAATAAACTATTATTTTTTATATTCTCATTGATGCAACAGTCTTAAAATTTCATGCTTAGTTATTTTAAACTTAATTTCTTAATAATTCTAAAACTTAATATATTTATAATCACAAATGGAGCCTGCATAATTTCCACTTTTAGGAAATCTTGGTATTTTATGTGTTTTGACATGTGACCAATTCTGGTTAGTAGACTATAAGTGCATAAATAAATACATGTTGTATCTTATATATTTTGGGGTATTTTAGAAGACATGCATTTGAGGCCCTAAAAATTACAGAATAAATATCTTTTAAGAGATAAATAACACACTGTCATTTACCATCAAAACTGGCCAGGAAGTTTCAAGAAAAAAAATTCAACAAAAATTTTAAACAATTTTATGTTGTTGTCTTAAGGATAAAAATCCTATAAGTATTTAGATAGATGAAATAGACAAACATGACATATAGAGAAAAAAATCTAGCAGGTCTTATTCTTCTCTCAAACACTTAACACATGGAGGCAAGGAGAAACACTGATAGAAATTTGAAGGAAAATATGAAGGCAACAAAAAGATAATCTCATGTGTTCTTTCAAAACTGCTTGAATAGCTCTAGTTTATAATTGCAATTGTAAAGGGTCAAAAAACACATGACCTAAAAGATATGGCTTTCAATAGAGAATGAACAGATTAGAGGTTTAGTAAATTAAGACTTTGGTTTACTAAAACATGACTGAGAGAATGCAATGACACTAATTAAGCTGACACTATCTGAATGAATGCTCCAAATTTGGAGAAAAACAAATTCAATGATAACAATTTGCTTTTTAAAGAAAATATTTAAACTAAGACAATAAAAATTGAATAATAATATATCTGTGGATTAAATGAACAGAAGCAGGAAAATATGTGGGTAAGACAAGAATAGCAACAATTCAAACTAAGCATTTTGACTTTTTATTTATTTGCTGATTAAATAAACCTACGTGCAATGTTGAAAACATCCAAAGGGATTCTGGACAATGACATCAATAAGAAGACAGACCAAAAATTTCCAAACTTTTGCTTCCCTGAGAAGACACCCAATAAGTAACTGCAGACTAAAAAAAGAAAATAACTTTATGGGAACTCTGGCAAACTATCAAGTGAATGTCCAATCAAGAAATAGCCATATTGAAAATGGTAGAAAATTTCAAAATTTTATTTCTCCCAGGTCAACCCTCTGTCCAGCAAATTCCAGCATGGAAGTTTTTAAAAAAAATCTAATTTCTGATTTCCCCACTCTAAATGGACTATGCAGAGTAGAACGTTTTTGTGATGTTCTGGCCTGTCTGTGGGCTGGGACTGGTTTATGTCATGCACAACTAAGAGCTCATATAAGAAATGGTATCAAGGGTTAGATTTTGTGCTAGAAGCAGTGAAAGGCAATTGCAGGCACCAGGGTATGGGAGAACAGCAGGGAGACTACAGGCCTATGGGTGCCTTGGCACAAGAGATTATGGACAGAGGAATACAATAAAATATCTCCTTGCGGGGGAGGGCTTTCCATATGAATATGTGTGTGTGGGTGAGGGAACAACTCAGTCCATGATTACGTTCCTGAAGAAACACATGTGTCAGGCTTACTAGAAAAATAATTTAAAATAATCATCTTACATATGATCAAAGAGGTAAAGGAAATTATAAACAAAGGCAAAAGGTAATCAGAGAAATAATGTATGAATAAAATTAGAATAGCAACAGATAGAATATTAAAAGAAATTCTAGAGCTGAAAATATAATAACTGAATTTAAAAATCAATAGCAGATTCAAACAGATGATGGGATCAATGAACTTGAAGGCAGATCGTTTTTAAATGAGCAAGTCTGAATAGAAAAAAAGAGAAAAGTGAAAAGAGGCTAAGAGATTATGTGAACACCATTAAATGGACCAATAATACATATTAGGGAAAGTCAAAAAGAAGGAGAGAAAATACTCAGCACCACATAAAAATAAACATAAAATAAAGGCATGCTGTCTATCTACAGCTGCAAAATTTTTTGTTTTAAAAAGAATCACAGAAACTTTTTCCAGCATTAAAATAAATCTCCAAAATACTACTGGATTTGGGTTACCACACATTAAACTTAGAGTTGAATTTAGAGAGCATTTTGCTATCTTTATAACACTGAGACTTTCCATTAAGAGCAATAGAATCTCATGTGTTCTTTCAAAACTGCTTGAATAGCCCTAGTTTATAATTTTCCTCATAGAGTTATTTATATTTCTCTTATATGCGTACATATTTTATATAGTATTTTTGCTACTGTACATGGAATATTTTACTCATTGTATTAGCTAATTGATTATATGAGGTATATAGGAAAATCACATGTGTGAGAGGGTGAATGTGTGTGCTCACATTCATGCATGCACTATTTTCTAAAGTATTTATTTTATACTCTTATTGTCAATAGGTTCTAGATTTATTCTGGAAGGTTTTACAGTTACATAGTCATATTAATAATAATAGTTTTGTTGCTCCTTCTTAAAATTGCTGGGCTTCAACCAAATTTAAATATCTGCAAATAAATCATATGTTCATTTACTTGTGGCCACATGCCATTTCTATCTCCTGAAATGCTTTCTCTTCCCTTTAATTTCTACTAATGCTTCAATTTGTAGCTTAGCTATCAATCTTCAAGATGATTTAAGACTGTCTATGTATTCCTGTGTATCTATCAGAACACTTGCAGTGTGTATTGAATTTTTTAAATCCATGCCTGCCTCTTCTACAGTGCAAGTTACAGGAACTATATCCTATCCAGTGCTTTCTCAAATGCCTGAAATATAGTCATCTCTTAAGGATTTTTATAACCAAAATATCTATTACAAATGTAGCTTTAATGAATGCTTACCGAAAGCTAGGTATTATCAAATGATTATCCTACATTACTTATTACATCTCATAGTCAAAACAACAAAAAATATGCAGAATCTAGTATTTCCTATTTAACAGATAAGGGAACTGAGGTTCAGATAAGTTAGGGTTACTCAGAATTACACCAAGTGAGGTACAGGTGTGTTTCAAATTCATGTCTAGAGAAGAAATAAAAAATGAGAAACAAACTACAGTGTTGTCAATGGGAATAAAGATAAATAGATTTGAAAGATATTTAAGAAGTAGAATCGGTAAATCTGAATGACTGGCTATGGTCACTGTAGGGGAGATAGAATTCAAGAATTACCATCAAATTTCTTATTGAGGGACACTGGTTTTCCAGTAAGCGAAGATAGGATCAGAACTGATGAGGGAGCAAGGAATTCTGGTTTATACATCTTGAATTTCAGGTGTCTGTGGGACATGTAAGTAGTTATCTCCAGAAAACAACCAATATCAGGACATCAGCTCAGTGAAGAAGTTAGTCAGAATGCTGGAGGTTTTCATTAATTAGAACCACTCTAAGTACTGGAACAGAATTCTGCAAAGCAATATTTAGGGACTAATAACAGACATTTAATGGTAAAACATCTTAATTTTAAATACTGTTGAAAAAGAAAAGAAATAAAATTATAACACAGTGAATGGATTCCCTAAAGACTGATCAGAGTTTCAAAACCAAGACTAAGCAGAACAGTATAATTCTATTGTGATTAAAAAAAATACAATATAGTTTAAACAATCATAAGCAGCAAAGGACAGAAAATACATCCTGGAACATGAAAATTTATTTCCTCTAAGATGATAAAAGGTCCAGTGACTAGCAATACAAAGCTCACCCTAGAAAGTGGCTGAATGAGGCCAGATGCTGTGAAGTGAACCCCCAACTAGGACACTGGTTCTGGGGAACCCTGTGAAAAGCAGATTCTTTCTACTGACATGTTTCTGGATGGGTTGGAGTAAGATTCTAAGCAGAAATCCTTTTTATCTTTTGTTGCCATGTGTTACCCGGCTTTTATACCTGCAAGTGGCACAAAGGTAAATTAATATTGTCCATTACTAGTGTCCTTCTCCTTCCCACCATTGAGAATTTTAGCAAACTGAAGCACACTTACCTCCTTAGTCACATTATAATTCTAAATATGCTTCACCCTCTTTAATTATCTAGCTTCACTTTGCAATGGAATTCCAAACCATACAGTTCAAATTCTTATCTCTCAACCAATCCATGCCTTAAAAATATATTTTGTACACTAGAATACTATGGTAGACTAATACTTGACCAAAGTAGTATATACTTTTGTAAAACAAATCATCATTCTCTAAGTAATCATCTGATTTTAGGTTTGGATCATTATATAGTAACTTTTATTTTATTTTTATAGTGATATGCAATGATTTAGTAAATAGGAGTGGGGAAAGAGAATGGGAAAAAAAAACTTCACTAAGATTATCTTTTTAAGACAGGATATTTTGGCTCCCAACAAATGTGCAAAAGAATCTGTGATTAAATCTTAAACATCCAGCTTTCAAATGCAGTGATGGAGAGGCAGAAAAATATGGTCATCCAAGGATTTTTATGTGCTACTTCAGAAATAGGAACAATGGCTGAACTGGTTGAAAAGTTCCAATGAAAGAGGGAAGTACAGTTAGAACAATGGGAGGAAATGGCTTTCAACCAGATATCAGACTTCCCTCTCAGGATAAATTGCACTTCAGGAGCTCTTTCAAGATCATCATTCCTCATCAATTATTTTTGAATGAAAAAGTAATGAAATACTGTAATATACCTGTATTATTCCTTTAGGAAAAAAACTGGTCATTACTATTATCATTTTTTAATGCCAAATAACTGAATGTGGAAAGTAATAAAGTTTATAACTTTTATTTTTTAAGGTCAGTGTCAGCCGTTTTTAGGAAGTATAACAAAATATTATAATATATAATTTAAGATGTCATGCGTTACTTACTATTGTATACATAAAAATAATGTTATGACAATATTTTGGAAAAGCATGGGCTAGGCATGGTGGTGCATGCCTGTTATCCTAGGGGCTCAGGAGGCTGAGTCAGAAGGATCTTGAGTTCAAAGCCAATCTCAGCATCTGGGAGGCACTTAGCAACTCAGTGAGACCCTGTCTCTAAATAAAATACAAATAGGGATAGGGATGTGGTTCAGTGGTTGAGTGTCCTTAGTTCAACTCCTAGTACCAAAAAACAAAACAAAACAAAAAAATATTAAGAGAGACTGAGTGATCTTCCACAGTAGAAACAAAATCACCCACCCAATGAATAAGTTGCATAGTATTTTCAGAATGTGATGCTGAAAAAATAAAATGACATAAAACTAAAGGAGTAATGAGGAACCCAGGCATTCAGAATGTGTGGCCATCTCTTGAAATTGATAGATGCAACATTTGAATAATTATTTTTCTCTTTTGCTAAGCTGCATCTAATAAAAAAGATTAGCTGTTGCATAATTTTTATGTAAAATTTCAGCAAGAGATGATATTAAATATAATCTCAACAAGCATATTATTGTGTTGAGATTTTAAGTGTTTTAAAACTTTTAAAAATTACTAGATATTTGTACATTTAGGCAGCTATTTTCTCTTTGTAGACTCTATTAAAATAAATTTCAAAATGTGAAAGAATTAATAGCTTTTAGTACCCTTATTTAGAAACACAGCTAAATTCATATAAGAGGTGGATTAGTTATAAATATATTAAGGTGACCTTCTTTGAAATCCTCTTCATTTTTGCTCACATGGCCATACAAAAACTATAGATGGGCCTTCCACATATATGTTAGACCAGGACGCAAGAAAAGACCACTGACTCCAATTAAAATCAAATTAAAGCAAGCTTATTATTTCGACTGGCCGGGCTGCCTCTCCCACCCAAAACCGCGGGAACAAGACGGCAGCAGCAGTTTTCCTGCAGCCCAGCTTCATAGCCCAGAAAGTTACACAAAGGGGGGTTACAGATAACAGAACTCTGACGAGCATCACACTGATGGTAGTTTACATTTTTGCTGGCCCCAACATCAGAATTTATGAAGGTCATTAGAGCCTTTGAAAGGGCTGTTATCTGGCCAGGGAAGGCCAAGATTTGTGAGGCATCACTAAGGTTTTAGAGAGGGCTGCTATCTGGTCAGAGAACCAGGCATGGGTGAGTTCAAGGCACGGGCAGACATTCCAAGGAGGTTCAGAATTTGCAGTAATTTATAGTAAAGCCGAAATTATCTTTTCACGGCTTTGTGGCGAGATAGCTCCCAATTTTAAGAAAAGATCAGGTTGGGTCTATCAATATAGGGTAGAGGAGAACTGAAGATGATCTTGCTAAATCTCTGTTCAAGTATTCCATGTGTATACACTTAGTAAATAAGCAAATAAAAAGCAGATTGAGATGTGCCAATCAGATGCCCAAATAACTGGAGTAACTGTCTACTCTATCTTTCTTACCTATCCCAGAGAAACAGATTCACATTTAATAATAGCTAGACCAAAGCCCTCCTTCTCTGGAATATTAGTTGAAAGGAAAATAATATATTACTGACAACATTCATGATTGATTAGAAGTTTATTCACTTTTAACTTCTTTAGCAATAGGAGAGCTTCATTAGTGAAGTTTTCCCCCAAGATATTGATGTCTCAATTTACATGAAATGGACAGCTTTTGCCAACATTTATTTACTATACAAACAGATGACTTCACCAAAGTTCATTAGCTGTAAGGTACTAACACCTCAGTTCCTTTCATGGGCTAGTCTGGTAGAACCCAGATTTACTGGGGCTGTGAAAATGATTAAAGTGACACTTTCTATGAACATCTTGTGGTGAAATATCATGCATGATATCAGAGTAATTTTTACCTCCCACATTAAAAATGAGGTAGGAGAGTATTATTAAGATACTAGGTGATGTCAGCCATAAGCCTTCCCATTAAAAAAAAAAAAACAACTATGTAAGCTTTTCAGGATCATTTGTTTTCCAAAGGGCAGACACTTTAAGATAATACAGCCTAGTGTTTACAACTGAGGATTTCAGAATCATATATGAGAAGAATGAGAAAAGAATATGGTGACAGAGGACAAGCGTCTTATTTTCAGGTAGGATATTTTTACTCAGGAATCTAAGACTTCCCCCAATAACATAAAAAAGAATAAATAATTATTTTCTTCAAATATTTAAAAGTTCATAAGCTTGATGGTTTCTTTCTATTCTTTCACTAATCTCTCAAGTCCTCTTGCATGCCCATAGAGGGACAATATTGATATAAAAAAACTCAGAACTTGTTCCTGATGCTGATCCAATAATGATGGTAAGGGGTTTTTTATTATTATTAGCTGCTCAAGACAATACAATGATCTTTACATATCATACATTTGATTCAAATAGGATATGAATTCTCATTTTTCCACGTGTACAGATTGCAGGATCACATTGGTTATACATCCATGTCTATACATACAGCAATCCTAGTGTCAGTTGTATTCTGCTGCCCTCCCTATGCCCCCTCCCCTCCCCTACCCTGTAAGGTTTTGATAAGAACAAGTTTTATGGTTTTGCTAGCAAAGGAGAACGACAGTGGACACTTGTCACAAAGGCTTCTGTTTTAACTGCTAGGGGCAATGGATGGCATTAAAAGCAGTGATAAAGGGGTTGTTTTCTGTGTATCAGTATCAGTAGATCTAATTTTCTTCAACTTAAATTCTTCAAAGAGTTGTTGTTCCATTTCCCAGTTCTGGAATTTCTTTATTCAAGTTGACAGTGAGTTGAAGGGCAGATAACTGAGGTTAGGACAGGAACAAAGTTGGTCTTGCTTCACTGGTGCAAGAGGGAGAGGAAAGAGGGAAAAGATGAAAGAAAAAAATAACAATTTTAAAATAAGCTGCCAGTGGTCAAGCAACAAGGTTTCTATTTGAGGCATGAATTTACAACATGACTAATATGTTATTATTATTATTATTCCTAATATTTAGGAAAACTTTTGGATGCTCAATCATCCAAACCATTCCTGTATTTTGCTTTTATTTTACTTTTAGCTTGTTATTTTTTATCTTGCCAAAAAAAGTAAAAACTTAAGTAGAATAATAAGTTAAAATACAAACAATACAACTAAATAAAACAATTTGGTCTCGCTTTACATTTATATATATATATATATATATTTATCTCACCCTGCTTTATTTTGGCATACACTTTCTGAAATTTTTCTTGTTCATTGTCTCTCTCCCAGAATACAACAGTCATTAATATGGTATTATGTAAAAATGTGGATGTGTAACCGATGTGATTCTGCAACTTGTATTTGGGGTAAAAAATGGGAGTTCATAACCCACTTGAATCAAATGTATGGAAGATGATATGTCATGAGCTTTGTAATGTTTTGAACAACCAATAAAAAAAATAAAAAAAAATAAAAAAAAAAACAAAATAAGGTAAGTTCTATGTGAGCAGGGTTTGTCTTTTACACTACTGTCATCCTCAGTTGAACATGTACAGCCCACTACAAGTACTCAATAAATGCACAATGAACAGAAAAAAGAGGCGATGAACTGCTTAAGCCACAATCTTTACCTGTCCATCTTAGAGTCCATACTGTAAGTTTATTAACAGAATGAAGATGACAAAAAGAGACAATTAGGACTGTATTTAACTCAAAAGCCTCTGTATAACAAGGAATAAATCAATTGGAGTGAAAAAGCAGCCCTCAGAATGGAAGAGGATATTTACAAACCATTTATATGATAAGCCAAAATATATAATGAACTCCTTCAATTCTACAACTCAAAAGTTTAAAAGAATGAATAACCTGTGTTTTAGTCAGCTTCTCAGTTGCTGTAACCCAAAAGACCTGACAAGAACTGTGACAGTCAAGCCAAAGTGACTCCATTTTGTTTAGTAACTCCATTCTGTAAAACAATCATGCCAAATAGAAAGGTCACGACTGGGGCAAGTTGTTATTTTCCTTTTGCTATAGAAACCTTTAAGAACAAGAAACTACCTAATGGTGCATTTTTTCTGTAACTAGAGTAACAGGGCTATGTTTCTGTAACTGGGGTGACTGGGCTAATTGTGATTGGCTAAGCATCCTGGCCGCCTGACTGCACTCTCCTGCTTCTGTAACCTGGCTTGCTTGCATTGGCTAGACCCCCAAACGTCCCTTTTGCAGTTTTCAGGCTTATCAGGAGTGCCCTTGCAATTGTTTGGGGCTCATCAGGGGAACATTTATGTTCTGGTCAGTAGCCACTGGTGTGCTTCAATAACAGCTTGATTCGATTATATGTGAGTGGTCTGGAAGTCAACTTATGAAACCCCAGGACGTTGCTTTAACTATAACAGAACGACTTTAGAGGAGGAAAAATCTATTTGGCACTCACCATTTCAGATGTCTCCATCTATAGGCTGCAGTCTCCATTCCTTAGGGCCCAGGTGAGGCAGAACATCATGGCAGAAGGGTGTAGAGGAGGAAACAAGCCTCAGACATGGCAATCAGGATGCAAAGAGTACTCCACTCCACCCAAGGCACACCTCCAGAGACGCTCAGTTTTCAGCCACACCCTACCTGCCTATAGTGACCACCCGGTCAATCCCTGTCAGGGGATTAATGTACTGGGTAGGTTAAGATGCTCATACTCCAGTCATTTCACCCCTAAACTTTTTTACCTTGTTTCACACATGAGATTTAGGGGGACATCTAATACCTAAACTATAACAATATGATTAAAAAATTGACTAAGGACTTCAATAGACATTTCTCTAAAAATAGAATACAAACAATTAAGACAATAACTGAAAAAATCTTAGCACTGGTAATCATCAGAGAAATGCAAATCAAAACTTCAGTAAGATATCATCTCACAAGATGGATATCATCAAAGAAGAAATACAAATGTTGAGGATATGGGGCAATTAGTGCACTTGCACACCATGGATAGGAACATTGAAGGGTGAAGCTGCTATGGAATTTCCTCAGAAAATTACAAATAGAACTACAAAACATTCCTGCAGTGCTATTTCTGTGTGTCTAATCAAAGGAACAGAAATTAGAATCTTTAGCTATTGGTACTGTCATCTTCATTACGGCATTGTTCATCATAGTCAAGATGTGGACACAATATAAATCAACAGATGAATGGATTTTAAAAATATATTATATACACACACACACACACACACACACACAATGGATATTACTCTGTCTTTAAAATGATGCAAATTATGCAATATGTGACAATATGGAAGAGCCCAAAGGACATTATGCTAAGTGTAATAAGTTCATCCCAAAAGTACAAATACTGCATGAGATTCCACTTATGAGTTATAACAAGATAGTCCAACTCATGGAAACAGAATAGAACCATGGCTTCCCACATGCTAAAACCTCAGAAGAGTTTTTAGAAGTAGAGAGCATGCAAGCTTGCTTAGCACTGTGTTTGAGTCTACAATTCAGCAGTAAAATGACCATAGGATAATTCTAGTGATGATGTTAGTTGTGCTTATTAACTGAATTTCAACCTACACTCCCAGGTCTTAGTCAATTAACTGCTGTATAATTGACTTTAGGGTAACTGGTTCAAAGAAACATTAGTCAGAAAGATTCTATTCTGTTCCTGTTGCTTAGTATATGACCAAGATTCAATGGGCTTCAGAATGAATGAAAAGTAGAATTCTTCTTCTCTACACCTGGTCTTTAAAAACTGGAAAGTACTCATATGATTTGTTTAGAGAAGAGCTAACACTGTATTGATTTTGGAAGTCATGGTACTTATGTCATAATGTTCACTAACTTTTGAGTAATGATGATAAACCAAAATTAAAATAGCAGGTGTTAGTACATTTCCAGAAGTAAGGTATTTGGGGAATGGAGTTTGGGGATGGCTTTCCTCTAGCAAAATATGTTGCTTTATGCTTCAGGATTTCAAATATCTTTAACCCATATGGTTTTTCTTTGCTTGTTTGGTTGTTTTTGGTACCAGGGATTAAACCCAGAGGCTTTCAATCATTGAGCCACTTACTCCATCTTTTTTTTTTTTTTTTTTCACAATAGGGTTTCACGAAGATGGGTAGGTCCTTGCTAACTTGATGAGGCTGGCCGTGGACTTGCCATCCTCCTGCCTCAGTCTCTCAAGCTGTTGGGATTACAGGCATGCACCATTGTGCTCTGATTGTACAGGTTTTTAGTACTACCAATAAATGTATAGTGAAGATACTTAAAGTGGAGTAATACGTACATAGTGATTCCATAATTAAAAATAACATTTCAACAACTATAATAAGCTTATGACCCCTGCTCATTATCCAGGTCGCCACTTCTTGACTCCCATCACAAATTGAGTGAGCAGGACAGCAGAGTTTAAAACATTAGATATTTTAATTTCTTGTCAGGGTAAAAAGTTTATTATTTTCAGAATTAGCTCCTTTTGTTAATTATACATAATTATCATTTTATATAACATTTTATGGTTTTATAGATCTTTGGATTCATGATTTCCCTTGATTTACTTAAATAGGCTTATATTTAGAAACAAAAAAAATGGATTTGACTCTTACAAATTGTTCTTTGGAAAAACATATCTCTTATGATATATCTTTAAGTTTTATAAACCCGTAGGAAAATTAAATATTTATAAATGTATAGAATGCAGAGCTACGAGCGAGTTTCCTTTCCTAAGTTATTAGAATTCTGGAATCTTGCAAGTTAAAGAGAATTCACTTTTCTTAATTGGTCCCCAAAATAAATGTAGGTGTTAGTTGAGCTCACCTATGCTCTTGAGTAACTTCCTTCCTATTAAACATATTTCCTGCACGTGATGACATTTTGTGAGAAGTACTTTCCCATGCTTCCTAGTTTGACAATTAGGCTCCCCAGGATGACATTGTCTCCCATATGAACCATTTACTCCATGTACTTTATTAACCACATCCATTATTAAGTGGAAGTAATGATAGTGATGGGAAAGGCTTCAAGACAAAAGTAACGAGAAAAAATGGACACTAAGACCTTTCTTCTTTTTTCACCAATTTTCAGATTCTAGCACTTGAATTTGGTTTAGACCCAGGATATTGTCACAGATAAAGAAATTTGGACCAGAGCAGAATGGACATACAAGTCCCTCTGTACTTTTGCATATTCAGGCGTTTCAGGGGTCTCTGAAATCAATTTCATTCACTAAGTAACTGCATACAAAACTGATCTTTTTTACCCAAAGCCACAGTCTGGTTGAGCAGACAGATATACATCATAAGCAAAGCAAATGTGGCAGTGTCTGATTTAATAGGGTAGAGACAAAGAATTAAGGGAGTAGAGCAAGAGAGGAATTGTGATGAGTTGATTTTGTGAAGGTATTATTAGGAAAGGTGCACTTCCATTTTTGACTTACAGTGTAGCTACAACTTTTGGGGGCAATGTAGGGGTTTGGATGTCATGAAGGTTTTTGTGGGGAGTATTCAAGAGTCCAGAATCTCAGCTTTTCAAGAACTGGGTGATAGGTAGTTCCTGAGATTTGTTAAGAGATTCAACTTAGCATCACCTTCTGACTCTCACCTTTTCCCCAGATGATCTATAGTCTGTATTATCCTGGCTCTGTTTTAATGTCTTGATGATGCTGGACATAAAAGGAAACCTAAATTCCCCAAGTTCTAGTAACACTTAGGTTTTTTGATGTGTGCTGAAATTTAAAGATGACATGTGCTTTCAGAAGAAAGTCAGAAGAAAATTCCAGGGTAAAAACAAAGTTCCCGATGAGCTTCTTTTCCACCTAAGTAGTCTCCCCTGCTTTCTATATCACCTTAATCTGTGTGTGGGTATGATATGAGTGGGTAAATTTATTAGGTTTTTTTGCACAGTAAAAAAAAGGGAATAAACATGGGAAATTACGTAATTATCAGAGTTATTAAACTTTGGAATGGATCAGTGTCTGGCTTCTGTGGCATGAGCTGTATCAAGAATTAATAAAAATCCCCTAAAGTTTTGCCTTTGACTTTGAGATAACATCTGTTATAGTTTTCTTCTCTGCACTCAACCACCAGGAACTCACTGAAGAAAAGTTATGCAATTCAAAATCATCTGTTGTGGTTTAGGGATGAGGTGTCCCCTAAAGCTCATGTGTTAGACAATGCAAGAAATTTTAGAGGTGAAAATCATTGGGTTTTGAGAGCCTTAATTTAGTCAGTGCATTAATCCACTTGAATGGATTAACTGGTTGGTAACTGTAGGCAGTAGGGTATGGCTGGAGGAGGTGGGTTGCTGGGGACATGCTTTGAGGTTATATATTTAGCTCCTGGCCATCCAAGACTTTCTCTGCTTCCTGATTGTTCTATCCTGAGCTACTTTCCTCAGTCACACTCTTCTGCCCTGATGTGATGCCTCACCTCTAATCCAGAGCTATGAAGTTGGCCATCTATGGACTGAGACTTCTGAAACTGTGAACACCAAATAAACTATCCCTCCCCTAAAATTGTTCTTGTCAGGGCTTTTGGTCAGAAGTAGGGGGAAAAAAGGCAGACAAAAAACATCATCTCATTACCTTTATGACAATCTATTGTTCTTAGACTAGTTTGATAGGCATTTGTGCCATCTTATTTTATATTTTATTTTGGTAAAATCCACCAACTTCTAAGCAAAGACTTTTGCTGTTTTCTCCTACTAATCTACTGAAGATGCTCACAAATCTGAAATCTTATCACACCCAATTCAAGTCAAACTTTGGTGTCCCCCACCTCTTGTACTTAGTAATTTAAAGTATATCCCCAAAGAAAATCAGGTAGGTCCTTTGTTTCTAATGCTCTGGGAATACTATATAGTCACTCACCCACCTGCAGAAAGCTGAAAAATTATAGTATTACCATGTGAGTAGAAAGTAATAGTTACATTTACCTATGGACATGAGTGACTAATTCAAATGTCTTATGGGACCAGGAAGGTAGAAAAATTACTGAAGTTGGCAACTAAAATAGTAACGGTATGGTTTTATTCTCCACCACCCAGTTGTGTTAAGGTAGTGAGATAGGTTACTGAGAGGCCAAAGGAAGTACCCAGAGATGGCGTGCAAAACATGAGGTTTAGTGAAAAGTGCTTACAGAGAAGATCCAAAAGCTATAGGTTGGACATATGGTACCTCCATCCCTCATGGTGCTTTATCAAGTAATTTATCCATCCCTCTTGACTTTGCTCCAGAAAATAGCTCCCTCAGTCCTCATGATACCTTGTTTAGGGGTAATTCCCAGTATCATGAGATATATTTTTCTGCACATTCTAGCTCAGACTCACTTGCATCATTCCCTTGACTTTACTAGGTTCTTGGGATGGAGAGGGGCATTTTAGGGACAAGGTAATTTACTTTTTTTCCCCAATAATGACACAAGGGTGTGTTAATTTCTACCATATTGTCTATCTAAATACATTCAAAATTTTAGCAATGCCTTGAGCCAGACCCCCAAATATGTCAATGGGCCACATTGGCTTCAAAGCTGAGGTACTTAACAATTTTGAGGGTAAAAATATGAGACGCTTGGGTAACTGAGTGTTAAATGAGATAGTATATTAAAAAGTGATTTTAAAAGTTCTTGGCAAATAGTAACACACTATAAAACTGTTTAAAATAAAATAAAATCCTTTCTTTGGTAACTGGAAATATAATATTTATCATCATTACAATTTCAAATGAACTGCAATATTTCAGTTTTGTCAAAGATTTAGTAACCATTCATCCAATTAGGCAGCTGCTACATGTCAGACACTATCCTAGAAATGAGAGTTAAATAGCAGACAAGATAAAATTTTTGTCCTCATGGAATTTAGTCTAATAGTAATGATAGACTCTTAAAACAGTTATAATAAAGAATGTTGAATAAGTATTTATTTTAGTCAGCCTTTTCACTGATGTGACCAAAGACCTGACAAAAACAATTTTAGAGGAGAAAAGTTTATTTTGGGGCTCACATTTTCAGAGGTCTCGGTCCATAGAAGTTCAGCTTTTATGCTCAGGGCTCCATTATAGGGATTATATTTGCGTTCTCTGATTATTATATCTCTGCCAGCCTTAGATTATATGGACCTACCAAATACTTGATAAATGTAACAACAATTATATTTTATGACTCCATTAGAATACTCCTATAGCTGAAAGCTAGAAGTTTTCTTGAATTGAAAAAATGATATATCAACATCTCATAACCTTATTCAACATGTTTCTTTTGATCAACATTATGTTTTTTGCTATTTATGTTGGTAGACTTAGTACTATTTCATTGAATTTACTGCATATTATTCCATTGTAGGACTATATCATAATTTATCTACTTTTGATGAATACTTAGATCATTTCCAACTTTTTTTTGCTCTTGCTACGTTCATTATTATGAGTATTCTGTGCATGTCTTTTTGTACTCATAATTCTCTGTACTCTTAGAGATAAAATTTTAGGTTTTAAGGAAAATCTGTATTTAGTTATTAGAAAGTATTGATACTTTTCTATTAATAACAAACTAGCACAAAAAGAAATCAAGAAACCAATTTCATCTATAATAGCTACAATAGGAATACATTTATCAAATGACATCAGTTTATTATTGATATATAGAAACACTAATAATTTTTGTATGCTGATTTTATATTCTGCAACTTTACTGAATTTATTTATCCATTCTAATAACTTTTTTTTCTTATGAAGCAGGGTTTATTTAAAAAGGGGTAACATAGACTTCTCCTGCAAGGGAGAAGGGGGCCATAGCTGGTTTTCTGGTATCCCAAGAGGTGAGGTGTTCTCCCCTGTTTATGTGTCCTAGGCTTCCTTTGTTCTCCTGCCTTTCCCTCCTTATCTTTCTCCTTCCTGTTTACAAGACTAGGCCCAGGAATGCTCCCAGGAATGGCCAAAAGGTGGGAAACAGTTGGGCTGAAGGGGGAAGGGCAGGATGAAGTAGCCAAGGACACATTAACAACCTTATAGCTCCCTGTAGGGAAAGGCAATTCCTGGGACAGGTTACCTTGGCAACAGGTTGGAGCAGAGGCAGATTCTTTTTTTTTTTTTTTTTCAAAACAACAAAAAAGCTTTATTGACTATTTTTTTTAATTTTTTTAAATTTTTTAATTTTTATTGTTGGTTGTTCAAAACATTACATAGTTCTTGATATATCATATTTCACACTTTGATTCAAGTGGGTTATGAACTCCCATTTTTGATAAGATCCCTCAGGGGACAGTCTCCAACTTCCCAGACTCACCCAAAATTGGTCTCCTAGATCTGACCTGACTTGATTTACCTGTCTACACTGACTGCCTGTCTAATTCTGTCTTCATTCCCCCCTCTAATTTTAGGAACTCCTTGCTGGGGTTGTGGCTCAGCAGTAGAGCACTCATCTAACATTTTAATAAATTTTTAGTGAAGACTTTAAGTTTTTCTATATGTAAAATCATATTATCTGAAAAAAAGGAGTTTGATTCTTCCTGTTTAATTTGGATGAACTTTCTTTCTTTCTCTTGCATGGCTAGGATTCTTAACCCCCTGGCCAAGGTTTCCAGTATTATATTAAATAAAAGTTGCATCCTTGTCTTGGCATAAGATTTCAGATTTTCAGCAATGAGTATGATGTTAGCCCTGGTTTAGTCATCTCTGGCCTTATGTTGAGGCCCTCTATATCTAATTTGTTGAGAGTTTTTATTATAAAGAGATGTTGAATTTTATCAATTTTTTCTACTTGTAAAGTTATATGATTTATAATTTTTTTCTGTGTTTAGTGAGATTATTTTAAATGTTTTTGTCCTTATTTTATTAATGTGATGAATCTTATTTATTGAATTGCAGATAGAACCACTGTTGCATATCTGTGATAAATCCCAATTGATAGCACTGTACACTCTTTTTTCTAGAAGTATTCAATGTATTATAACTTTTGAGAACTTTTACATCTATGTTCATCAGGGATATTGGTCTATAATTTTAAGTTTTTGATGTGTCTCTGATATGGTATCAAGGTAATGCTGATCTATTGAATGAGTTTGAAAGAATTCTGACACTTTCAATTTTAGGGTGTAAGGGTCCGGCGAACGTCGGAGGAAGAGACCACTAAGAGACCGCAGCTCATGCAACAGCAAAAGGGGTTTATTGAGGATCCAATCCAGCGTGCTGGGGCTCCATGCTCACTCAAGAAGGGAGAGCAGCCCAGAGCCCTGAGCAGGGGCTGAGCAGTGCTTAAGTACACTTTTTGGAGAGGGTGGGGACTTTACATACATCACAGTCTCCTTTAACAAATCATCATACACCGCGGGAAAATCAAACAACAATTCTGAGACATGATTAGTACATTCATTGGCGGGAACAGGTCGGGTGGGGGTGATAGGTCAGTTCTGAAGCGGGGTACACGTTCAAACTGATTGGTTCAGGCCCTGCGATGTCTACGTGCAAGGTCACACAGAGTCCTAGGTTATTAAACAACCAGGCGGTCAGGGGGAATATTTACTGGGCAGTTCTGGCGAATTGTCCTAACAGCTACAGGAATTTCAGGTTTTGTGTGTAGCATAGGAACTTAACAATACCTGGTCCTTTACATTTTAACTCAGGCCTTGCAGCTTAGAAACTTTACAATGCCCGATCTTTTATACTTTAACTTCAATTTCTTTTACCCTTACAAGGGCATAGTTTGAGAAGAATTGGTGTTAGTTCAGTAGAATTCAGCAATGAAGCCGTCTTTCTTAGGCTTTTATTTACTGGGAGATATTTTATTACTCATTCAATTTAATTACTTATTATTGGTTTCTTTAGGTTTCCTATTTCTTCATGGTTCACTCTAAGAGCATATGTATCCAGGAATTTATTTATATCATCTAGGTTATCTCATTTGGGGGTTTACAGCTGTTCATAATCACAGTTATTTTTTTTTTAATTTTTTTTTAGTTGTAGATGAACACTATGACTTTATTTATTTTAACATGATGCTGAGGATTAAATCCAGTGCCTCACATGTGCTAAGCAAGCACTTCACTACTGAGTCACAACCCAAGCCCCCAAATTGAAACCATTTTCCTTCTGTCCCTTCTTAGACACTACCTATGTAACAGGGGTTGCTTTCATGTAATGAGGGTCCACCTCATGCTTTGAATATAAATCTTACTGCTCAACCAAAGATTGAGCTTATTTTATTTTTCTCCTTTTTTCTTTTTTTAAATTTGCTCTTTTTAGATGTACATGATAGGAGACTATATTTTGACGTATATACATGGAGTATAACTTNTACTGTATTCAGTACAACTTAAATAATTTACTTCAGTTCTCAGAGTCTTTATGGCCCAGTCTTAAAGTGGGACTGTTCCTACATTAAAGGTTATTACATCAAATGGGCTAATGCAGGTTACTTAGCATTCCTAACGCATCGAAGGCACTCAGAGGTTAATGTTTTCTCATTTTTGCTTCCTGGTAGCAGAATATAAAGATCTGATTTAACTTTTTTCCTTAATGACTTAGATCATTGTGACCATAATTATTAACAATTGTCTTCATGTCTTTGGTATTTATCATGATGTGTAATGTTTTGTTCCACATCAAATTGATTTGAATGATTTAACTTTCCAGAATATGTGGTTAGGTCTTCATTGTTTCTTTTAGTGTGCCTGCCTGTGAATTTTCTCTCCCTCTTAATTTACAAATCTAATCTGCTCTGGGTTTTGGCAGTCAGCTAATAGACTCATTAGAAGGGTATATCGAGAAGGAATTAATGTGTTCTGATGAGACTGAAGGGCTTTTTTATTTTTTATTTTTCCTTCCATATTGGGTTCTGATTCCAGGGGTGCTTTACCACTGAGCTATACCCACAGTTCTTATTATTTACTTTTAATAATAAGTTTTAATAAAAACTTTTAATAAAGTTTTGAGACAGTGTTCCCTAAGTTGCTGAGGGTCTTGCTGAGTTTGTAAGGCCAGCCTGGAACTCGTGATCCTCCTGCTTTAGCCTCCCAAGTCTCTGGGATTACAGGCATGTGCTACCATGCCCTGCAGGGGCTGTTTTGTGTATATCACCTGTAGGGTATGATGTTTGAAGATGCTGCTTTTATCTTCTCTTTGCGAATGGCCTTTTTTTTTTTTTTTTTTTTACCCTTATACTGACTATCCACACGAAGAAAGTAACTCTAGACTTGGAATAACAACTGTTTTAAAAATATAAGTTAAATATTAATTAGGCCAACTGATAATGATAAGTGGACAATAGCCCCTGTATTTCCTCCTGTCAGTTAGAATGACAGCCTCCATGTCCTGAGTTCATAACCTTTCTCCTTTGCTGGCAAAGCAACAAAACTTCTTTTTCTCAAAACTTTGTCCTCATTTGTGGATCAGTGTTGGGGACAAGGATTCCAGTATCACCTATGTAAGTTTCATTCATTCAATCACTAATTCATTCATTCATTCTGAGCTATAATCTCAGAGCTATTTAAACTGTAGTATCTTTCATAATCATTTTAAATTTGAGGACAATAGTAAACAAAATGACTTATAAATACTGATCCTTTCCATACCAATATATGTCTGATATTTCAGCAAAGTAAGGGTCTTTTAAACTCTCTTTGAAGACTAAATTAAGCAGAATATGAGGATTTAAGCATGGATAGTGAAAGCAAAACTATTTTTCCTATTTTTCAATACCTTTAAATTCCATCTTAAATACCAATGAATTTCTGACATCTCAAATTACTTTAGAAAGTGTCAATAGTATATAAATATACAAATAGAGTTTAGAAACAAGCTATTACAGAGAGCCTATTATAAACACATTTTCTGTTATATATATAAATTTCAACAAATTCAGATCAATCTAAATTTTACTTTGTCTTCCTTGATTATGTACTCTAAAAGTCCAAAATAACATTTTTTGAGAGTATAAATCAGAAAACTTTTGTCATTCTTTTGGCTTATCAGTCTTTTTTACACAAGTTTAATACTACATATGACACTCTGGGGCATGCTGGAGTATGGTTCTAGTTACTGGGATGGGCTAACACATGAGAAAAACTGTTAACTACCTCTTAAAAGGGAGCTTCCTCAGGCAAGGAAATAACAACATTTTTAAGCCAGGGAGGAAGGCCAGTTTCCAAAAATGAAAAGAACTTCTTCCTTAGGCAATGACATTCATTGGAGAGTGCTTCATAGGAGAGTGCATAGTGACTCATTTCTTCCTTTTTTGATTTCCCCTTTAAAGTAGTCAAAGTTCCTGTCTTTGTGATCATTGTCTTATGCCACAAACAAAATAACAAAGAGGTTGTGCATTGCTAAATTACAGAATCATTTGAATTCCTACTCTTTCATGAGCATCAGTTCATTCTTTTAAGTGGCTATTTGGGGTTCTTAAGCTTGTCATTATTTTGCAATGTCCCGGAAATCAGTCATCTGACCACACTGGTGCTTGCATTCCTTATGTTCTTCAAAATATTTTATGGTGCCTGCAATTTTGTTCTCCTAAAAATTGCTCTCAGGATGACACTGTCCTAGATCAGATCATAATACATGAATACTTAATTGGCTCTTTTGACATAAGGCACTGAAATTTCTAGTTTCTGTCCTGGAATCATGCACATGCACACACACACACACACACACACACTGATGGGACATTATTTCTCATTATTTCATCTCAACAGCACACTCTGAGATACCCTACATTTTCCTAGGTGTCTATTACCAGTTCTTATTTTTGTACCAATATCTGTATTAATTGGGGTCTTTGTAAGAAAACAAAACTAATTTTTGCCTAGCTTAAGCAATAAACACAGTTGCTGAAAACATAACAGAGTTGCAGAAAGAAAATATTGAGAATTTATAAGCTTTTCAGAAAGTCTGATAAAATAAGGGTTGGACATGGATTGGAATCAAGGAATTCTGGGAGCCATAAGTCAGAAACTCCAGTAAAAGAGCTTTGTCAGCATTGATTTGGTGCTGGTTCTGGGTGCTGGAATGAATCACAGACTTTTCTTCTATCCCCAGAATATAAGACTAGGGGTCAAAGCTTTGATGATTTATTAGTCAGGAAGGGAATTGTGGGTCTGTCTGAGGAGAAAATAGAGTCTGGATGACCAAAAATAACAACTTATTTTCTACACATGAAAAATTACAAGCTAAAATAGCTATTGAAAATAGGCATGCTTTTTATTTTGTGCTTTCATCTACTTTGAAATATTTTAATAGATGAAACTTATGCAGTTGAAAATGGTCATAATTAATTTTTATAATTAATTTTCCTTTCATTGTTTTATACTCTGATGTTTATGCTTCCTTATATTGCCTTTATTGAAAAATTGATAATTTTAAATATTTAGTTACATAAATATAACAAGTTTTATGTATAAAGAAAAAAGTATTATTCCAAATGTAGATTATTTACGATATGAAAATATTCTCTATTTTTAACAATCATCAAGATATACTTTTCTATATTTTAAGTGTTTTTAAAAGACATATAGCTCTTCTTTTATATATACATTGTTTTGTTTTTATAAAATATGCTTTTTGATCATTTTTTTTTCATTATAATTTGTGTAGTCTTAGAGGAAGCTGATATGAAATGAGCTCCTTTTACTCATTTTGGAAAACACGTTAAATGTTAAACATTTTTCTAAATTTGGAATTAATACTATAGTGGTCTGCACACTGTGAAGGTCTTTAGTATCAATATACAATTAACAATGCAGGATGAAGGATAAGGAAGGGAAACCACACTTTGGGGGAGTACTTAGATGACAAAAGTGTGTGGAAAGACATGGTGTGGGGGGTAGAAGGTGCTCCCTTTATGCAATAAATATTGCAGAGGAAACTGGTTAAATTATTTTGCCTACTTTTTACTCTTTCTATATAGTATTTATAGCTTAAATAACTTTAAAGACTATGTTTTATGATTTGATATAATATCTAAACATGTTAGTAAAAATTAAGCAAGTTTAAATTATTGTTCAGGAAAAAATTATAAACCAAATATTTTAGTTGTATTTGGGATTTATATATTATTTTATATATTATCTCACATACTGACTTGGAGCTATAAAACTAACATTTTTTTTTTTCATCTTGGAAGAGGGAAACTATTTTACAACTTTGAATCATGGAACATTAAAATACACACAAAAGTAAAGAGCATGATCAACAACCATGTGTTCTTTCTTAGCTTCAACAATCATAAGCTCTGCCATTTTTTTGTTCAGCCTCTTGACCCAATTATGTGTTTTTTTTTCAATTTTTAAAACAAATCCTAGACTCACATTGCTCATGCATAAATATTTCATTTAGTGTATCTAATAGATTATGACTTCTTCTAACATAGTAACACTAATATCACAACCAACAAAATTTAAAGTAATTCCTTAAGAAGATCATTTCTTTCTCTATAAGAAATAGCTTTTACTTTCTCATTCCTAAATCTATATGTCACATGAAATAACTCATTTTTCTGCTTGATAAAGATGAAAAGACAATTTGAGTTTCATCTGTGAATAGGCCACCTAATACTATTTCCCTGAGTGTGTATGTGTTTCTGAGAATACTGACAACATCATCATGTTAGATGTACTACAAAGTCAAGACAGAATATCCATTTTATTTTCTATCTCTGCTCATGGCTTTGAAATTTTCAGTGAAAAGAGGATTAGGAGAGGATCAGGAACTATCATGGATGAAAAGACATATTTCATTTTAGCATTGTAGGAACCAAGCATCTGTCCAATTTTAGTTGTTATCTTTGGCTTGGGACCTATAATTACTCTCACAGCCTCGACAGGAACCAGGTGTGGGGACACATGTTAACTCTCTGTTAACCAGAAACTCTGTTAAAGGTGCTAATGTGAGAGATATTATAGCATCAATTCCTGAGGAAGTCTGAAAGTCTGGAGAAATAATTTTATCCACTTGTTTGCATTGAGAAGAGACCACACAAGTCACATGAGATACCAGAAAGAAATCATCAGGAGAACTTCTTGCTCAAAGTATTTATATGTTCATAAAAAATACAATGATCTTGATTACATAACCAAAGAATAATAAACAAAATAAATTTCCATTAATGACAAATGTTATTTGATGAGTCTACATCCCTGACAATTTTTGAGGACTTATAAAACTCAGTCTTCATGCTTGATGTGATTTGAATTGTTTGTACTCTCAAAGTATTTATACTTGAAATGGCATGGTAAAACAGGAAAGTATTTTATAGTTATTAATTAACAATGAAACATGTACATTTAAAGACACATAGAAGAAATTTTTGACTGAAGAGTATATAAAATGGGGACTGGGGTCGTGGCTCAGCAGTAGAGCACTCCCCTGGGTTAGATCCTCAGCACCACCTAAAAATAAATAAATAAAATAAAGGTATTGTGACTAACTACAACTAATTTTTTTTAAAAAAAGAGTATATGAAATGGTAGAAACCAAATAGAAATCAGTTAATCTAATAAATAGTAAATACATAAAATGAATATCAAAAAAGAAATATGCTTTTAAAAGTATCTTTTCTAGTTCATCTGATTTTTAGAAGGCTATGTGATTTCCACAAGATCGCATGTGCATTTACTGAAAGCACATGTCATACAGAAAAAATGCTCAACAGCAAAAAGATACACATGTTGTAATCAGCTGAACCTGAATTTAGATATTTCTGTACTCAATTATATTTTGTGATGTTAAACATACTGTTTATTTTTATCTCAATAGATGCTATTGCATACTAGTAATAAAAATCTAAACATCAATAAAGATAACCATGTTAACACATTTTATATTAACCATGGAATAAGTTGCATATGGAGAGGTGGGTAGGGAAACCATTGCCAGCCAAGGTAGGAGTTATAAAATCTTACAGGAAAATCCTATATGGAAGCTTACATAGAATTAGATAGATACAGGGAGGCCTCAGAAAAATGGCTTAGGAAGCCTACTTTCCAGAGATTTAGGGTTTCATTGATGTGATCTCCATATTCTGTGTATAATTTCTCCCTCAAGTCATTTGTGGATTTCAAGAGACAGGCCAAGAAACTGGACAGATGATGGCTGTTTAGAGGGAGAAATCCAGAAACATTTTCAACAATATCCTAGTCTAATGGAGATCATCACTCGAATGAGGCTGCTAAGGCATCCAAGGTTTTGGAGACTATGAATTTGTAGTGAAGTGAAGAGTCAAAATTTGTTTTTTGTTTGTCTTAGAACATTTGCATTTTTCAACTCCATAGAAAGGGAGGCTAAACCATAAAGCAGAAAGGAGTTGAAAAGCTTAGCTGAGTGTTTTTTACTACCTCATTATCTTGTAAAGCAAAAATTGCAATTTAGGACTGTTATCAAAAAGGGAAAACTCAAGGACATCATTTGAAAATCATCAAGATGTCAACTTATTTAAATATATACTTGGAAATGAGATTGCTGGATCATACTGTAGTTCCATATTCAATTTTTTGAGGAACTTCTGTAATGATTTTCAGAATGGTTATATTAGTTTAGATTCCCACAAGTGTAATGTAAGGGCCCATGTTCTCCTCATCACTGCCACCCTTTATTATGATTGATCATTTTGATTATGGTCACTGTAATTCTGTGAAGTGATATCACATTGTGGTTTCAATTTGCATTTCTCTGATAATTTAGAAGAATATTGTTATTTTGTCATGCATCATTCAAGTCTATGTTTTTGCAAAATTTCTGCTTAGGTGATTTGTACAATCTTTCATAAGAATATTTGATCATTTGCTATTGAGTTTTGTTAGCTCCTATTATATTTTGGATATTGATCTCTTTTCAATTGTTATTTGAAAAGTATTTTCTCTGAATCTGTGGGTGTTCTCTTCAGTCTGTTAGTAGTTATTTTTACTGTAATTTTCAAATTCTTAATGTTTCAAAAATGCTTTTGGAATCTTGAAAGGTATTGTATTAATTCTGTGGATCACTTGGGAAATATGGACATTTAAAAATAGTAATATTTACAATTCATTTACATGGGATATCTTTTCATTCATTTCTGTCATCTTCCGTTTTTTCAATATTTTATAACTTTTACTGTACAGATCTTTCACCTCATTAATTAAATTTACTTCTATGTATATTTCTATGCTATTGTAAGTGGAATGATTTAAAAATTTTTCCAGATACTATGTTGTTAGTACATGAAATACTACTGTTTTAATTTTCTAAATTATAACATTGATAAATTTATCAGTTATATTATATCTTTGGTTTAGCTTTTCAGGTTTCTATATTTTGATCATGTCATCAGCAAAAAGGTAATTTTGCTTCTTCCTTTCCCATATGGATGATTTTAATTTATTTCGCTTACCTAATTATTCTAGGATTTGCAGTGCTAAGTTGAATCAAAATGATGAGATTCCTTGTCATGTTCTTGATCTTAGAGGAAAATCTCTCAACACTTTTACTTATTTATTTATTCATTTATTTGGTCCTGAGGATTGAATCCAGAGGTGATTTACCCCTGAGCTACATCTCCAGCCCCTTTGCTTTTTAAATTTTGGGACAGGGTCTCACTAAGTTGCTTAGGGCCTCACTGAATTGCTGAGGCTGGTCTCAAACTTGCGATCCTGATGCCTCGACTCCTCAAGCCACAAAAATCTCTCAACTTTACCAGTAAGTATGATATTAGCTCTGAGATTGTCATATATAGCCTTTATTTGTTGAGGTATATTCCTTCCATATTTCTTTTTGCTAACTTTTTAAAAATCATGAACAAACGTTTAATTTTGTCAAAAGATTTTTCTATGTGTGTGTAGACCATCATGTGGATTTTTCCCTTCATTTTATTCATATGGTACATCATGTTTTTGATTGACATTTGTTAAATCATCCTTGTATTCTGGGATGAATCCCTCTTGATCATGGTGAATCATTTATTTTTAATGTGCTGTTAAATTTAGTTAGGGTTTATTGAGATTTTTTGCCTCTATATTCATCAGGAATAATGGCTTATGGTTTTCTTATAGTGTCCTTGTTTGACTATAGGATCAGGGTCATACTGGCTTCATAACAAAAACTTGGGACCTCTCTTTAAGTTTTTGGAAGAGCATAGAAGAATTGGTATTAGTTCTTTAATAAGTTCTTTAATGTTTGGTAGAATTCAGTCATGAAGCATTCAGGTCATGACCTTTTATTTTATGGGAGAATTTTTATATTGACTCAATATCCTTACTCATTATTCTTTTCATATCTTCTATCCTTACTCATTATTGTTCTCATATCACCTATTTCTTTTGGATTCAATCATGGTAGATTGCACATATCTAGGAATTTATCAATTTCTTCTAGATCTACCAATGTTTTTGGAGTATCACTCTTCACAGCAGTCTCTTTTTTAATCCTTTCAATTTCTGTGGTATCAGTTGTAATATTTCCTCTTTCATCTCAGTTTTCTTTATTCAAATCTTTCTTTTTTAATTAATCTTTTTTTATTTAAATATGACAGCAAAATGCATTACAATTCTTACTAGAGCAAATTTTTTTCATATCTCTGGTTGTATACAAAGTATATTCACACAAATTCATGCCTTCAAACATGTACTTTAGATAATAATGATCATCACATTACACTATCATTTTTAACTCCATGTCCCCTCCCTTCCCTTCCCACCCCTCTGCCCTGTCTATAGTTTGTCTATTCTTCCCATGCTCCCTCTTCCTATCCCACTATGAATCAGCCTTCTTATATAAGAGAAAACATTCACCATTTGACAGTTACAATTATCTTATATTAGACAAAGGCGCCAAAAACAAGCATTGGAGAAAAGATAGCCTCTTCAACAAATGATGTTGGGAAAACTGGAAATCCATATGCAACAAAATGAAATTAAACCCCTACCTCTCACATGCACAAAACTCAACTCAAAATGGATAAAGGACTTAGGAATAAAACCAGAGACCCTTCAACTAATAGAAGAAAAAGTAGGCCCTAATCTTCATCATGTGGGATTCGGCCCCAACTTCCTTAATAAGACTCTTTGGAGCAAGAATTAAAATCAAGAATCAATAAATGGGATGGACTCAAACTAAAACATTTCTTCTCAACAAAAGAAACTCTTAGGTGTATAGAGCACCTACATCTTGGGAGCAAATCTTTATCCCTCACACATCAGATAGAGCACTTATCTCTAGGGTATATAAAGAACTCAAAAAAGTTAAACATCAAAAAACAAATAATCCAATAGAGTTCTGTCTTTTCTGTTTTTCCTTTCTCCTTCCTTCCTTTCTTCCTTCCTTCCTTCCTTCCTTCCTTCCTTGCTTCCTTCCTTCCTAAAGGCTGTCAAGTTCATGTATAAAAAAATCTGTTAATATATTCTACTCTTTTTCAAGTCTCCATTTGAAAAAGAGGAGACAAAGAAGTCATAAAACACTGACTAAGGGATCAATTTATGAAGGTATAAATATATATCTCCAAGACCAGAGCAACTAAATATATAAAACAAGTATTAATAGATCAGAAATGAGAGACAGACAGCAATATATCATAGGACCTCAGTACTTACTTTCAACCCAGGCCAGATCATCTAGATAGAAAAACTCAAAATATCAAAATATGCTCTAGGCCAAATGGATCTAGCAGATATTTACAGGATAAGCAGGTAATTCAACAGCAAAAAAAAAATACATATTCTTTTCAAGGTCACATGAAATGTTTTCAAGGATAGGTTATATGTTATTCCATGAACAAGTTGTAAGAAATTTAAGAAGGTTAAAATCATTCAAGGATCTTTTCTGACCATAATTATATAAGACCAGAAATCTGATATGTGTGTGACAAAAATTTGCTTCCAAAATGTAGGTTCTCTGTTCACCTCATTGATTGTTTCTTTTGCTGAGAATAAGCTTTTTATTTTGAGACCATCTCACTTATTAATTCTTGATTTTATTTCTTGCACTTTAAGAGTCCTGTTAAGGAAATCAGGGCCCTAATACAACATGATGAAGATTTGGGCCTATTTTTTTCCTCTATTAGGCACAGGGTCTCTGGACTAATTCCTAGGTCCTTAATCCACTTTGAGTTGAGTTTTTGCATGGTGAGAGATAGGGGTTTATTTTTATTTTGCTGCAAATGGATTTCCAGTTCTCCCAGTACCATTTGTTGAAGAGGCTATCTTTTCTCCAATATGTTTTTGGCACCTTTGTCTAGTATAGATAACTGTATTTATGTGGGTTTTTCTCTGTGTCTTCTATTCTGTACAATTAAGCCTACATTTTGGGAGCAAATTTTTGCCACATGTATGTCAGATAGAGCACTAGTCTCCAGGATATATAACGAACTCAAAAAACCTAACACCAAAAATACAAACAACCCAATCAAATAGGCTAAGTTGCTGAACAGACACTTCTCAGAAGAAGATATACATTCAATCAATAAATACATGAAAAAAATGTTCAACATCTTTAGTAATTAGAGAAATGCAAATCAAAATTACTCTAAGATTTCATCTCACACCAGTCAGAATGGCAGTCATCAAGAATACAGATGACAATAAATGTTGGTGAGAATATGGGGGAAAAGGCATACATACTCTTACATTGCTGGTGGGACTGAAAATTGGTACAACCAACTGGAAATTCCTTAAAAAACTTGGAATAGAACCACCATTTGAGTCAGCTATCCCTCTCCTTCATCTATACCCAAAAGGACTTAAAATCAGCATACTCTAGTAACCCAGCCACATCAATGTCCGTAGTAGTTCAATTCACAATAGCTAAACTGTGGAACCAACCTAGATGTCCTTCAATAGATGAATGGATAAAGAAACTGTGGTATATATACTCAATGGAATATAACTCAGCATCCAAACATAATAAAATCATGGCATTTGCAGGTAAATGGATGAAGTTGGAGAATATCAGGCTAAGTGAAGTAAGCCAATGCCAAAATACCAAAGGCCAAATGTTCTCTCTGATAAGTGGATGCTGGTGTGAGGCATGCAAAAAATGGAGAAACTTTGGGAAGGGTGCAGGGAGGGGGCAGGAAAGATGGTGGAGTGAAGTGGACACCATTACCCTAGATATATGTAAGACTGCACACAGGGTGTGACACTACATCATGTACAGCCAGAGAAATGAAAAGTTGAGCTGCAATTGTGTACAATGAATCAAAATGAATTTTGCTGTCATATATTCCTAATTAAAATAAATAAATAAATAAAACTAAACAAATAAATAAAAAGGCCAGAAATCAGGAAGTATCTTGGAAAATTTACAAATATTTGGAAATTAAACATCATGCTACTGAACAACCAATCATTGAAAAAACAAGTTTAAAATAGAAATTTAGAAATTTCTTGAGACCAACCAAATTAAATTGCAGCATGATAAAACTTGCCCTTATTACCATACATCTTTTCAGAGTGGTTGCATCAATTTGCCGTCCCACCAGCAATGTATGAGAGTACCTTTTTCTCCACATTCTCGCCACCATTTATTGTTACTTGTATTGTTGATAACTTCCATTCCAGCTGGAGTGAGAGGAAATCTTTGTGTAGTTTTGCATTTCTCTAACTGCTAGAGATGATGAACATTTTTTTTCCCAGACATTTGTTGACTGATTATATTTCTTCTTGGAATGGAACCACCATTTGACACAGTTATTCTACTTCTCGATTTATACCTGAAAAACTTAAAATCAGCACTTAAAATGGAGCCACATCAATGTTTATAGCAGTTTAATCCACAATAGCTAAATTATGGAACCAACATAGGTGACTTCAAGAGATGAGTGGATAAGGAAAATGTGCTATATATACACAATGGAATACTACTCAGCCATAGGAGAAATGAAATTATGGCATTTGCATGTAAATGCATGAAACTGGAGACTATCATGCTAAGTGAAATAAGCCAGTCCCAAACAAACAAATGCTGAATGTTCTGTCTGATATGCAGATGCCAATTCACAATTGGGGGTAAGTAGGGAAGAATAGAAGTATTTTGGATTATACAAAGGGAGAGGAAATGGGAATAGGAAAGTCGGTACAATGAATCAGACTTACTTTCCTACGTGCATACATGATTACACAACCAATGTAATCCTATATCATGTACAACCGGAAGAATGAGAAGTTATATCCCATGTATGTATAATATGTCAAAATACATTCTACTGACATGTATACCTAATATGAACAAATTTTAAAAATTAAAAAAAGTGTGGGAAGTAGAAAAAGCAGTCCTGATACAGAATAATAAATGCCCTCATTGAAAAAAAATTACATATAAACAAAGAGCTGCAACCAGAAAAATTAGAATAAAATAAGCCCAAACTTAGTAGGGGAGTTTAAAAAAATATATATATATATAGGCAGAATTGGCATACATATCTCCCCACACATAATGTTAGTGATACAGGAAATACAACAACATCTGGTTGACTGTTTGAAGAGGCCATCTTTCATGGTCACTCAGCATCCCTGCACATTCTTAGTAAACATCTCAACAAGAATAAAAGGTTCTGACTATTATTTATCCAGGTATTTCTTCAGAATTGTCTTTAATCAAATCCTGAGCATGAGGTAACATCTCTCTCTGCACAAAGAGTAGGCTTGCTTCTGCTCAATATAAAAGCATCAAATCATCCAAGATCAGGGTTCCTGTCTTGGAATCTAACCCACTGATCCTGCCAGCATCATTTAGGACCATTAGCATGATGCTTCCCTGGGACTTGCAAAACATGAAGAACGTATGTAACTGAACAAGAAGCTCCCAGTAATGCCTTTGACTCAAATTTAGTATATTCTTTTAGTGGAACACTAATACTAAAATCTCACTTCCTACATAGTTCTTGACACTAATCAGGTGAATAAAAAGTGTGAGGAAGAAAATAGGGAAGGGGATGTAAAAGAAACTGATAACTGGGATAAAGTAAAAAATAATGCTATGGAAAATAAGTGCATATATGTGAAATTCCCAGGAAAAGGAGCTTTTCCAATGAAAACTCAAATGTTAAAGCAAATATTTGAGAGTTATCTTCATCAGTGAACTTGTGAGGAATTAAAAACCAAGCAAAACAAAACAGAACACCCTCTTAAAGGGACCAGATACAAATAGATACAAATAACAATGTAGAAATTCCAAGGCTGTTGATACTAACAATTGCATGTTGAGGGAGGAGAGTCAGGTGCTAACCACAAAGAGGTCTAAAAGCAATCAAGTGATTTTACACCATCCATACAAGATCAGTAAAAGTGGAAATGGCTAATCTTGTTTAGCATGGTTAGGAAGTAAAGGGGGAAAACAGGTATCTAGAGTATTGTCTCAATCAGTACAATGCAAATAAAATCTTCAATTTTAAATTAGATAGTAGCCACGTTAAAAATGTCAAAAGAAGTGAAATTAAATTTAATGCAACAGTTTACTTAATCTAATATATCCACATTATCATTTCAAACTGTAATCAATGTAAAAATATTCATGATATATTTTATATTATTTTTTATACTAAGTCTCTAAATCTGGCATATATGTGACACTTACAGCGTCTCTATGTTTACACATTTCAAGTGATTATTAGTATATAATCGATGCTTACCTTACCACACAGTATAGGAGTAGACAAAAAATTTATAACTATTAAATTTGATTACATTAGGAAGAATGTTCTAAAAAAGACATATAATTCTGTATAAAGAGTTTCAGTTTCCTTAAAACACTTTGTGTTGGAAAACATAATTAGAGAAGAATATAGTAAAGCATAAATTCTCAGAATAGGAATATAAGGTCTTAAATTACTGGAATGAAATAAAGGCTTTCTTACAAAAGATGATGTATAGGAGTTTGGTTGGGGAAAAAAAAACATAATTTCATTCCTAATGTTTTAACTCCTTTACTGTATGTAGGAGTCAATAGATTCTAAGAGAAAAATCTTAAACGGAATGTTTGAAGGAAGAAATGCTTGAGGATTATGAGCCAAATCATCTATGAAAAAAAGAACAAACTTCCTGAGCAAAGATTCACATAGAGGTCATAGAAGAGTAAATAAACTGATAGAAAAAAAGTATATGAATTTTGGGAACATAATATTAAATAAGGCAATATCTTGTACATTTTTAAAACTCTTTATTTTAAAATAATGTTATATTGGCTGAAGAGTTACAAAATGATACAAAGTATTTTTCATAGGCCCTTCATCACTTTCCCCCTACTGCTACATTTTTAAGAGTCATGGTTTAATTGCACAAAGTAAAAAATATATATATATATTGGAATATTGGTACCAATGTTCCAATGTTCCAATACAAATGAAAATTTTCTTTTAATTCCACCTGTTGTTTTGGGGTTGGGGTGCTCTTATAAATTTATATTCAGAGAAGAAAACTTTTATGGGAATGATCCAGAACACTGCTGGTGGGTTAATAAACTATGATGGAAGGCCTCTTGTGTGAATCCAGGTGGACTAAGACAACCCCAAGTTTGACTCTCTAGACTTCCATCAACAAGCTGGTAAAATAACCAATGAAAATTGGAGAAGTTCGACAATTAGAAGAAGATGTGGTTAGAAAGATGGAGCTGAGGGATGGAAATCTAGAAGAACATCTGGAACCATACGACAGGGCATAATGAAACATTTTTAAAACTGAATATCTTAATTTTGTATCCCTATAGTCCAATTTAACTATTTTTCTAATCAAATAAGATTAAATTTCCATGTTTAAAGCAATAAAAAATATCCTTTTTCTTCTAGAGATAGTTAACATAAAAATATTAATCATTTTAATACTGTAAACATAGTGAGATTGTAATCTCTTTATATATATATATATATTTACTTTCTAGACAAGCATGGGAGTACCCTAAAATCAGAATATATGTTGTGGTTTGGATGTGAGGTGTCCCCCGAAAGGTCACATGTGAGACAATGCAAGAAAGTTTGGAGGAGAAATGATTGGGTGGTAGTTAGTCCCTGATGGGATTAACTGAAGTGGTAAGGGTGTGGCTGGAGGAGGTGAGAATTGGGGTGTGTGTTTGGCTATATATTTGTATCTGGAGAGTAGAGTCTCTCTCTGCTTCTCGATCACCTGATGTGGGCTGCTTCCCTTTGCCACACTCTCCTGCCATGATGTTCAGCCTCTTCTGGAACCCTGAGGAATGGAGCCAATCTTCTGTGGACTGAGACCTCTGAAACTGTGAGCCCTCAAATAAACTCTTCCTCCTCTGCTGTTTTAGCCAGATCCTTCAGTCACAGCAGCAGCGAAAAAGCTGACTAAAACAATATGTTAGGAAAAATCTTCAGAATGTGTTTACCTCTAAGGTCAAATATTCTTCAGTTGGTACCATGCTAAACACTTGGTGTTCCAAAACTATCTGGACTCTTCCATGTTCTCTTAAATGTTTTATAATAAATTTATGTTTTTTAGTTATATCACACATTAAGCTTTGTAGGTAAATGCCTTATATATTCCAACCCTGTTTCTAAATTCTTATAATGTTTCCCTTGCAGAGTAATCTATCAAAAAGATAAAGTTTAAGAGTAAAGGGGAAATGAAAAAGAGAGGAAAAAAAATAGACAAACTTCAGCTTTCAATGTGCTGAAATATATCAATATATCAATGTATTTTATAAAGAAGTGTTTAGGAATGAACTCTCAGAGACTGTCCCGGAGTCCTTCACTTGGTATAAATGATTATTGCTGATGTCAGGTTTTATTCCCATTATTCCTGGACTCCAGTATCCCATGCTGTTTCGTAAATTACTCTTTTTAAGTACAACTTAGATTGTCAGATAAATATATAAACAAAAGCCAAATGTGAGCCAAAGTAAATATTAATTTAAAAACTATAACCCAAGATCCAAAATGAAGTAACTTTTTTGGCTAATATCTGCAGTTTTGCTAAGCTGTCTCCACTTGGGGTAAATGAGAAGGAAGAAGGAAAAAAAAGTGCTGAGAAGGGAAAATACTAGCATTAATAGTTGCAACAACTTATGAGAGAAAGCAGACCAAGAAAGCAGAGTGCATGCCTCTCCACAGCCCAGTGCTAATCAGGTCGATGAATGTTTCTTCCCCAACCCCAGTTTACTGGAGCATGTGGGAGTCTGAATTGTTCTTGGATCATGGCTTTACTTTCCCCAGGACACCAACCCAGGCTTTCCTCTAAGAGCACGCTATGCCACGAAACCTCTCACTGCCCTTGGAGCAGGTCAAATTTGGTTCCACATTTTCCCATAGAGTTCTGCTCAGAGTTCTGGAATTGAGCCACTGCATATAGTCCTGAGGGAGAAATTTATTGCCAAGGAAGATGTCACACTAGCTGTTTATTTCCTAATGGGCTGAAGGCTTTCTCATGTAATTGAACAGATGCCTTCAGATTTTGGGCTTAATGCACTCTACAGTTACCAAGTACTCTCAAACGTTGTGTGCACACATTAGCCTTCACAGTAATAATCCCACAGAGAGCTCACAACAGATATTTATATTCCAAATTTTATAAATTTGGAAACTGAGGCTTGAAGGTTTTAATGATCTAGTAGTTCTGATGTCTTATTCCCCTTCTGTAATCTTTCTATTGTTTTTCTTTATTTTTAATTCATATATAGACACACGTGCAATATATTTTGAAGAACTCCATAATGCATCTATTAAGATGACTAGAAAAATATTATGATAGACTATATTCATGCAGATAAAATTTTTAAAGTAAAAATATATACTTATTCTAAAGCTCAGATATAGGGAAGCTATAAATTCTTCCTGATGTCAGTCATTAGCCTATCTTCTGGAACTTTCCATGAATATTTGAGATATTTAATTTTGAGTCTGTTACAGCTGTTTTCAATAAAAGAAAAGATCTCATTTTGTATTTTGTTCAGTGAATTAAAATCGATTACAAAACAAAAATAATAACAACACTTTGTCAATATTAAATAAGTTACGGGTCACATATTCAAATTTGGATACTGGTTGTGTCTAAAAAATATACACATATAAAAACCAAAGTAGGAAACAGGCTATACTCTGTAAAAACCAGCATTTTAATGATAATTATCCTGTCTATATGTGCTCACAAGGCAAATTATAATAAATATAATCCTATCACCATAAAATTTCTGAAAAGAGATCACCTTGCCTCTCATTTGACCATCTTTTCCTTGTAATGTAATTTGGAAGAACTACTTGATGGAGCTAACCAGTCTTTTTCAAAATTTTAAGTTTTGTATGGAAAGCATGACTAAAATTTAGCCCTGAATCCTTTATCAATTTATAAGATAATAAGTATACAACTAAAGAAATACTTTTAAGCATTGTTCTACTCTACATTTAGAAACAGACTTGGTTTCTGTTTCAGAACTTTTAATATTGGATCACCTGGGATATAATGGATTCCATAGATTTAATATGTTGACTATAGTGAGTTGAACTGCAATATTTTTTCAATGTCCTTTGAGTTCAACAACTGCATTTCAAATATGGAAAATGTCAGCTGAACACATTCAGGAGTCAGAAATTATTGCTATTAAAAAAGAAGTATTATTCATTAAGTTCGTGTTCTTAATACTTCCTTAGGATTAGAAAGCAGAATGAAAACTGGTGTACTCTTGACAATACTCTGAGAAAATATTTGATATGGATTGTAAATCCAAAATTCTCAAAAGGTTTATGCATACTGAATGCAGAATACAAAATGTGTAGAAAAAAAATCATATTCCAGTAAGAATACCTGACATTGTTTTGGATACACTAGTCATTTGCTATAAAAATTTATCAAAATTGGATTTTAAGTTATTTGATAGGAAAAGTGTGTTTGTGTTTGGAGCACCACTGCTGTCTACCTGAAGCAGTGTTATGAAAAAGTAGATAATCCAAAGTACTAGAAATTCCCCATCTTTAAATGGTGTGACTTTTGGAAGAATCTTACCCCTTTAATAATGCCTAAGTGGTTTTGTTGTAAAATTATGTGTAGCACCAGGTGGAGAAACTGTATAGCTTGTAAAGAAATTGGGATTTTTTTGGGGGGCGGGGGGGAGTTAATGCAAAGTCTCTTTAAAAAAATGGACCATTGATTTGCATCCCAGAGTTGATAATATTTGTCAAATAAAAGGATTCAAGACTTTAAAAGGAAAACTCAGATATAGGCCATCCATATGGCACAAAGGTAATAATGACTTCACTGAAGTTGAATCTGAGCCTACAAGAAATTTTACTTTTGCTATAAAGACACCAAAACCAAAGAAGCAATAATTTTTATTTGAAAACTGTCCAGCATTCTAAATGTAATGTACCTCATCATTTTGTGTTTTTAAAGTAAAACTTTGAAAAGGATATAATCATTATTCCTGAATTTTCTTTTTAAGAAGATTGACTTGCATTTATTGTTTTAAGCATTGGACAGATGTCCTCATGACAGTTATGTTCCATATGGATATTTATTTCCAGTCACTCCAAAATGATGCATTTGAATCTATGCTTTATAGATTAATAGACTTCATTAATAATGCATTCATTTGTTTGAAACAGAACTCATACTCAATGTAGTGATTCATCACACAGAGAAATATGATTTTCAATTGAGTTCAAAGTACTATAGTGATTTGTAGGATTTTTTGGTTGGGATGTTTAAAACTATGTAAACTCAAGTACAGAATCATTTGAGATTTAAATGTTTCTTCTAATCACATAATACATGCATATTGAGAGGCCTGATCATAAATAAGAAAGAAAAGAACTCTGAATATCAGGAATATTGGAGACTCTACTGTACTGATTATTAAGATAAATTTATGAAGCCCTAATTGGTTCTCCCATTTAAAAATACCATCACATATTTATCTTACCTAATATTACTTAGTATTTATAACATTAGATAATATTATAATATATATTATGATATAAATATTTATAAATATATTTATAATATGACATTTGGTGCGAATTTCTAAGGGGTGTGTGTATTAGTAATGTATATAGTCTAGGTCTATTGCTTTAATTGTGTAATGAAAGGCATGGAATGATATCAAGTTCTATGATTCTCCTAGTTATTTTTAGTTTATATAATTACTTTTAATTTATATAATTCTTAGATCTATCAATTTGAGTTGTATCTTTTATTAAGATGTATAATTTCTATATTAAATATATTGAAGTGAATCATTGGTAATAGATGTAATTTTGCCACAAAATTTCATTATGAAAAAATTCACTAATGGTATAGAATCCTGTGTTGTTGTTGTTTTCTTCTCAATGATTGCTATATCTAAGTTGTTTGTTGGTGAAAGCTAACTTGGACTTTGATAACTGAGATAAAGGCTTTGAAAAATCCAACCTGGGAAGTAATTTCACAACATATTGTCACCCAATTAGGAGAAGAATTTTTTTCTGTATCTCTTTCTCACTGTCTCTTTCTCTTGCACACATAAAATCAAAATACAAGTTAAACCTCTGAATCATTTTGATCTTTTAAACATTTTTACTATGTAATAATAAATAATCATAAAATTACTGAGTCTGAAATTTTACAATAATCCATACTCATGCAAACACACACTCACCTTGGATATTTGTACCAAGTATTATAAATATTATGTAAGATATATGTGGTGATACTTTTACATGGGAGAACATATTAGGGCTTTATAACTTCATTTTTAATAGTTTTATATTGCAGTATGACATACATATTGAAAAGTGCGATTCCATAAGGGTACACCTTAAGAATTATCACAAAGTAATGATGTACATACCATTTAAGTTTAAAAAATAGAACATTATCAGGAAGCTATAAACTCCATTTATACTTGTCCCCATAATTACTCCCTTTCATTGTAAAGTTAACTACTCTTCAGTGTTTCAATACCATCAATTAGTTTTATCTGAGTTTGAGCTCTACAAAAATAGAATGAACATAGATATTATATTCTTTTACATTTAACTTCCTTCACATATGACATTTAGATATTTTAATCTGTCATTCGTTGATTTGTTCAACTTCATTGTTATATGTGAGTCCATCACATGAATGTGCTATTTATTTATCTATTCTACTATTGATAAGCTTTTGCATTGTTTACAAGTTTAGGACTTGTAATTATGAATGACTATTATTCATATATAAATAATGCTGCTAAGGAATTTTTGTATGTCTTGGGCTTAATATAAACATGAATTCCTGTTGTCGTTGTTGTTAAGATTCAGCCAAGACTGTTATTTTTGCTGTTGTTGTTTTTATTTTTTCTACCTGTGCTGGGATTGAACCTAGGGCTTTGCTCATGTTGTGATAATTCTGTTTCTCTCCTGAGCTGTATGAATATTTTTTCTTTCTTTTTGGTATTTGGAATTCAACCCAGGAGTACTTAACTACTGAGTCACATCCCCAGCCCCAGTCCTTTTTATTTTTTATTGCTGAGGCTGGCTTAGAGCCTGCAAGCCTCCTGGTTCAGCTTCCCCAGCAGCTGGGATTACAAGCATGCACCACCATGCCCAGCTGACTTTTTATGAAGCTTTTAAAATTTTTCTTGATATAAAACTTGGCTAAAAGGTACTGGGGAATGAGACTGATCAAATAATTTGCATGGACAAATATGGCACAATGAATATCGCTATTATGTATAATTATAGTGCACCAACAAAAAAAAAACTTTGGCTGATAATACATGTTTCAAATAAATTTATCTTAATATGTGGATGACCAGTGTGTTTTCTTAATATTATCTTTTGATAAATTAAAATTATTAAATTTAATGTACTGATATAGTAAATATTTTTGGATAATACTATTTTATGTTCTGTAAAAAAAAAAATTTGGCCAACTCCAAAGTCTGAGGAAAGTATTCTTCTAGAAACTTTATGGTTTTCTCTCCCTCCTTCTAAATAGATAGATAGACAGATTACCTCGATGTGTGTATCAATTCTAGGGACTGAACCCAAAGCCTTGTCACAAGCTAAGTAGGTGTTTTGTCTTTCAAATTTTAATTCTTATATTTCATTGAGAAATTTCAAAAACATATTTCATAATTCCAAGGTAAAGTCAATGAGAAAAATAAAAAATAATAACAACATAAATAACATTTTCCTCTAAGCATGTCCTTTCTTAGTGGCTATTAAAATGTCTCTTTGCATTGAACTAGAGGATTCAGTTTAAAGACGCATTTCTTCCAAATATTAACTTCCTTTTGGTTTAACAAGAAAAGGATATCAGAGAAATTGCCCAAGTGTTGTGTGTTTACAGTTCTGCAAATTGTTATTGGCCACTGGACTTCATCCAAGAAGTTGTCAAATCTCTAATTTCTACTATGTTACAATGAAATAATTATTGTTCTTAGTATTTTTAAGTTGTTTGTTCTTTTTTTCTGCCTGATTCCCCACCCTTTATGCCAGGAAGAGATTTTCAGAGATAAATAAAAGTTCTAATAGGTTTATTTCAAGGATTATAAAATAGTCATTCATAATTTATTGCTCATAGTAAATATGAGTTTATTGGAAGGAAAACAAAAGAAGAAAAATCTGTAAAAAGAAAAATAAAAAGAGGCAAATGGAAAGAAAAAAATGATAATGAACATATTTATGTGTGGGTGTGTATACACACAAAACCCACGAAAACAAACGCATGTACATATTATCTGTTTTCTTTAACTGTACTTTAACCTTTTAATAGTAACTATAATAATTTCACCACCTTTAGATATATATTTTTATAAATATACAATTGTATGTACAAAAATTACCATGGCTATAACATTAGCTTAAATAGTTATTAATGAAATTTGTCACTTTGGTTTATTTACTTAACCACCATGCAATAATTTATAAATTGAGTTTGCTATTTTAGAATCATAAAACTAAATATAAATTATCACTTTGAGTTGTAAAAATACAAATTATTACACACTTTCTAAATTCTTGACTAAGACTTTCTATATGTTACTCAGCCACAACACCATGACTGGTAAGTTCATGTTGTTAAAATACCTGCAGGCATTTCTTTTTGTGTCAATTTGAACAAATGCATCTGAACTTTACTAAGATAGCATGCAAAAAATGTCTAGCATTTATTTAGGAGACTCAAAGTTTCATAGGTGAATACTTTTCTGCTGAAAATATTTAATTTCATAATCCTGGTATACTCTGAAGTCTCAGCTGAAAGTACATAACAAAATACATCTATTATCTCTTGTAGTGACTAAAAAATTGAAGCTTTCATAATATTTATTCTTTCACATCTTTCTGTATCTATGAATTTGGGGTTTTACAAAGCTGGGCCCTTGATTAGAGAAAACAAAATATATCACATGACTTTGGTTGTTTGAATATGGTCAAATGAAAGAATAACATGACCAAAATGCAAAAGATAACAGAATACCTAAGACATATTAGCAGTAGAAGTAAATCAGTTAGGAGTTCATTTGACTATGAGTAACTTATGTCCTAACAGCAGGGGCTTAAGCATTCATAGGTTTCTTTTTAAAACCAAGTTTGAATTGGTAAGAGACCTTAGTGATAGTAAGACATTGTTTTCCATAGTAAAAATATATCTGTTGTCAAAGCACTAAATCAATGTAGGGATAGTCCATATTTGTGGATAGGATAACTTAGTATTGCCAAGATGTCAGTCCTTTCAAATTTGATTTATAGAAGCAATAAAATCCCAATTAAAATTCCACTATGTTATCTTGTAGACATTGAATAACGGATTCTAAGCAAATGAATATATGATCAACTGATCTTTGACAAATGAGCAATATAACAGGGAATGGGTGGTCTTTTCAACAAGTGGCAATAGATTAAGTGGACATCCACAGATGCATTTAAAAACTGAATTTAGACCTGGACCTTATGTTCTTCATTAAAATTAGCTCAAAATAAATCATATATTTAAAAGTGAAATTTAATACTATAAAACTCCTAGAAGATAATACAGTAGAAAAACTAAATGATCTAAGAATTGGTATGACTTTTTAGATACAATGTCAACGGCATGATTCATGAAAGAAAGCATTGATAAGCTGCACTTTTTTAATATTAAAAATTTCTGCTTTATCTGCAAAAGACACTGTCAAGAGAATGAAAAGACAAGCCATAGAGTGGGAGACATATTTCAAATGACACATTTGATAAAGGATATTACAGAAAATATTCAAAGAACTTCTAAAACTTAACAATAAGAAAACAGACAACTCAATTAAAAATGGGTCAAAGATATTAACATAGGAAAGATATTCAGATTTCATATAATCATGAAAAAATGCCTCAAGTAATATTCCATCAGAGAAATACACATTAAAGCAGCAATGAGGTCCTGGGGTTGTGGCTCAGTGGTACAGAGATTGTCTTGCATGTGTGAAGCACTGTTCTATCTTCAGCTCCACATAAAAATAAATCAATTAAATAAAGGTATTGTGTTCACCCACAACTAAAATAGTAAAATAAAATAAAAAACAATGAGATACCAATAAACACCTAAGAATGGATAAAATCCAAACACTGACAATGCCAAATTCTGATGGGGGTATAAAGCAACAGGAGCTCTCATTCATTGCTAGTGGGAATGCAAAATGGTATAATTGCTTTGGAAAACATTTTGGCAATTTCTTGCAAACTAAATACACTTATACATATGATCAAGCAATCATGCTCCCTGGTATTTTTCCAAAGGAGTTGAAAAATTATGGCCCACAAAAACTTTCACATGGATCCTTTTTATAGCAGCTTTATACCTAATTGTCAAAACTGAGGAAACTTCAAAATGTCCTTCAGTAAATGAATGGATAAGTCAACTAGTTCACATAGACAATGCAATATTTAAAGCTTAAACAAATGAGCTATCAAGATTAAAAGGAATGTGAAAGAAAGTTAATGGATTAAAAAGTAGAAGAAGTCAACCTAAAAATGCTGTATGCTACAGTTCCAATGATATGACATTTTAAAGATGTTAAAAGTTTGGAAATAGTAAAATTATCTGTGGTGGATAAGGGTTAGTGCTGGGGAGATGGATGAATACAGGCAGAGCACATAGGATTTTTCCCCCCCACAGGAAAACTACTCTGTATGATATCATCATGGCAGATACTATTATACTAATATTTTATCTTAGGCTGGAGCTTGTCTTTTTAGTTCCTTCCCAATGTCTTTTGAAGAACAAAGCTTTTAATCTGAATGAATTATCAATTCTTTTTTTTTCACGAATTATGCCAAAAGTATCAGTTGTTCAAATGTTGTTTCATAATCCCGACTCATTTTTTCAGGTTTCAGCAGTCAGATGGCCAATCCTGGCTCAATAGAGGTATTTGAATATTTAGAGTAGAAAATGAATGGTCTGCATTTGCTGTTGTGATTAGCCAAGTCAAAACAAATGTAAAAGCTTTAAAATGTAAGAATAATATTGAAGAACATGTTAACTAAACATAATAAAGACTGATGAAATTGATAAAATAGTAGGTAACGTTGTTGAACTTTTTGAATTACCTGTAAAGATTTTTAAAAGACATTACCAGGTCAATTACATTTTAAATGTGGATCACTTTTCATTTAAAGGTTAACTTTTTTAAAAATTAAGTTTTAGCACTTTTAAATTATTTATTGCAAAAAAATTCATATACCACATACTTCACTTTTTAAAAGTATGGAAAGATTTTTCACTATATTCACAACATTATGTATCAACCACCATTATCAAATTTCAGAATATTTTTCTCACAACAAAAAGAAATATCATACTTATTAACTGAAATGACCCTAAGCCCAATCTCTCTAGTTCCTGATATCACTAATCTACTCTCTGTATAAACCTACCTATTATGAACAATTTATATGAATAACATAGTAAAATATATGAGTTTTTGTCTAATCTCTTTCACTTGGTGTTCATCATGATGTAGAATGTACCAGTACTTCATTTATTTTTATGATAAATAATAGTTTGTTTTTTGAATATACCATGTTTTCATTCATTCACAAAACTGATAGGCATTTGGGTTGTTTCTAATTTTATGTTATTATAGATATTGTTGTTATAAACATTAATGTAAAGATGTTGTATGGACCCAGAAGCAGAGTTTCTGGGTAGGAAGTTCCCTACTATGTAAGTATATGTTTTAACTTTTGAGAAATTGCCAAAATGTTTTCAAAAGAGGTGTTAGAAATTTAGATTTCCACCAGCAATATGTGAGAATTCCACTTGTTCCATATTCTCTCCCCCACTACTCACACACACACACACACACAAATTGTTATTTTCCAGATCTTTGAGTCTACTTGTCATGGTGGGTAGCAAATGATAACTATGTGACTTTGATTTATACTATTTTTATGGTCAGTGATGTTGAACATCTTCTCATGCACTCAAGAACAATTAGAATATAGTCATTCATGACTCAACTATGGGGATATAATCTGAGAACTTCAGCATTAGGCAATTTTATGATTGTTTAGGCATCATAGAGTGTACATACACAAACAAGACAGAAGTAAGATCATTAGGAAGCATAAACTTTTAGAACCATCACCGTGTATGTGATGCATCATTAACTGATATGTCAGTTTGCAGTGTGTAACTTACTTTCTTTAGGAAAAATGAATTTCTGAATCTGACTTATCTCACTTAGATGATATTCACCAGTTCCATTCATCTTTTCCTGCAAATGACATAATTTCATTCCTTGTGGCTGAGTAAAACTTCATCGCATGTATATGTGTTTATTTAGTTATTTACATTTATATTATATATTCATATCACTTTTATTATCTGTCCATTTGTTGACAGACACCTAGGCTGATTCCATAAGTTGGTTACTGTAAATTGCACTGGTATAAACATTCAGCATTAACTGAACTTGTTAACTGGGATTGGTTTTTTTTGAAGGATTTCCTAGGATTTGTTATTTAATAAGCTCATGTTGTTTCAATTAGAGATAGTTTTATAATTTTCTTTTCATTCTGGGTGTTTTTCTCTTGCTTGACTTTTCTGGATAAACCTCCAATACGTTATTATTTTAAAGTGACAAGCACAGTTATTAATGTACACTGATTTTATGAGGAAAATTTCTAGTCTTACCTTTATTTATGATGTTACCATATATTTTCCATAGAAGCACTTTATCAGAATGAGGAAGTTACCTACTATGCTTTTTCATTGATTCCTTTTATCATGACACGGATTAGATTTTATCAAATTCTCTTTCTGATCATTCATTTAATCAACTCAGCTACATTGTGTAATATGATTAATCTATGTGTATCTAGACAACCTATGCATTTTAAACTATTTTTAAATATTGAAATTTCAATATTATTATTTCTCCATTTATATCTATTAATATTTGCTTTCTGTATAAGTGCAAATCCCCCCATATTTTTGTCCACTGACATGGTGTATTGTATTGATTGACTTTCTATTTTGAAACAACTTAGCATTTATGGAGTAATTTCTATTAGGTCATGGTGTAATATTTCTTTTATACGTTACAGAATTTTGATTGTTGGTATTATGTTGAGGATTTTTGTGAATGTATTCATAAATAATATGTGTGTAGTTTTATTGTAATTTTTTCTGACTTTGGTATAAGGATAATATTGGCCTCAGGAAATGAGTTAAGAAGTGTTTGTATCTCTTTTATTTTAAATGAGTTTATAAATAATTGGTATTAATTATTCTTTAAACATTATACAAAGTCAGTATAAATATGGCAAAATCAATCCCATTTTTTATTAGTAATAGAAAAATTTATTTGGTATGAGTGTGGCAAGAGTTATGAAATTTGAGAAAAAACAAAGAAACAGTATAACTAATATTTAGTAACTCAGATTGACCAACCTTGTAAAGAGATATAAAAAGAAAGCATTTTGCCCAGAGTACTTACCTAAAAGATCATTCAGAGACCAAAATAAACAAACAGAAAAAGTGACAATAAAAAAATATAAATGATGATTCTTTAAAAAAAATCAATTGACAAATAAGTATACATATTTATGGGGTCTAATGTGATATTTTGATATTTGTATATGTTGTGGGATAGTTAAATCAAGCTAATTAATATATCTATCACCTCACATTTATTTTTCTTCTCATTTATCTGAGAACATTTAAAATCTGTCTGAGAGCTTTGAAATATACAACATATTACTTTAGCTAGTTATACCATGCTGGGCAATAGATTAATAAGACTTATGCCTCCAAAACTGAAATTTTGTACACTTGGACTAACATTTTTGCTTCCCCATCCCTACTCCCTACCTTCAGTTTCAAGTAACTACCATTCTACTCTGTATTTCTATGAGTTTATTTTTTTTCAAAGATTACATATATACGTGAGCTAATGAAGTATTTGGTTTTTTGTACCTGTTTTATCTCATTTAATATTTTCTATATTCATCTATATTGTTTCAAATGATAGAATTTTTTTCTGTTTTGTGGTAGAATAGTATTCTATTGTGTATAAATACCATATTTTCTTTATTCATTCATCCCACTTTATGTAAAATTATAATGCACCAATGAACAAATTATTTACAAATGTAAACAAACAGAATGAACACCAGAATACTAGAGGAAAGGGAAAGCGTTGAGAAGGAGGAGAGATAAAGGGAAAGTACTGGGGAATTAATTGAAAAATATTATGTTTGTGTGTGTGTGTATGCGTGCGCGCACGTGTGTGTCACATCGAACCCCACTATTATGCACTAATAAAAACCTTTTTAAAAAACACATTATATAAAGTCTTCAGATCTAGGGCTTTATTGGGGGCAGGGATAATTTTTGTTTACTGATTCATTTTGTTTTTGTTTTGAGTCTATCCAGACTCTTTCTTGACTTAATCTTAGGAGGTTTTATTTTTCTAAGGGTTTTTACATTCTATCTAAATTATTTTATCTCTTTATACTTTTGTTTAGTAATATCACTTTTTTTATACCCAGGTTTAGTACTTGGAATTTCTTTCTTAACTTCTTGTCAGTGAAGTTAGATTGCCAATTTTTTAAATCTTTTTTGAAGAATTCACTTTTGGTTGGTCTGATATTTACTTCCTGTTTTATTTATTTTATGTCTAATTTATTGTATTATTAATTCTGTTTACTTGGAGTTTAGTTTTCTCTCTCTTTTTTATTTCATCAGTTTCTTAACATCTAAATAGTGATTTGATATCATTCTCTTTAAACATAAGCATTCACTGGTCTAAATTTGCCCCTAAGCACTGACTGATGTACAAAGTTTTGGAATGTTGTGTTTTTCTTTTCATGAAAGTTCTTAAAATAAGATCAATGAAAGTTCTCTTGTAATTTATTTAATCCCTTGGATTATTTAAAAATAAATTTTATATCCACATATTGATGATTTTTCAAATTCTTTTCTGTTATTCATTTTGAGTTTTTATTTTATGTTTCTAAAAAATTATCTGTTTATTTCATATTGTTCTATTTGTTGGCAAGTAATTGTTCATAATAGTTCTTTATTATTTTTATTTCTGTGACACCTATAGTAGCTTTTCACATTTTATTTGAATATTCTTTTAATTAGTCTAGTTAATAGTTTTTCAATTTTATGTATATTTTCAAAAACTCATCTCTTGATGTCATCATTTTTGTATTATTTTTATATTCTTTAATTAATTATTTATTTTTTACTCTGATCTTTATTATTTCCTCCCTCATGATATTTTTGGGCATTGTTTTCTTTCTTTTGAGATGTAAGTTTAGGATAGTTCTTTTTTAAATATAGGTATTTATTACTATAAACCTTCTTAGTACTGTATACTGCATACAATAAATTTGGGTATGTTACATTTTTATTTATCTAGAGTTACTTTAATTTCTTCTTCTTCCTCCTCTTCCTCTACTTCTTCTTCCATTTCCTCTTCTTCTTTCTTCTTTTCAGTCCTGGGGACTGAAACCATGCTTATGACATGAAGAACAATGGTACAGAATAGAAGACACAGAGACATACCCACATAAATACAGCTTTCTTATACTAGACAAAGACACCATAAACATACATTGGAGAAAAGACAGCCTCTTCAACAAATGGTGCTGGGAGAATTGGAAATCCATCTGCAGCAAAATGAAAATAAACCCTTATGTCTCACCACGCAGAAAACTCAACTCCAAGTGGATCAATGATTAGGCATTAGGCCAGAGACCCTGAGCTTACTAGAAGAAAATGTAGGTCCAACTCCATCAGATTTCCTCAACAAGACTCTTAAATCAAAATAAGTAGAATCAAAAGTCAATCAATAGGATGGTATCAAACTAAAAACTTCTTAACAGCAAAGGAAAGAATCAAGAATGTGAAGAGAGAGTCTATAGAATGGGAGAAAATCTTTGCTACCTGCACTCAGACAGAACATTAATCTCCAGGATATACAAAGAACTCAAAAAAATTTAACATCAAAAAACCCCAAATAACCTAATAAAAAAATGGGCAAAGGAACTGAACAAGCACTTCACAGAAGAAGAAATATGAATGTTCAACAAAAATCTGAAAAAATATTCAATATATCTAGCCATTAGAGAAATGCAAATTAAAACCACACTGAGATTTCTTCTCACTTCAGTTAGAATGGCAATTATCAAGAATATGAATAACAATACATGTTGGCAAGGCTCTGGGGAAAAAGTTTCACTCATCCATTGCTGGTAGGACTAAAAGTTAGTGTAACCAATCTGGAAAGTAGTATGGAGATTTCTAAGAAAATGTGGAATGGAACCACCAGTTGACCTAGTTATCCCACTCCTCAGTTTATACCAAAAGGACTTAAAATCAGCGTACTACAGTGATGTATCCACATCAATGTTTATAGCAGCTCAATTCACAACAGCTAAGCTATGTAACCAACCTAGGTGTCCTTCAACAGATGAATGGATAAAGAAAATGTGATATATATATACATAATGGAATATTACTCAGCCATAACCAAGAATGGCTTCATGGCATTTGCAAGTAAATGAATGCAACTGGAGACTATCATGCTAAGTGAAATAAGCCAATACCCCCCCCCCAAAAAAAAAAAAAAGGCCAAATGTTCTCTCTGATATGTGTATGCTAACACACAATAAGGGTGTGGGAGGGAAAAATATAAGTGAATTGGATTATATAAAGGGAAATAGAAGGAAGGGAGTGGGGATGGGAATAAGAAAAACAGTAGAATGAACCAGACATAACTTTTCTATGTTCATATATGAATATACAACCAGGGAAACACCCCATCATGTACAACCACAAAAATGGGATCCTAATTAGAAGTTATACTCTATGTATGTATAATATGTCAAAATTAAGTCTACTGTTGTATATATCTAAAAAGAACAAATAAAAATAGTATAAAAAAGCACTTCACACATGCTAGGCAAGTATTCTACTATTACTACTAAACCCCCAGCCCTTTAAACATTTTCAAATATTCCTCTTGATTTCTTCTTTGAACCACTGGTTAATAGTGTACTTAATTCTAAGGTATTTGTAAATTTTTCCATTTTCCTTTTGTTATGAATTTTTAATTTCATTATATTTATTGTGAGAAAAGACACTTGGAATGATTTTGTCTCTCCAATTTGTTGACTTTTCTTTTGACCTTGCATGTCATCCATCCTAGAAGGTATTCTATAGCAGTTTGAGGAGAGAATGTATATTTTTACTACTGGGTAGAATCTTTTCAATATGGCTGTTAGGTCCAATTGATCTAGAGTGTTATTCAAATCTGCTCCTTTTTCATTGATTTTCTGTCTAGATTATCTATTCATTATTGAAACTGAGGTACTGAAGTTTTCTACTATTATTTTATTGCTGTTGAATTGACACTTTTATTATTATGTAATCTTGTCTCTAGTGACAATGTTTGATTTAAAAATCCATTTTTGCCTGACATAGATATAGCCACTCTTGCTTACTTTTTCTTATCATATGCATATCTTTTTCCACTCCTTTATTTTTATCCTATGTGTGTTGGTAAGTCTAAAGTGAATCTCTTGTTGATTACATGATATTGGATCATGCATTCTTTTCAACTCAGTTGCTATGTTATTTGAATAGACTTTTTACATTTAAAGTAATTATTGATATTTAAGAACTTACTGTTGCTGATGTGTTAATTTTTTCAATCTATTGTGTAGTTCTGTTGTTCTTTTCTTCCTCTCTTTCTGATTTCCCTTGTGATTTGGATTGCTTTTGTACTGATGTATTTTTATTCTTTTCTGATCATCTTTTGTGCTTCTACTACATTTTTTTGTGTGGGAACTACAAGACTTGCATAAAACATAACCGTCTATTTTAAGCTGATAACAGCTTGACAATACTCACCTACAAAAATTCAACAATTTTTTTGTGGTGCTACCGGGGATTGAACTCAGGGGCATTCGACCACTAATTCACATCCTCAGACCTATTTTGTATTTTATTTAGAGACAGAGTTTCATTTATTGCCTTGCCATTGCAAGGGCTAGCTTTGAACTTGCAATTCTCCGGCCTCAGCCTTCCCATCTGCTGGGATTACAGGTGTGCACCACCATGCCCGGCTCTATAAGTTTACTCCTTCAACATATTTTGTTATTGATATCTGAATCATACTGTTATTTGTTTAAAAGATGGTGTGTCTGAATTCACTGACCCTTTGATACTCACAATCTTTCAGAGATAATAGCAAAAGATTTTTCAGCCATACCTTTATTTTCTAGAAAACACAATGGCAGTAATGCCAAGCTGAGTCCTTCACAGAATGCCAAAACTTCTTCACAGCAAAGGAAAGAAACAAGAATGTGAAGAGAGAGTCTATAGAATGGGAGAAATACTTGGGGTTAGATTGGTCTCACCCAGATAATCCAGAAAATAATCTGTTCATAAATCCATTTGATTATCAATTTTAATTAATCCACAATCACAGTTCCCTTTTACCACATAGCCTCATAGTCACAGATTCTAGGGATGAGGACAAAAACATTTTTGGGAACCTGTAATGCTGCCTAGCAACATTATAAACTAGCTCATAAACCATTGGTAGACTAAACACCTGATGTATTCCAAATCAGTGGTAAGACAGAACTATATTGGTTTAACCCTGTCTGTGGAATTGTAAAAAAATAAGGTAGATATATACTTTCTTTATCTAGACAATAAGAATAAAAATAGGGAGCACCGATCATATAATGAATAAGAAAAATAAATTATACCTAGAGATAAAATAAACATGCTAATGTGTTTTAGTTATATATGTTTAAAATTAAGTGAATAATTTTCTTGCAAAATACATGAGAGAGGCCATGAACAAGATGACTTCCTAGAAACCTGAAGTGTGTCAGGAAAACAGGGTAAGTACTGTGGTTTGAATGTGTACCTTACAGTTCCCCACTGTAACAGACTTGACACTATGTTATTGGGCCAAGTGGGATCTACCCTCAAAAGTGGAAATGCCCTCATCACAAATGGATTTCTTTATCTTCCTGTCTCTCTCTCTCCCTCTCTCCCTCCCTCCCATCTCTTTTGTTTTCCCACACCATGAAGTTTCCTAACATGTAAGAAACAGGAAAAACACCCATCCCAAATGCTGGTGCCTTGATCTTAACTTCTCTGCCTATAAAACTATCAGCTAGAAAGTTTATGTTCATTACAAATTACTCACTCTCAGGTGTTCTTTTATAGCAACATACAATCAACTAAGGCACGTCAGAAATAAAATAGATAACTAGGATTATGTGATGCATAATTTATTTTTACTGCAAATGGGTATACCAAATATCATTGATGTAAGCCTAGTATTATATAAAAGTCAACAAGATTTTGCTTTTTGAACTTGAACTTGAAAATTCCATATCCAGAAAGGGATGCTGAGATGGTGAAACATATTTTAAAACTGTCAAAATATAAATGATGTGATACTGAAAATACTGAAAAGGCCCAAAGACATGGATCAAATGAGAAAGAATATTGTTTAGAAATGGGATTAAAATAGGGTTTGTGTTAAAGGCTGTGTATAAAATGGCAGAAACTGAGCCATTTCTACCACCCTTGCTCTTGGGATGCTGGAAGTCTGTTTTAGGCAACCTAGGAATAAATTATCTACAACAGAAGTTAAATAACCATGAATAAAAATTTCTGGATACTAAAATATAGAGCTTCCTTAAGAAAGACACCTTTGCATTCAAAGATAAAACCTTCTCATACAAATCTTCCAACCACCTTGCTAAAGTTCCACCCTCATATATGAAGGAATAGTGAGATTTGAAGAAAGACTAAATATGAGAAAATGAGAAACAAACCAAAGTAAACAAAAACATTCAAAAAAGCAATCAGAATAAAAGGACATAGAAGAAAAAATCTTGATGGTAAGAGCACACATAAAAATTAACTAATTCCTATAATTAAAATCAAAGAGATGAGAAAGGATATCTCATCTGCAAAACAAATACCAGGAGCAACTACAGAAAGAATGAGCTCTTGGAAGTTAAAAAATGTGATTGATAAAAAATTCAGTACAAGTTTTGGGATATGAATTTAAAACTGTCCAGAGAAAATGAAACAAAAGATACATCATTTTTATAAATAGGAGGGAAAAAAAGGAACTTGGAGTATTAATCCAGTAAAGGCATTATCTGAGTAAGAGTTCAAGGGAAAGAGAGAAGAGCATAAAGAAAGGATACATTAAAATTTCTCAGGAAAGGGGTACTCAAGTATCTGTCTTAGTGTGGAGTTCAGTAAATAAAAACAATGAATGAAATTATATTCATAATATGGGTGAAAGATTTTGGAAAGGAGGCCTGGTAATATACAAAGAAATCATTAATGGAAAGGCATTACTTTTTGACAGGTTTTCTGAGTCCTTAAAAATTCAAGGAGACATCATTTTCAACTGAAATCCAATACACCTTGTTATTTGTTAAAGAAAGCAGAATGAGTATTTTCACAAAACATATATCATGTAATTTGTCTCCGATCCACCCTTTCTTAGGATGTCATTTGATGATATGTTCCACAGAACAAAGGGTGCAAGTAAATCAATGCACAAAAAGAAGATGTGGAGTTCAAGAAAGAGGGATGTCTTAGAAACAAGCTTTCAGGATGACAGCTCTCCAGCTGCCCTCCCGTGATCCTGTGCCCATTCCCAACAAATCATCTTGCTTGGGTCAAAACAATACTTTCACTGGCCAATCTTGATACAATAGCTTTCATCTATACCCCTTACTGGAGCCAAGTGTTATACAAAATTCAAAATCACAGAATTCCTTTTTTAATTTGTTTTAATTAGTTATACATGACAGTAGAATGCACTTTGATACATCATATATAATGGAGTATAATTTCTCATTCTTATGGTTGTACATGATGTAGAATCACACTGGTCATATAGTTATATATGTACATAGAGTAATAATGTCTGATTCATTATACTATCCTGCCGACCCCTATAGACCCTCCCCTCCCTTCACTCCCTTCTACCTAATCTAAAGTAATTCTATCCTTCCATAGTGCCCCCCAACCCCACTGTGAATTAACATCAAGAGAAAATATTTGGCTTTTGGTTTTGGAGGATTGGCTTATTTCGCTTAGCATAATGTAATCCAGCTCCATCCAATTATTGGAAAATACCATGATTTCTTCTTCTCTAAGGCTAAGTAATATTTCATTATGTACATATATCATAATTTATTTATCCATTCAACTGTTGAAGGGCACCTAGGTTGGTTCTATAGTTTAACTACTGTGAATTGAGCTGCTATAAATATGGATGTGGCTGCATCCCTGTAGTATGCTGATTTTAAGTGCTTTGGGTATAAACCAAGAAGTGGGATAGCTGGGTAAAGGTTGGTTCTATTCCAAGTTTTATGAGGAATCTCCATACTGCTTTCCATAAAGGTTGTGCCAATTTGTATTCCCACCAGCAATGAATGAGTGTACCTTTTTCCCCACATCCTCACCAACATTTTTTGTTGTTTGTGCTCTTGATGATTGCCATTCTGACAGAGGTGAGATGAAATCTTAGAGTAGTTTTGATTTGCATTTCTTTAATTGCTAGAGATGTTGAACATTTTTTCATATATTTGTTGATCGATTGTATTTCCTCTTCTGTGAAGTGTATGTTTAGTTCCTCAGCCCATTTATTGATTGTATTATTTGTTTTTATTGGTGTTAAGTTTTTTGAGTTCATTATATACTAATGCAGTATCTGGGGTATATGTGGTGAAGATTTTTTTCCCATTCTGTAAGCTCTCTCTTCACATTATTGATTGTTTCCTTTGCTGAGAAGAAGCTTTTTAGTTTGAATCCATCCCATTTATTGATTCCTGATTTTACATCTTGCACTTTAGGAATCTTGTTAAGAAAGTCAGGTCCTAAGCCAACATGGTGAAGATTTGGGCCTCCTTTTTTTTTTTCTATTAGGCACAGAGTCTGTAGTCTAGTGCCTATGTCTTTGATCCATTTTGAGTTGAGTTTCATGCAGGGTGATAGGGGTTTGATTTTGTTACATGTGGATTTCCAATTTTCCCAGCACCATTTATTGAATTGTCTATCTTTTCTCCACTGAATATTTTTGGCTGCTTTTTCTAGTATGAGATAAGTGTATTTAGGGAGGAAGGTAGGCAAACAGAACTCCAGTTTACTAGAGAAGGCAAAATTGAAATATAATCAATTAGTTGATTCATTGTGCTATGACTATGGCATTGTTCCTTCTAAATTTCTATATTGATTAAAAATAGTAATAATATGCCATTATAAATTGTTTTAGTCATATTTTTCACTGCTATGACTTAAAGACCTAATCAATACAACTGTAGAGAAGGAAAAGTTTTTTTGAGGGCTCATGGGTTCAGAGGTCTTGTCCATAGAAAGCCGGCTCCATTCCTAGAGGTTTGAGATGAGGCTAAGCATCATGGCAGAGTGTGTGGCAGAGGGAAGCAGCTCACATGAGATCAGGAAGAGAAGAGAGAGACTGCATTCACCAGATACAAATACATACCCCCAAGCCACACCCCAATTCTTACCTCCTCCAGCCAAACCCTACCACTTCAGTTACACTGAGTTAATTCCTATCAGGTGATTAAATCACTGATTGGATTAAGACTCTTACAACCCAATCATTTCTCCTCTGAATCTTCTGGCATTATCTCACTCATGAGCTTTTGGGAGATACCTCACATCCAAACTATAATATAAATCAAACAGAAATATTATTCTTTATGTAGTTGATTTTATGTATCATTGATTATTTGTCTTGTTTATAATCCTTATTCCATATTTCCCCTTTGGCAAATCTTCACAGTGAAAGTGGGACATCAGTACCTTCATATAGAATACCCACTATCATGGTTTGAATATGATTTTATCCCACAAAACTTATGTTGAGGTTTGGTCCCATTAGTGGTATGTGCTCTTGGGACCTTCAAGAGGAATGAATGCTATCATGGCACTAGATTGTTTGTCACAAGTGTGGGTTGCTACAAAGACTGGAGCCTCCTCCCAGTCTATCTCACACACTTTCTGCCATGAATGTAACCATCATCAGAAGTCAAGCAGAGGTCAGAACAAGCCCTTGGATCTCTGGAAGTGTGAGTTCAATAAAACATTATTTCTTTATAAAGTGTTCACATCCAAGTAATTTGTTATAGAAATATAAAATGGACACTTACACATCCTAATCATTTTGGTTAACAATTTATGTGGTAAAGTTTATATGGAGTTAGAAGCAACATCTCTTATAGTTCTATAAAGACATTTATCAGCTTTGTTGCCTATAAAAATTTGTTTCCCGCCTTTGAGCCCATCTTTGTTATGTTCTGGAATTTCCCAGTGTGTAAGTGATGGGAGGTTTAGCCCTGCCCCTACCTCCTTCCTCCAAACAACCCCAAACAGCAGGGAGACATCAATTCCTGCTGTGAAGGCAATAAGACTCTAGTGATAGATTCAGCAATGGTACTCTCTTTCTAATGACTTTAAAAAGTGAATGAACCCTAGAAAAAAACAAACGGAAACTGAGAGTTGATTTGTAGCTATGAGGTCTGTAGTCAGACACTGGTTATGTAAATAAAGACATCTGAGTCTTTTTTTTTTTTTTTTTTTTT
>NW_026000057.1:36641222-36702279 GCF_001458135.2 Marmota marmota marmota
TTTTTTTTTTTTTTTTTTTGTGGGGCAGGGGGTGATTATGAGGGATTGATTACCAGGCACTTGACCACTGAGCCACATCCCCGGTCCTATTTTGTATTTTATTTAGAGACAGAGTCTCACTAAGTTGCTTAGCACCTCACTTTTGCTGAGGCTAGCTTTGAACTCGTGATCTTTCTGCCTCAGCTTCCCCAGCTGCTGGGATTACAGTTGTGTCCACTGCACCCAGCTTTGAGTTAATAGATTATTTTCACTGTAAAACCTCATCTGGATTTGTCTCATTTGCTGAGCCTAATTCCAATCTTCACATAGCCTCAAAAGTCTACTTGTTTTCCTTTCAATAATTTACGTCCACCTACATAGATTTATAGTAGATTTCCATTGCTTGCTGCTCAGAACCTGACTTACCCTGATATTATTGTTTAGTCATTATTATTTTTTATTGATGGAATTCAAATATTATGATTTTTATGATATAGACAAGAGGTGTCCCCCTAATGTTCATGTGTAAGATAATGCAAGAATGTTTGGAGGTGAAATGGTTAGATTAGAAGAGCCATAAATTAATCAGTATATAAATCCACAGATATGGATTAACTAAGTGGTCACTGAAGGCAGGTAGGGTTTGGCTGGAGGAAATGGGTTACTGGAGACATGCCTTTGGGGTTTATATTTTGTCCTTGGTGAATGAAGCTCTCTTTCTGCTTCCCAGTTGCCATATCCAGAGCTGCTTTTCTCTGGCATGCCTTCTGCCATGATGTTCTGCCTCATCTGGGGTCCAGAGTTATGGAGTTGGCTGACCATGAACTGAACCTCTGAAACCATGAGCCAAAATAAACTTTCTTCTTTTAAGTTGTCTTTTCAGTCCTTTTGTTTACAGCAATAAAAAAAAAAGCTAACAAAAACACAGTTCTCCAAATAATTCCTTGAAGATTTATACAAGTTACAAAAGAGTTAGGGTACAAAGAAATTATTTAGGAATAGTCTTTGTTGGTTTCTTATCCTTTGGACTCTTTAAACAAAGGTAGTATAGTTGGAATTATCATCAATCATTATTTTAGTTAATTTAAATTTAGAATTGTATTGTTTGTTTCAAAAATTTTGTTTGCAACCAGAAGCAAAATTGCATTAATGTTAATGTTAAAACATATATATTGCATTATATTACTGAATGTCAGAATATTTGAAATTTTTTGTGTGAATTTCTCATTTGAGTTTTCATGAATAAACCAGTTATATCACTGTGAATACATGACTATGATTAACAAGTGGTTATTGTCACATGATCTATAATTTTTATAAAGCCCAGCCATTTGAGTCCCCACAATGGCTTTTTGTATTATTGATAGACTCTCTTAAAAACAAATCCAAGGGGAAATGATCAATAAAAAACACGTATGTATCCACAGCTCTTTGAATATATACCCAAAGCTCTAAGTTGTCAACAAAAGTAAAATGAAAAAACTAAAAAACCCCACACATTTTCTTCAATTAAGTTACAGTGTCTGCAAAATGAACTGGAGGAAACTAAAATTTGGTGGATAAATTGCATCTTTGAAATATAACTGAGTGAAATTCACCATTAAGTGAAATTTACTCACAAGCATATTGCCCAAAATATGCTGAGAGGATGTATTTTAAATTCATTAAAAATGTATTTTATGCCTAGAAATTCCAAAACATCAATATCAATTAGATCCTCTATTCATAACATTTGGTTCCATGGAGTTGGGGGTGAGAGGAAATCTTGTGATGTAATGTCAGGAGGGAATGGGTGGGTACACAGGTTCAATTAGGATGGAGAGATAGAGATGAAGACCTCTTACCTCCAGTCTTGAAGACCTTGCAAAAGTTACTTAACTTCCCAGCATCTCAGTTTCCATGTCCACAACCAGGGATAATAACAGTACCTATCCATAGGATTGTTTTAAATGTAAAATAATAATACCTGGAAATATTGGCATGTAATAAGAACTTTTCAAATTTTAAGTGCCATTATTCATAGACTTAAAAATATTTCATGCCAAATTTAATTGTCTTTATATATTTTTGGATAATGTGTATTTCAAAAACTTATGTTTGAAGTCATTCATCCTCGTTATTTCCCATTATTTTTCTTGTTCCTTCTTCTCCTTTTCCGTACCAGGGATTGAAACCAGGGGCATTTAACCACTGAGCCACACCCTGGCCCCTTCCCTTTATTTATTTATTTAAATTTTGATACAGGTTCTTGCTTACTTGCTGAGGGCCTCATTAAGTTGCTGAGGCTGGCTTTGAACTTGCAACCCTCCTACCTCAGCTCCCAACTCTCTGGGATTACAGGCACGTATCCTGGTGCTTAGCTTTCATCATATTTCCTATAAAAGCATTTAGTTTCTTATATTATGCAATAAATTATAGTCAAAGATAGTTATATTGTAGGTGTGAAGGAAATTTTTCCTGTATCTTCTGAAGGTTCTCTGGGAAGAACTGAGAATAGAGATATGAAATGAGAAAAAAAGATACAAATATATTAATGTGCAAAAGGGAAAAGTTCTAGCATGAGGAAAAAAACAACAACACAGAAGTGTGATCACCCTCTAGTCCAACATAATAGAGACACATTTGCTACAAGGGAGGGGTAGAATGGGGAATGCAGAAAGTTTTTAAGGGATTAGCAATTGACTATTAGGCGAACTCGGTGAGCCTGGTGAACATAGGGACAAAGTCGGCTGGCCCTCAGAACAGACCAGGGCTTATAAATGTTTCTCTGTGGGACTGACAAAGGACAACAGTGTGGTATGTGACAAAGCCTATCCAGCTATGTTGGCAAGCTTCAATCTTTTCCCCAGTGGATTAGGTTAGCTAACAAAAGCTTAGGGAAAGGACTGGAAGTAATTGTTTCCTCTTTGACAGAGCCAGATTTTAGGAAGATAAGGAAACTTTGAAGAAAGTCTTCCTCTGTGCTTAAATTGGGATGAATCAAGACAAGTTTAGAAGAATCCAGATTCTTAGTCTGCTTTTATAAGGCCTTTTAAATTTCCTTTAGATCCCATTGCTCAGCAAGACAAAGAAAAAAAGGCATGATTTGAGGGTATCTTTTCTGACTTCCAACAATCCAATATTAACAGCATCTTTTCACAATTGAATAGATAATTGTCTGTGTTAAATAAAACTGGCAAGTTCAGGGAGGCAGACATTTAACAGATTTTTTTTTTGTCAAGCATTGTTTACTGTTATAACTATAAAGTTTAGGCTGGCATTGAAATGATTTTTATGTAGTACTTTATGTAAAAATGTTGGAAAAGAATGCTTTAACTATAATAAATAGTTTAATGCATTACACAGGAAAAACATCTCTAATAAAGGGAGAAATGGAAGCAATTACAATATTTATGTAAGCTGAAATGTTCATCTGATCCTAAGAAATCACATTTTCCCCTAGAAAGACTAAGAAGGGGAATGGTATGGATAGAAATGACAAATTTTAGTCAATTGTTGAAAAGTTGATGTCCTGCTTTTTGTCTCTTTCTCACTCTTCAAGTGGAAGTCTTTGGGGTAAAAATGGATGTGTCTATACTTAAAAATCTATCATTAGTTATAATTCTGCTATATAATTTTCTCAGGGAGTGTTACCAAAACAGAAATCTCTCCTATTGGCTCATACTATTTTAAGGAAGCATTTCATATATAGTAAAAATAAAGGTAGTCTTTCCATTTATTAATCACAATCTTTTCCCAAACAGGAGCATAGTATGCAAGTGGGGGAAGGTGAAGTTGTATCACTCAATAGAGAAATAAAGGGAAGTCTCCGGAGTTGGAAATTTTGAACTGAATCTCATCTGTTGACTTACAAGACCAAGACTAAACACACACATGCGCGCGTGCACACACACACATGCTTGCATGAGATACAGCTCAAAATGTTAGTGTGTCACCTACATTGTATAAATTCACTAGCTTGAAAGATTGCTTCATCTTTTCCTTGGCTTTGTCCACAGAGTTGTGACTGTGGACGCCTGAAGTTTCTGTGGGCTCTCCTACTAGTTTACAACCTTACAAGGATGTTTTTCTACCAGCGGAACATTGGCTGTAAATGTCTACTGGTCAAAATAACTGCAGCAATTTTATAAGACCTTCGAGTGCATATTTCCCAGTCTGCTTCTCCTTAAATTACTAACAATGCAGAAATAACCAACAGTTTGACCTCTTAAATCACAAATTGGATAGGCTTACCATTAAACTATATTGTAAATGTGTTTTCCATTATTTAGCTCATTTAGCATGTTCAGCAGCAAACATTCAAATGTTTTGAGTTGTTTCTTTTCTTTTTTCTCTTTTTTTCCTGCTTTTTACTTCACAGAAGGGGTACTGAATGATTTTTTCAAGCCACCAAGGGAAATTTTTAAGAGGAGAGTATTTTGGAATATGGCTAACAAGTCATTGTTAACCATCTGCATAAAAGATAAAGAATATAAAAGATGCAATTGACCAAGAAATTATTTGGTTTTTATGTTAATACTTTGGCTAGTCCTCTTTTTTATGGACAATTAATGTGACTTGTTCAATTTGGAAAATTATATAACTATATCACATTTACTGATTGAAAAAGAAATACCTATAATTAAGGTTTGTAATGCTAAACTATTGCCTTGCAGGTTAAATAAATGACCAGTCATAAATTGGTAACAGTTAAAACAATTAAAAATTAATTCAAAATCAACAAAAATTTCAATTCTATGTATGTTTTATGTTAATATTAGAGTATGACATTCTGCTTGCTGAAAGTGGGTATATCCATCTGACTTCTTTTCTTCCCTGAAGTAAATAAGTGCCTTTTATCTTCAACTTCATTTTCTTGAAAAATATTTTTAAAAAGTGGGGAGATGCTTACATCCTATAATCTGCATTAATATCTACCTAAACTTTAGATTCTGTTTACCATAGCTGAAAATAATTCAATGATATTAAAAGTGTGTGTTAATGTACCTAGTTTCTGAGTTACAAAGTCTTTGTCATTAAGTAGTGAGCTCAGCTCCCAGGTATCATCTTTGATGGTCTCTCGCATAGATCACAAAGTTAGAGTGATCTTTCACAATTACTATCAATCTCAGTTCAAGGTGTGTTGACTAGTTGGAAAAGTGACCTTGCAGAATAGCCTCAATTCGAATATCCTTGTTACACACAATTGGCACCTGATCTACATCCAAGTACTTCATTCAATATATTTTATAAGATTTTTAAAGGAGGTGAGATTTTAAGGAGAATGTCTGATTAGTTTGTAAAAACTATAAAGATTATTTATAAAAAATGTTGTAACTTATCACTCACTTATGCTATGTCATGTGTTTAGAGTAAAAATAGACCAGGAATATGTACTTGTTCATTTCAAGTTGCAAAATTTTTTCTTTGAAAGACACTGGACCTTTATTTTATATCTCTATTTCTGGATCAGCCATGGATTTCAAGTTTTAACTAATCTCTTTTCTTCAGAGTTTATAAACACCTTTATGATGTTCCCTCAGACTAAGATTTTCTATCAAATTCTTTCCAACATAGGCTGACTTTTCAACATGTTTTTATATTGCCTCGAAAAATAATGCTAGGGTCGGGGAGAAGATCTGTTTACTGTATAAGTAGGTTACATTTGGGAGAAAAGCACTATGTAGATATAAAGCACTACTATTGAAATATTAAACAATAAGTTTAAAGTAAGATTTTCGCCCTTGCTTTTCATCATGGGAAATGTGAAGCAGCTTATAATAAGCCAGAGGAAATTAAAGTGTTGATGAGAGAGAGAGATAGGCATGCAGGTGGCTGATAACAGTCAAGATTGCCTGCAGTTTATTGATGAGCCACATGTAGTATAGCAAACTTGTATTTTATTTCAGAAAGTATGACATAAAGGTAAAAATGTGTTCCATTAAAATCAGATTCCCAATGTGTTTCATTAAAACAAGATTTCGCGAGCTATTCACATGATGTGTAGGTTTTTGTGGATAGCGTCCTGAAGCCTGTAATGTTTCCTGATGAAGAGGTAAAACTTGTTTGTGTTTTTTTGAATTGGCTATGGTCATGTCTACAAAACTTCTTCTTTTAAAGGGTATAATGATAGTAGGTAAAAATCTCAACAATAAAATAATAGCAACTATTACTGTATAAATCACCTACTTCAATCAGCCAACAGAAAGGCTTATATAGAGAAGTAGTGAATTTAGCAGCTTTCAATGATGGAGTCCCCATTTTTGTTAGGCCCCAAACAAAACCACTAATATGAGTAAGAGAAGAACAGCATAGCAGTTGATATAATGATATTCTTACAGCAGATATGAGTATTGATTCTATGTTTTAAAAATGGACTGTTTTTACTGCTGTTATAATAAAAGATCCCTGATAGTATTTTAAAACAATTTTGACCTGAAATACACATAATAAACATTTCTAACTTCTCCCTATCCTTCATCTGCTGCTTTTTTTCTCTCTCTCCTTCTCCTTGTCTCCTTTTGTCCCTCTCTGTTTCTTTCATCTTGAATATAAGCTATGATTGTGGTTGTAAGAAGCACTTTCTGAGTTTTCTTGTACACTTGAAAGGTGTATTATTATTATTTCCATGCATGCATACTTTGCCTCAATTAAGTGAAGTTCAGTTAATGGAATAAACAAACAGCCTCCTAGAGTTCTAAAGAGTTTTCCTGTATGGCCTGTATACAGCCTGCCTTAAAAATAAAATAAAGGGGCTGGGGATGTAGCTCAAGCAGTAGCATGCTTGCCTGGCATGCGCGGGCCTCTGGGTTTGATCCTCAGCACCACATAAAAATAAAAAAAATAAAGATGTTGTGTCTACTGAAAACTAAAAAATAAATATTAAAAAATTCTCTCTCTCTCTCTCTTTACAAAAAGAAAATAAATAAATAAAATAAAAATATGTTAGAAAATATCTAGATAGCTTTCTCTTTTGTATTGCTAACTGTATCAAGGAGTCCTTGATAAATTACTACTTGATAGCTCTTTTGTGGTCCCAATGCACTCTTTAACTAAATTAGAAGGTGACTAGTTTAATCTTTTCATGGGATGTTTCGTTTCTTTCCTATTTTTGTTTCCAGATCTTAAATTTAAAATACTCTGTGCCTTACACTTCAAAGTTCATACTTTAACTAGAAAGTATTCTAACCATAAGGAAGTTTGATCTTAAGGTGGTTATTATATTTTCATTCCTGGAGCCTTAAAGATCATATATGAAGATATAAGGTGTAAGGACAATGATTAGGAACTAGCGCTTTGGTTTCACAATGCCCAATTTGAGAGCACTGTGAGATGTTTCTTAACTTCTTACAATTCAAATTGTACACTGTAAAATGAAAATAATACCTGCTTTATGCTATTTTGATAAAGTTAAACATACAATTATCAGAATTAGTAACATAAAGCACTTAGGGTAATTAATACTGAGCTAACTCCACCTTGAGGGATGATACGTGGAGAACAGAGGAACACTTTTGTGAGCAGAATGTAAAGACTGACTCAAGTCTATTCACCAAAACATGCTTCTGGTAATTGCAGGTCAGTTGCTTTAGCTGCTGTCTCTCCTGAAGTGATATCACTAATAAATCATGTAATAGGAATACCCAGGTTGCCTCTTGTGCCAGTGATTCACATCTCAACATGGAGGACACTAGGATGGTGTAAATGTAGAAGCCAACTCTACTGAGGCCATATGTGAAATGGCTCATTGCTGTCCTGACACTGAGAAAATTGAGTTCCCAATGGAGGATATCAAAGTGATTGTCAACACCTAGAACATAGTAAGTGCATGATAAACAAATTTCATTGTTGAAATGGTACTTGTCCATCTCACATTCTTTTATTTTTTAGATATATATTTTAGTAGTCAATGGACCTTTTATTTTTATTTATTTATTTATATGTGGTGCTGAGAATCAAACCCAGTGCCTCACACATGCTAGGCAAGCACTCTACCACTGAGTCACAACCCCACCCTCCTCCCACATTCTTCAGGGTCATCCCTACTGACTAGAGGGATGGAAAAAGTTAGCAAGACAATTACTAGGGACATCTCATGTTTCCTCAGGGGAAAAATATGAGTTAAGGCTTCAAAAACAATTGCTTTGATTGAGTATATTAATAAGAAACTTGAAAGAGTCCTGAATCAGAAAAGAAGTATTATATGTTGTACCTTGACTACTAATTTTCAGTGTACAAGTCAATTAATCTACCTGAGCCTCAGTTTTTTATATATAAATTAAAAAACATGAGTACTTATCTTTAATATCCAGATCTAAAATTTCAGAAAATTTTAACAGTGGTATAGCCAAAAGTGCCAGTGACTATCTCAGATCTTATTAATGGCTAGCATGCTCATCTTTTAAATTACTGTAAGACATGTCTATTCTTTCCATTAGGGGAAGAAATTCAGTATAAGGCAGATGGGCCCAGCCCTCTCAAAAATATAGCACACTAGAAAATGTTCCAGCAAAACTTGTATCCCCAGCCACTGTAGACATTAGAGAAAGTTATACCTGCTGACAGATACTCTATCTGAAATTCTTAGATCATATATAATGAATCAAAGACACTCTAAACAACAGAGTTTCATAACAATGCCAGTGTTTACATATTTTTCTGAACTTTTATCTGGAAAAAAATCTGGAAATCTCATGAAAGAGAATTTTTCTCTTTGTTGGTTTTTCAAGTACATAAAACTGCAATAAAACAAAGTCAATGGAAAACAGCCTTTGGCCGGAGACTTTTCTCTGCTTCCTAATTTTAGTCGGCTCAAAAGCTTGTCTTACACAATTGTGGAAATAGTGACTCTAGTGTTAGACTAATCAAGAACTGTAAGAAAGACTAGAATGAATAAAATAAGTTAGTCATGAAGTGTTTTGAACTTTCATGTAGGTTTGGATTTCAGTTCATCTTGCTGATGAAAACTCCAGTATGTCTACTTTTTATGTAATCTAATTCATCAACCACGCTTGAATTCAAGTTATCTGTCCCCCAAATATTTTTTGTCTTTACCTTTATGCCTTTGCTTCAAAATATAAGAAAGTAGAGAGTGAATTTTGTGTAGTTTCTTATATCAACATTTAAAATTAAAATTAAATTTTTAAATTGCTTAAGTTATCCCCATTACTATAAAGTTATATATTGGTGTAATCAAATGTTTCTAGGGGAGCAAATTAAAAAAGCAATCCTTTCCCCCCAGGAATCTAGTAAAACAGAGTATAATCATACTAATATAGTTCATTCCTATTCTAAAAGAAAGAAACCAAGGAAATAATAGCAGGTGCAAGGCTAAGTAATAGTCTCTTGTGATTGTAAAAATAACAAGGAAGGGTTTAAATGGGAAAACTCTAAGTGCTGGAAGTGTTGGAAGAGCAGGTTGAAGATTAGAAGTAGAATCCACATGGGGAAGAAGGCGGGAAACTCTTTAACATAAATCATCTAGATACTTAATTTGAAATCAAACATGAACCTGAACATGTGTCATATAATCTGGCTAAATACACCTGGGTTTTATTAAGACCGTGTGAGCCAAAGACCACAATGTTTTAGACATGCTGGAGCAGATCCTTGCTAAAGAGAAAAACAAACGTGCTGTATGTCTTGCTCTTGGAACACAAAACCCCAAAATCCCAACACACCAACTTTAAGTCAATAATAGAATGGTCTTCCTAACAGAATGTGTTTGGAAATGGCTATAATGCAGTGCTGGACAGCATGCACTTTAAGATGGTATAATCTCCAGATCAAACCCAGGCATTTCCAGAAGTGTGGTTATAAGCAGAATTCTTAGCCACTTTGGCATCTCCATCTGTAAAATTGGTATTATTACTGTCCAATTTTATAGGATTGGGGTGTGAATCAATGCAATGTGTACAAAATGCTTAGTATAGTGACAGGCACAAAATAAGACCTTAATCAACAATGACTACTTTTGTTTTTATTATAAGTTGAATGTTTCAGTTAAAAGAAATAGACTCATAGCTCAATGACCACTACACACATCCTAACACCAGTCCTTTAAGCAGTTATCATGACGTATTTGGTAAAAAATTTTTTTGCTATACTTTCACATGAATAGAAAATTAGTAAGTAATTCAAATATGACCTTTGTCCAGATTTACCATTTGTACCCATCCTTTTCCTTCTTCTTTCTTCTTTCCTCCCCTCCTTTTCTCCCCTCCTCCCCCTTTGTTCTTCCTGCAGGCATATTTTATAATTTTTCTGAATATTAACACAACAGTAATCCTTCTGAACCTCTACCTTGGCTTTAATCCATATCGGGCCTGCCTCACCCAGTTATAGCAAGAATCCTGTTAAATCACATTGTTTGTTTGTTTATTTGTTTTGGTACTGGTGATTGAACCTAGGGGCACTTAACCACTGAGCCACATCCCCAGTCCTTTTACTTTTTCTTTTGAGATAGGGTCTCACTAAGTTGCTAAGGCTGACCTGGAATTTATAATCCTCCTGCCTCAGCCTTCCTACTTGCTGTGATTACAGGCATTCACCACCATGCCTGATCTGTTAAATCACTTTAGAAAGAAACCCTCCCACCATATCTGATCACGCTATATCAGATTAAGCTGCTCAGCTCCTACCTTTCCCTATGTGATGTCTCATCGCACTGGCCTGCCTTCAGCAAGAATCCTGTTAGATTTGCTTGACCAAAATAACCCCACCCCACCCATGATGTTTCCTCTTAATAATTTTCCATCTATTGATTCCCATCCTTAGCTATAAATCTCCACTCACACATGTTGTACTCAGAATTAAGCAGAGTTTTGTATTTCCCTTATTGCAATATTTCCTGAAAAAAAATGTTTTTACTGATTTAATTGCTATCCATCTCTTTGTTTTCTTTAATAATATGTAAATATTGTATTCTATATCATTCTATCTGAGAGTTTGATTTTGAATGTTATTAAAGATTACAGTTCTTCAGTGGCCAAGCCTCAGCATTACTTCGGAACAAGATGGTAATTTGGGGAAACAGGAAGTTTCAAAAGATGAGCCATGCATTGGCAAGGAAACCACATCCTGATCTCAAGCTTCTTCATTCATGTCTCCCACCCATGTTTTCTGAACCACTCATAAGTTAGAAATTCAACTAGACACAACAATTAGAAATGGGGGCCCTGAAAATACAAGGCTTAATGGAACAGAAAGGGAGGGAAACTTCTTTCTCCTGGGGTTCAATATCCATTTTCAAGGAGTCATACCACAGTAATAATTCTATTTCTTTCTGTCCTTCTCTCTGATACTTCCTGTGAAGGCGGGGAGTGAATTCTAATTAGCAAGTGAGAAAAGAAAAATCAGGCATGACACTCCTTTTACCTTTTTGTTTTTGAAAAGAAACTGCTGATTTGAGCCAAACATTCTGCTCTGTAATTTCAATTAAGATACAAAGTAATAACAGAAAGATATACAGAAATCACTAAATATCAGGAAATTTAACACTGTTTTATTAGATAATCCATGAATAAAAGAAGAAACTACAAGGGAAATTCTGAAATATTTTGAGCTGGGGTAAAATGAAAACACCCTACATCATGCATATAAAAATATACAAAATATAACTAATTCAATGCTTAGAGTAATATTTGTAGCTTTAAATGATTATATTAGTAAAAATAATCTACTATCAGTTATCTAAACTTTCAATTTAATAAGCTAAGAAAAGGGTCAATTAAAACCAGTATAGAAAAATGTAATAATAAACATGGGGTCAGAAATCAAATAAAGAAAAAATAGACAAGAATTGGAGAAAATAAACTATCAGTAAATTTGTTAAACCTATAACTATACTGAAAGAAAAAGGAAAAGATATAAATTTCTAATATCAGAAATGAAAGAAGAGACACCACAAAGATTCTATATTAAGAGGAAAATAAGAGAATATTATGAATAATTTAATCAATTGATCACATACATGAAATGGACAAATTCTTGAAAGACTAAAAACTTGACACTAGAGAAAAGTCAGTCTGAATAAGCCTCTATTACATTAGACTATAACTAAAATTCTTCCTGCAAAGAAAATTCCAAGTCCAGTGACATTATTGGTGAATTTCAGTCAACGTGTAAAGAAAAAGCAATACCACCTTACCCACAGGGGCACTTACACAGGGGCTAACTTAACCACTGAGCCACATGCTCAGTCCTCTTATTTTTTCTTTTGAAGAGGGAACACTTTCTAACTCATTTAATGTGATTGGCATATTAAGACAATCCATAGACCAATATTCTTCATGAATAAAGAGGGCAAAATATTATTGAAAAATTATTAATAAATCAATTCATGACCAAATGTTATTCATTCCTGGGATGCAAAGTTGGTCTGACAATTTTTCAATTTTTCAATGCATTTCAACCATATTAACAGACTATATAAGAAATCCATTTGATCATGATAGATAAAGAAAAAAGCATTGGATAAAATCCAATGCCTATTCATTATAAAAACTAAGGCTAGAGGGAACTAATCCTGATATAGGGTATTTATAAACCAACCTTAGCTAATATCAAATGGCTTTGATTTCCTCAAAGGATGTTCTCATATAAGATTGCCTTGGATTATTTTACTGGCAGGTTGGACACATGAGTGATGACAGCCCAATGCTTTGATGAGAAGGAGTTCATACTTTTGGGCTCATCAGTATCATCCATCTCTGCCAGTATTGTTACTCATCCTTGATTGCATTGCAGGAACTATGAGCTAAGAGGTGGTTCAGGATAGAGTCTGCCTGACATCTGTTGATCCAGTCATCTGTAAACATGGGTTTTATTAATGTCCACAATGAATAGTCTTGGTGGGCAGTAAAATGCAATACAAAGAGCCTCCGCTTTGTTCCCTCTCCTGTAGGCACAGTTATGTGCCTCTTTTCTGAACGTACTCAGCTTAGAGTTTTTAGTCTTTCTTTCTTTTCTCCTTCCAGACTAAAAACCAGCCATACAAGGCCTTTGGCATCCTCTATTACTCCTTGTAAACACAATTCTCACTTGCATAAGTATAAAGACACCCTTCAAGATGAAACCATGCAAATATCCTACTAACCAGTGAGAAAGATTACATTGCTCAATGACTTTTACAATATTTTTTTAAGTAAAAACTCTTTTACTAAATGTTATAAATATGGAGGAAAATTTTTTAAAAATCATGAAATTACGTCTCCCACCTACTCAGCCATGCAGGACTACTGGGTACCTGAGCAGGCACCATCAACACCCATGCAGAACGTTCGTCCACACACAGAGCAGAACCACTCCCACACAGAACACCCAGCAGCTTCCCATGCAGGAACTCCCCTTGCCACTCTTGTGTGGACCCCATCTAGCAACATGGGGCTCCCCAGGTGCCGCCATCTTGGGACTCTGCAGCTGCAGAGATAGTCCCTACCCACAGTAGCCTGCCTGCACCCGGAACTTCACATAGGTTCTGCATTCAGCCAACAGCCACCCACTGTACTCCACAGAGCTTGTCTCTGAACTCATCTTGGCTCCCCCCCCACACACAATCTGACAGTCCACTGCTGAACGAAGCTGCCTCCATCTTGGGTCACTTTCATCACCATCCTCAGTGGGGGCAACTCCCAGTTTGGAACTACAGCTGTCCAGGTACACGCTTTCGAACTCCTCCCTCTCCCCAGCAGCTGCTACCCCGGCATAGTGACATCCTAGTTACCTTCACCATCCTGATGGCAGAGATACCAGCTAATAATAAAGGACCCCACATATTAGATGAGAAGGGAAGCAGGAAAGATACTGATCTTCAACCAAAATGTTATCATATCCCAATATATTCAAGATTTTTTCTTCCTTCAAGATTTTTTTTCCTCTCCCTCTCTATTCTCCTGCCCTTTCATCCCCAACATATGTAAATCCAAGTACTGGATTTTGAGGACTTGGATGTTTGAATAGTATATTACAGCTGTGTTGTATATTCTTTTTTTCCTTTTATCCCACCAATTTTTACTATTTTAGCATTTTTCATTTTTCTTAATATATATGTGTGTTTGTTCTATGTAGTCTACTGTCTTCCCACTTACTTGTCTACCCAAAATTATTTCTTCTCTCTTCTCCTACCACTAATCTACCTCTTTAGATTTCTCCTTCACACTTCCTAAAATATAACAACTCTATATCCTCAACTCCTACCTCCTCAGCATATCATCCTACTCATCACCCCTAGTTCTTTGTTCACCATCAGAAACTGTAAACCCTTTTACAAAACTACTGAGCATATTGTAGATAATTATTGATTTTGCCATTTCTATACATTGTGACCAAACTGTAAACGTTTTATTAGCAAACATTTGGTTTTAGGGTGTATTTTGTTTATATTGGGATATGATAACATTGTCCTTTACTTCAAAGGAGCGGTATTGGATCCCTACAGGGGCAGTATAAGCCTATAGGGTAAAACCGGAAACACCTAGGATCCACATTGCTAGAAGGGAAGACATACAGCAATATGAAAAGAAAAGAAAGTGCCCCAAACATATCAAGATACCACATTATTAGACTCCCTAGCCAGCACAGCACAGCAGAAGAAATTACAGAGAAGGAGTTCAGGATATACATGATTAAAACATTCTGCGAAATAAAGGATGATAAAAGAGAGCAAATACAGGCAGGAAAAGACCATTTTGATAAAGAGCTACATAAACAAATACAAGAAGCAAAGATTACCTCAACAGGGTGATAGAGATTCTAAAACAAACAAACAAACAAACAAAAACAGAAATCCTTTAAATGAAAGAAACAATAAACCAAATTAAAAGTTCAATTGAAAGCATCACCAACAGGTTAGACCACTTGGAAGACAGGACCTCAGACAATAAAGACAAAATATATAATCTTGAAAAAATGTAGACAACACAACGAAATGGTAAGAAACCATAACATTCAAGAAATATGGGATAACATATAAAGACCAAATTTAAGAGTTATTAGGATAGAGGAAGGAATAGAGTTCTAAACCAAAGGAATGAGCGATCTATGCAATGAAATAAATTTTCCAAACATGAAGAATGAATTTGAAAACCAAAGTCAAGAGGCTCACAGTATGCCAAATGTACAAAAATCACAACATATCCACACCAAGGCACATTATAATAAAAATGCCTGACATACAGAATAAGGAGAGAATATAAAAAGCCATGAGAGAAAGGAATCAGATTTTATATATGCAGGGAAACCAATTAGATTATATGCAGATTTTTCAACCCAGACACTGAAAGCTAGAAGATCCTGGAATAACATATACCAAGCTCTGAAAGAAAATGGATACCAACCAAGAATTTTATACCCCACAAATTAAGCTTTATATTTGATCATGAAATAAAAAACTTCCATGATAAACAAAACTTAAAAGAATTTACAACTAGAAAGCCTGCACTACAGAACATCCTCAGCAAGATATTCCATGAAGAGGAAATGAAAAACAACAACAAAAAATCAGCAAAGAGAGGTATTACACTAAAGGAAAAACTAATCAAAGGAGAAACCCAGTCAAGTTAAATACCAAAAATAAACAAAAATGACTGGGAAAACAAATCATGTCTCAATAATAACCCTAAATGTTAATGGTTTAAACTCACCAATCAAAAGACATAGACTAGCAGATTGGATTTAAAAAGAAAAAAAAGACCCAACGATATGCTGCCTCCAAGAGACTCATCTCATAGGAAAAGACATCCACAGACTGAAGGTGAAAGGTTGGGAAAAGTCATACCACTCACATGGGTTGTGGAAGTAAGCAGGGGTTTCCATCCTCATATTACATAAAGTAGGCTTTAAGGCAAAGTTAATAAAAAGGGATAAAGAAGGACATTTCATACTGCTTAAAGGAACCATTCATTAACAAGACATAACAATAATAAATTTCTATGCCCCAAACGATGGAGCATCTGCGTTCATAAAACAAAAGCTTCTCAAATTTAAGAGCCAAATAGACCACAATATCATAATTCTGGGTGACTTCACCACTGGAGAGATCATCCAAACAAAAGCTGAACAAAGAAAATATAGAACTCAATAATACAATCAATAACTTAGATTTAACTGACATATATGAAATATTTCATCCTTCAATGAATGAATACACTTTCTTCCCAGCAGCACATGGTTCCTACTCTAAAATTTTAGACCATATATTATGCCACAAAGCAACTCTTGGAAAATATTAAAAAAGTAGAGATACCTCCCTGCATTCTATCAGATCATAATGGAATGAAATTAGAAATCAATGATAAAAGCTACTCCAACACCTGGAGACTAAATAATACACTACTGAATGAACAATGGGTTGCAAAAGACATCAAGGATGAGATTTAAAAATTCTTAGAGGTGAATGAGAACACAGATACAATGTATCAAAATCTCTGGGACACTATCAAGGCAATACTAAGAGGAAAGTTCATTGCATGGAGTTCATTCCTTAAAAGAAGAAAAAGTCAACAAATAAATGACTCAACATTACATCTCAAAGCCCTAGAAAAAGAAGAACAAATCAACACCAAAAGCAGAAGACAGAAAATAATTAATATTAGAGCTGAAATCAATGAAATTGAAACAAAGGAAACAATTGAAAAAAATTGACAAAACAAAAAGTTGTTTCTTTGAAAAAGCAAATAAAATTGACAAACCCTTATGCATGCTAATGAAGGAGAGAGGAAACTCAAATTACTAATATACATGATGAAAAAGGAAATATCACAACAGACACTACAGAAATACAGAAGATAATTAGAAATTATTTTTTAAAAATTTTACTCCAATAAAATAAAAAATATCAAAGGCATTGACAAATTTCTAGAGTCATATGATTTGCCCAAATTGAATTAGGATGATATGCACAATTTAAACATATCATTTTCAAGTAATGAAGATGCCATCAGAAGCTTACCAACCAAGAAAAGCCTAGGACCAGATGGATACACAGCTGAGTTCTACAGGACTTTTGAAGAAGAACTAAATACCAATACTCTTCAATTTATTTCAGGAAATAGTAATAGGGAACACTTCCAAACTCATTCTATGAGGCCAATATCACCTGATTCCAAAACCAGGCAAAGGCACATAAAAGAAAGAAAACTTCAGACCAATATCTCTAATGAACACAGATGCAAATATTCTCAATAAAATTCTGGCAAATAGAATACAAAAACATATCAAAAAGATCGTGCACACAATCAAGTGGGTTTCATCCCAGGGATGCAAGGTTGGTTCAACATATGAAAATCAATAAATATAATTCATCACATCAATAGACTTAAAAACCACATGATAATCTCAATAGATGCAGAAAAAGCATTCAACAAAATACAGCACCCTTCATGTTCAAAACACTAGAAAACCTAGGGATAACAGGAACATATCAACATCGTAAAAAATATCTTTGCTAAGCCCCAGCGTCATTCTAAATGAAGAAAACCTGAAAGCATTTCCTCTAAAAACTGGAACAAGACCGAGATGCCCTCTTTCACAATTCTATTTAATATAGTTCTTGAAACACTGGGCAGAACACTTAGATGAAAGAAATTAAAGGGATACAGATAAGAAAAGAAGAACTCAAATTAGCAGTATTTATTGATGATTCTACACCTAGAAGACCCAAAAAATTCCACCAGAAAATTTCAAGAACTAGTAAATGAATTCAGCAAGTAGCAAGACACAAAATCAACACCCATAAATCAAAGGCATTTCTGTATTTCAGTGACAAATCCTCTGAAAGGGAAAGGAGAAAAACTACCCCATACAATAGGCTCAAAACAAAACAAAAAAAAAAGGTGAATGAGAACACAGATACAATGTATCAAAATCTCTGGGACACTATGAAGTGAGAATCAACTTGAGAATCAACCTAACAAAAGTGGTGCAAGACCTCTACAATGAAAACTACAGAACAATAAAGAAAGAAATTAAAGAAGACCTTAGAAGATGGAAAGATATCCCTTGTTCTTGCATAGGCAGAATTAATATTGTGCAAATGAACATACTACCAAAAGTATTATACAGATTTAAAGCAATTCCAATCAAAATCCCAATGACATGTTTCATAGAAATAGAAAAGGCAGTCATGAAATTCATCTGGAAAAATAGAAGACCCAGAATTGCTAAAGCAACTTCAGCAAGAAGAGTGAAGCAGGTGGCATCACTATACCAGACCTCAAACTATATTACAGAACAATAGTGACAAAAACAGCATGGTATTGGCACCAAAATAGAGTGGTAAACCAATGATACAGAACAGAGGACACAGAGACTAAACCATATAATTATATTTATATTAGACAAAGGCACCAAAAGCATACATTGGAGAAAAGATAGCCTCTTCAAAAAATGGTGCTGGAAAAACTGGAAATCCATATGCAACAAAATGAAATTAAACCTTTATCTCTCTCCATGCACAAAACTGAATTCAAAGTGGATTAAGAACCTAGGAATTAAACTGGAGACCTGCATCTAATAGAAAAAAAGTTGGCCAAGTCTCCATCATTTCAGATTAGGCCCCTACTTCCTTAATAAGACTTCTATATCACAATAATTAAAATCAAGAATTAATAAATGGAATGGATTAAAACTAAAAAGCGTCTTCTCAGCAAAAGAAACAATCAGTGAGATGAATAGAGAGCCTAAAACTTGGGAGAAAATTTTTACCACTTACTCATCAGATAGAGCACTAACTTCTAGGGTATATAAAGAACTCAAAAAGCTAAATACCCAAAAAACAAATAACCCAATCAATAAATGGGCCAAGGAACTGAACAGACACTTCTCAGAAGATGATATACAATCAATCAACAAATATATGAAAAAGTGTTCAACATCTTTAGCAAACAGAGAAATGCAAATAAAAACTACTCCAAGATTTTATCTCACTCCAGTCAGAATGGCAGCTATTAAGAATACAAACAGCAATAAGTGTTGGTGAGGATTTGGGGAAAAGGCACACTCCAAGGCTGGTGGGACTGCAAAATGGTGCAGCCAATCTGGAAAGCAGTATGGAGATTCCTTGGAAAACTGGGAATGGAACCACCTTTTGGCCCAGCTATTCCACTCCTTGGTCTATACCTAAAGGACTTAAAAAACATCATACTATAGAGACACAGCCACATCAATGTTTATAGCAGCACAATTAACAATAGGTAAATTGTGGAACCAACCTAGATGCCTTTCAATGGATGAATGGATAAAACAAAATGTGGCATTTATACACAATGGAATATTACTCAGCATTAAAAGAGAAGAAAATAATGGCATTTACAGGTAAATGGATGGAGTTGGAGAATACAATGCTGAGTAAAGTTAGCCAATCCCCAAAAAAACAAATGTCAAAAGTTTTCTCTGATATAAGGAGGCTGATTCAAAGTGGGATTGGGAAGAGGAGCATGGAAAGATTACACACACTCTAGATAGGGCAAAGGGTAGGGAGGGTAGGGAGGGGGCAAGGGAGTAAAAAAGATGGTGGAATGAGATGGACATCATTATCCTAAGTATATGTATGAAGACACGAATGGTGTGAATATAATTTGTATACAACCAGAGACATAAAAAATTGTGCTCTATATGTGTGATATGAATTGTAATGCATTCTGATGTCATATATAACAAATTAGAATAAAAAAAATTTGAAAATCATGAAATTACTATTTAGCATATTTTATAACATTGGAAACATTGAGAATTAGAATATTTTGTATTTTTGTAAAATTATATCAAGTATAGTTTCAACAAAGCTGAGACCTGCATGTGACAACTTTAATTAGTCCTCCTTAAAAAAAAAGATAAAGCTGCTTTTTGCTTCCCTTTTATATCCATTTTCCATTCTGTAGCATGGATGTTGTCAATGTCCATTTTGACGATGACTGTGAGAGTCAATCCCTAGGCATGGCAGAGGAAAGAGCTGAGAGGATCTTGGGTGCTTGAATGCTTTTTAGAATAGAATCCTTCACCAGCCGTTTCCCTTTATGTTCCTGTATTTCTTCAGAGTAACAGAAATGAGTTTCTCTCATGCTTAAGTCATTATTATTTGGACTTTCTCTCACTTGCAGCCAAAACTGTTTGTAGTCCAAACAGATGTGCACACCTCATATATTAAGTGAACTAATATACATAAAACCTATTATGTAAGGCATCTAATATACGAAAAAAACTTAATATGTGTCTGGCAAGTTATTTGACATTAGCTATTTTTATAACTCAAATAAATACAAATTTAAAGAATGGAAAAACAATTTTCCATCTCTTCTGTGGGGCAAATAACAAAATAGCTGATAATACTTATTACTTATAATGATGCTGTGGGATGTTTAATTTTAATCTTGGTTAATCAAATTAGAAATTATTCACATTTTTAGGAAGGAAGTAATTTTTTTAAAGGATAAAGCTTTATAAGGAGCAGAGACCTTGTAATTGAAGCAAATGAAAATAGATTATCCAAAATAAGTCATATAACAGAGAAATAGAAGTGAAATTAAAATTAGAATTACTAGACTAAATTAACACAAAGATATTTTTTAAAAAATAAAATAGTACTACAAGTCTTGAAAAAAAGTAAATTTCCTGCTCATTTCTTTTATGCCCACGTTCACCTTGTTTTGAATTCTTTCAATTTTTTGTTCCATTTGCCTCTACTTTTCTAAATGTTTGTAACATTAATCCTTGAATTTGAATTTTTTTATATATTCTGTTTTCTGCCTATTAAGCTGGATTAGAATTCAGTACACATACCCATGCACACACATACACCCCACACACATCCTTCTCCCCAAGCTTCCAAATACTGCATTTCTCATTCTATCAATACTCAATGTTTACATCATTATGATTAAATAGGTCACATAGCTGAGCCACATTGTACATTATTATTATAAACATAATAATATACTTACTTTCTTCTATAACTTGTTTTTTTGGAGCTTAGTAATTAGCTTGTGTTTTGTTTAACTTTTTGTGTAACTAGTACTAATTTTCATACTTTCTTATAGAACTGACAAAACCCTTCAGTCTAGAGTCACATGTATCTGGTATTGTATCAATTCCAATTTGGAATGAAGGAAAATATAATTTTTAAAAATAATTAATATACTTGGGGTGGTAATGAAAAGACGAGAAGATATTGCAACTAGAAAAGATTTTTGAAACAATGCAAGAATAAGAAAGCATTCTTAGAAAATTAAAATATAAAACACACATACACACACACACACACACACACACACCTCCCTATGGCCTCCCTTTATTTGATTGCTTTATTCTTTCATTTTTCATGTGGAAAATTTCCTAATAAGCCTGGGGACCTTGGCTCTCCTTTGATGTTCAAGAAGGAGGCCTTAAAAAGTTCACTGGAAATCGTCTGTGTGAGGAAGGGTTTTTGTTAACTGGTTGTCTTTATGTAGGGTAATGGATCCAAGCCCGTCTGTTTTATGGGCAATTCTACTAATGTGTGCCCTTTCTCTTTATCCAGGCTCTCCTGTGGTCACAATGGGCAAAGGTGCGACTTATGCAGTCAAGGGAGAGAAGTAAAAAATGTCCATGCACTTCTGCCCTTTTCAATGTTTTATTCACTCAAATCACTCAATGCAATTTCACTCTATAGTTCTTAATCAAGAAAGTGACAGTCCTTAATGCTGAGCACTGCAATAGACAAAATTAATTCAAAGCAAACAATTCTAAGTTAACTCTAAGCACTGCAAACACACTTCATCATGACAGACTTATTACAGACATTCCCTCTGCATGCTAAGCTTAAGTGCCAGATCTAGAGTCTCAAGTCTTAAGCCTTAAATCCAGCAGATGCACCCTCACTCAGACCACAGTGATCAGGTCAGGAACTGATGGAGGCTTCTCTTGGTGTGGAGTTGACGGTCTGTTGAGGAGATGGTCATAAGGAGAAGTTGCTGTTCTCGCCAGGAGGCTGCTACAGAGTTTGAGAGCAGTGAGGACCATGCAGAGGATCAGGCAGATGATGAGAGGAGTTGGGATGTCAGTCCAGGTCCTCATCAAGCTCTCCAGAGAGTGGACATAAGTATTGGCTGGCTCTAACGCCTGTTCATTTACTCCATCATTAATACTAAATTTTGAGACTTCTACTCACCCTTTAGGTCCAAATCAGCTATTATCAGGGTTCTCAGTGACTTCTTGCATTTTAGAGTCAGGACATATGGTTTGGTGATTTCTGCCTTGATCTTATCAAAGAGAAGGCAAATGACATGTGACTTCACCCTGACTATTATCAAGGTTGTGGAAAATGACTGGTCTTCATCAGGCTATGCCTGATTGACATATTGAAGGGCTCTGTAGACTTGTGCCTGGTAAGATTGCAAGTTTATTTTAAAATTTTTAGGCTAAGGCCATCCTAAAACTGTGAATAAAATTCTATGTGGGGGATGCTGTACTGCCTGAACTTGGGACCAAAACTGGGAGGAGAATTGTGTGTTGATTTTCTCATGCTAGTTGATAGAATTTCCTCAGGTGTTTTCCCCATTTTTGAGTCCAGAAGATCTATAGATTCAGTAGAACTACTCTCCACACACCCAGGCTTTCTTATGCATTTTTTTCCAGGAAGTAGATCTCCAATCTTCTGCTGAAGTCAGGAATGGTCATAGGAAACAGAGAATAAAAAGGAACCAGAGGCCTAACACCTGTATATGCTTCTGATCATTTTTTCTGTCACTTTGTGTCTGTGCCAATTTAAATTTCATTGGTATTTCCATCTGTAGTCATTTAGATTTCACCTTTCCCTGCTCTATCAAGTCAATTACCATTTTGGTTATCATTCATCAATTCACCTTGCAGCTTCCAAAAATGTGGTGACATTTCTCATTCACTGGTACTTCCTTTCTTAGTCTCCATGTTCTTGTGCAATTATACTTTAAAATTTTTATTTGCTATAATTTTAATATAGTTGGGGGGGTTATTGGTAATAAATACAAGTTGAATTTGTCATGGTAGAAAGCTTCAGAATTATTTTCTTCTTCTTCCCCTCCTTCACCTCTTTCTTCTGTTTTTGTTTGTTTGTGTTTGCTACTGAGCTGCTATTGAGAAGAAAAATTAACCAGTTGCTTGTTGTTTAGAATTATTGGTAAGAGGGAGAAGATATTCTGAGCATTTTGATTTTGATGGTAGAGGATCTTTGATAATCATCTCCCAGAAACACTTACAGAATATTATTACATATGAATCAGCTACTCTAAAGTCTTTTACTGCCCAATTTTTGTTAGACAGCATTAAATTTGATTCATATTACAAAGATTTTGGTACACATTTATCAGATTTTTCTAACCACCTTGGTGGGAAGAAAAAGATGGGTGTTTCTGGACCAATACAGAATAAAAATTAAATGGATTATAGTTACATAATTTATATTTTTGCTACTTGGAACTGTTCTTTTTTCTTTCCTCCTCAAGATAACATCTTTCCATGTGGGCATATGTAATCAGTTGCTTGCTCTTTTATTCCTTGGCACCAACACTTCAACTTTTACTTTGTTGTATTCTAGGAAGGTTATTTCATGCCCTTCCCTAAGAAGAAAGTAATTTGTTCCATTGCCATTCAGCAAATAAATCTTACTATTCTCAATTCTTCTGGACAGGCTATGTTAGAATACATTCAAGCACTTCAGGGTGCTAAAGGCAATATAAGCCAAGGAAAGGGGTAGTGGAGGGGAACACTTAGGAAAAGAGCTTTTAGGACATAGCATAAATGGATGAGCATGTGGGTAAGTAAGCTGTCAGGGAACGCTGGGGAAAATGGACGGGTCATTGGCCAAGTGACCTTTGAATTTTAACTGACCTTTTTTTTTTCCATTTCCATACTGTGATTTAGCTGTGGTTTAATTGACTGTGAACAGTTCAAGTTTAATTAAGTTATACCTAAAATCTCATTTTGAGATCTAATTTCATTTCAGAGCTACAGATTTATTTATTTTGGTTCAAGAAGTTTACATTTACTCTTTGCAAGATCCAAACATTCATTCATGCTCTCTTAATAAAAAAAAAAATTATTTCATTTAGAATGGCAATGTGTATGGTTAAAAGATTCTATTTCTCATTCTCACTATACAATTGGGCCAGACCATAAGATTATATGCTGGACAATAGGATTTAAATAGAATTGTTTTGGGGGACTTCCAGGAGCTTCATCTTTCACTTGCTATCCAGGAAGGCAGGTGTGGTGGCTGTGTATTATGGAGGCCAGGCCGCACTCAAGTGATATGGGTACCCAAATGGAGGTGAATTGTTTCTTGAGAGATGAAGAACATCCTTGGCCTTGCTCTGACCTGCCTCTTCTCGATTTACCTTGTGAAAAGAATGTATTTCATTTAAACCTTCTGTTTTGATATAGTAGAATTCCCTTAGGCTAATGTTAACAATACAAAAGAGAATTCAGCATTCTTTGACCCTTAAAGGATTGCAAAATCTCATAACTTTTTATTTATACCTTATGCAGTCTCACCTAAACTAACACATAAATGATTTTCTGCTGAAAAAAGTTTAGCAGAAACATTTTTAGATTTCAGCTTGAAACAGATAATCTAGTACACACTGAGTATTAAATATTTATTAACTGAGTAATCTTATAATTTAAAAATTGCTCAGTGAAGTCCTATATTTATCTGTCAGTGCAACTATAAAGATGTAAATAAATACTACTCTGATCTAAGGAGGCATCTAATTTGATAAAAAGTGATGTAAATAACTCATATAAGGAGAGATTGCATTTATGGCAAAGTCACATGCAAATCCTTGAAGAGCAGGAAGTGACAGATCTGCAAGGGTGCGGTTTAGACCTTGAATGAAACACAGGATGGCAAAGCAAGGAAATTGGATTATACAAAATTGAAAAATCATGCTGAGGAAATTTTATTTTTTTTGTCCAGCTAATTGAGAGACATTCAATTAATTTTTAGGAGGATGATTCTGCTGGCAGCATGAAGATGTACTGGGGAAGTGGAGAGTGAATGCAAAAGGCCCAGAATCCAGTCGAAGTCAAGTCTCTGGTTTCTCCATTCTTAGAAGGAAGAAGGCAAAGACTAATTTCACTATTATGGGTTCCATAAAGCTGGAGTTGAGGCAAAGAGAAAGGGCTTTCAAAATGTTTGGAAAGTGCGAGGCCAGTGGCAGAGACAGACTGTTGGAAAAGAAAGAGTGATAAGCAGAGAGATAGATGAACCATTGTTATGGTCTGAATTGTGTCCTAAACTGAAACTTGAACTCCCACTCTGTCTCAGTGTGACTATTCAGAGACAGAGCCCTTAAGGATATAATTGCAGTTAAATGAGGACCTAAGTGAGGGGCTTGACCTGAGAGGATTAAGTGTCATTATAAGAGGAGATGCCAAGGAGCCTGCACTTTCTCCAAGTGCACAGAGAGATGTGGCCATGTGAGGACATGATGAGAAGGTGGCAACCTACATACCAGAAAGGGAAGGAAAGACTCATCAAAAAACAAACCTTGTTGGGCATTGATGTTGGACTTCTGGCCTCCAGAACTGTTTTAAATGAATATCTGAAGCCACACAGTTTTTGGTATTCAGTTATGGCAGCCCAGAATGGCTATTAGAACCATGTGGGTTTGACCAAACAGGAAGTGGGGAACTGGGGAACTGCATTATCTCTAAGAGCAAGATCCAGACACCTTGATCTCTGTGGGAAGTTTACGTTGGTCAGACTGAGTCCAATGACTGGGTCACATTTTAAGTTTCTCCATTTATAAAACAGCAATAACAATCATCTTAACTTTACAGATTGGCTATAAAAAATAAGCATGTTAACAATGGAGTTACATAAGCATATACTATTGGTTGGATAATATTAGTTATTTTTGTAAACAATTTGGTTCTGTTCAAAATTTGTATTCCCCATTCTGCTGAACTAGAGACCTGACCTATACCTATAACTCTTAGAAGGAAAATTGGGAGTTGTTGATGTGGTAGGTGTATTAGCAAAAACAAGTTCAAGGGGAAATGATTTATTTTGGCTTATGGTTTTAGAGGACTCAGTCCACAGCCAGCTGACTCCAGGACAGAAACATCATGACACAAGGGCATGGCAGTGGAAAGCTGCTCAGCTCATGGCTGCCAGGAAGGAAAGAGGGAGAGGGGAGAGGGAGGGGGAGAGAGTGCACGCCAAGGATAGAGATAGTCACCAAGGCCAACCACCAATGACTTAATATGTGTGTGTGTGTGTGTGTGTGTGTCTATGAAATTTATACCATAATAGTCTAAATTATGGAAAGTTTCTCACTGTTCCAACCATTATACTTGTTTTTTCCCCATAGTTAGCTAGTACAAAAGGTAGAATTTCAAAACAGACTCACATGAATCATATGTCTTACCCAACACCAAACTAGTAATGATGTAAATGATACAAGCAAGAAGAAGGGACACATTTAGTATTCCTCTCCCAAGGGACCTGAGTCTTCAAAACATCTTCCTAATTATCCTTTTTTCCATACTGGAACTAGCAAAGAACAACTATCAATGTGTTACCAGCAAGTCATTCAGATTTAGAACATCTTAGTTTTTGTATTTGAGTAGTCATGTAAGGGCAAAGATGTTACAGGAATAATTCCATTTTTTCAACCAGCTATGTCCCTATAATTGCATAAATTTGAGATGTGTTTATTTGAGCTGAGGCTAGCAAAGTATTATTAGTGATTGGTCATTCCTCTGGCTTACCTCACGAAACCATAGCAGAGATTAGACTCATGTGAGGAGCTGCATGATGCTCTAGCAAGTTCAAGGTCATGCATGGAAAAGCTAAAAGTTATATACTTGTTTTGAAGATTGGTTGGTGACATGTTTCTTTAATGATGTTGATGTCTTTTATTTAGTCTCTTTGTCACCATCCATGCTTCTCAGAGATTATTAAGATTCTCATCTACTCAGTTCTTATAATTCTTCTTAATCAGTTTCTCTGTTTCACATTTTATTGCTGCTGTTTCTCCACACCATTAATTTACTCCCTGCTACCCTCAAAATTGACCATTTAAATTAATTGATCTATTCAAGTCACTCTCTTGCCTGAAAAAAGATCTCTGAGTCTAAATTGCCTACAAGGCAAACAACTCTTACATGCATTCAGAGCTTTTTAAAAATGTTATCCCAAACTCTCCAATGGTATCTTTCACCATTCACTGTGATGAAATCATGCTCCATCTTGTGTTAACCTCTACAGACATCAGATGGTCTTTTCATTTGTTTGTTTGTTAATTGTTTGGCTCCATGGCTTTGATCAGTTTCTTCCTTTCAGTTGGATTGCTCCCTTCACTCTAACAAATTCGTTAATTTCTGGCTTAGGAGACTTCCCTCATTTGCCTATTGCAGTTAGTTTCTGCCTCCATTACCTTCACTTACCACAGTGGTTCTCAATAGTGGATGGTGAGAGATGAATTCCTTAAAATACTGATATAGAATACTTTACATTCCCAGCCTTCATTTCTGCCTGAGACTTAATGTTATAAAATTTTGGCTGGGAAAGCTTTGACCAATGACATATATCATTGTTAATTATCAACAGGTCTCCTGTTTATCATCAACAGAGCTTCTCCAGAAAAGTAATTATGTCTTAGTTGTCTATATATCTCTAATACATGGTATAGGTGTATTAAAATTATTCTGAATATAAACTCAATTTAGTGATTTTCAGATTCACCCATTTCTCAATGTAGTCAAGGGATATTCCTTCCACCTTGAAAGAGATCAATACCTTAAATTAACTATGCATGTAACTTATCCTGGAGGCTGTTGTACTCTATGACTTTCAAAAGGCAGCAATTGTTTCATTCTCTGCTTACTCAAACCATAAGTGCTCTCCATAAAACTTCCCTTGCAAGGAGTTTTATAGAAAATGTAGAAAACAGTGTTATGTACATCTACATAACAGTATCTCAGTCATTATGTTTATTTAAATGTGCTTAGTTACTAAATATAGTCATTTATAGGCATATATAAATGTAATTATAATTAAATTAGTACTAAGGGAATTTTAGCATAAATTCTGAAAATATATTTGATTTCTCTGTGGTATAGATGCTATAATATATTAAAATATAATTTTCATTTTTTCAAACAGCAAAATAAAAGAAAAATGAGAGCCCTCTGGTGGGCAATATTTTAAGTTCAAAATGTCGTATATAGTATCATCCTAATAGAATTTTCTAAAGATTAAACAAGTATTATATTTTTAAACATATTAGTAACAAATACTGACAAAAATTTAATAAGTTATTTTAACTCCACAATTATAATTTAAGCAAACAAAATTTTCATAGAATGTCTGATTCTAAGTAACTCTTAAAGTCAGTCTAAATAGCTTCTCACAAAAAAAGCAGTCAAGAACTAAAATATTTAAATATAGTCATCTTTTTATCCTCTTATATTAAATTTAAGTAAAATAGACATATCAAATTAAAACCCATAAAGGTGACGGATTTAGGAGTTTTGAAATGCTAATTATGCAATAGACAGATGCATAAAGTATGTTTTTGTTAGCCTGATCTATTACAATGAAATAGCATAGACAGGGTGGTTTAAACAACAAAAATTTATTTCTCATAGTTCTAGATGTTAAAAATCTGAGATTAGGGTACCAGAGAAGTTAGGATGCAAGAAGGGTCCTCTTCCTGCCGTACAAATGTCTGTCTTCCTTGCTGTTTCCTCACCTGTGTCTTGTCTCTCTTTTCTTTCTTAAAAGGACACTAATGCTATCATGGGGGCTCCACTTTCATGAACTCACTAAATCTAAGCACTTCCTGAAGGCCTCATCTTCTAGTACCATCACGTTGAGGGCTGAGACTTCCACATATGAATTTTGCAGGGTACAAACATTCAGCCTAGAAAGCCTAGAACAAGATGAAACTCTTAAAGTCATAAAGTTAAACATTTTAGAGAGAAATTTAAGCGATATTTAATGCAATCATATTGTTCTGCAGGACCACCTCTGTTTCCCACACACTTATCTGCTGTAATTTGGGTATGGTTTGTCTGCTCCAAAACTCCTGTTGAGATTTGACTGCCTTTGTGACAGTGTTTCAAGGTGGAGCCTTTAAGAAGTGACTGGGTCATGAAGACTCTACTCTCATGAGTGGAATACTCCATTCATGTATTAACAATTAATGGATTAAAGGGTTATTGAGGGAATGGCTTTGTTTTAAAAGCTGTGTGTGTGTGTGTGTGTGTGTGTGTGTGTGTGTGGCTTGCTCTGTCTCACCATTTAACAAATTCCCTTGCCAAGTTATAATATAGCAAGGAAACCCCCATCAGATGCTAGTGACATGTTTTTGGACTTACCAGCTTCCAGAAACATGAAACAAATAAACTTCTATCTTTTAAAATTATCCCATCTTTTTACTTAGTTATAGCAACAAGAAAACAGACTAAGACACCCCAACATAACACCCCATAGTCATTATGCAGTCACTCCCTTTTCCTCTTTTCCCTCAATCCTTGGAAATCTGCCACCAATCTGCTATCAATTCTACATACTTTCATATAATTGGAATCATGTAGCATGTAACATTTTGTGTCTGACATCTTTCACATAGCATAATATTTTTTAGATCCATCTGTGTTGTAGCGTGTATTAGCACCTAATTTTTTATGGTTGAAAAGTGTTCCATTTTATTCCTGTACTATACTTTTTTTATCCATTCATCTGTTGATGGACATGTAGGTTATTTTTATCTTTCAGAATCATGAATAAAACTAGTATGAACATTCAAATGAGCATTTATTTAAATACCTGTTTTCAATTCTGTGGGGTGGAATTCTGAATCACATAGTAATTCCTGTTTAACCTCTCGGAACTACCTAATTAGCAACTATACATTACATTACATTATACACTTTACATTACATTATACACTTTACATTTCCACCAGGAAGTGGGAGGATTCCAATTTCTCCACATCCAACTAATACATATTACTGTCCATCTTTTTTATTATAGACAGTCTGATGGTGTTAGTGGTATCTCATTGTGATTTTGATTTTAATCTGTCTGATAATAATATTGAGCATCTTTTTTATGTGTCTATTGGACATTTGTATGTTTTTTTTCTGGACAAATATATCTATTCTAGTTCTTACATTATTTGCCTCTTATTGCAGCATTCTTTTTTTACATGAGGGTTTACTCTTTATTATTATTTTTTTTTACATTTGAATCAAATGGGGTATAATTTCTCATTATTCTGAGTGCACAGGTTGCAGAATCACATTGGTCATACAGTCATGTATATACATACAGAAATAATAATGTCTATTTTATTCTGATGTCCTTCCTATCCCCCCCTCCCTTCCCCACCCCTTCCCTCCCATCACTTCTCTGTACCCAATCTAATGTGACACACTTCTTTTTTTTTCCCCTTCACATCATCATACATGTAATCTGTATAACGATGAGGGTCTCCTTCTTTATATATTCTGAGTATTAGAACCTTATCAGATATATGTTTGCAAAACTTTTATGTTATTCTACAGATCATAATTTCTTGATATCTTTTAATATGTAAAACTTTTTAAATTTTGATGAAGTCCAATTCATCTTTTTTTTTTCTTTTGTTGCTCGTGTGATTTATCCCTAATTTTTTTTTCTCTAAGAGTGTTATTGTTCTAACTCTTATATTCAGGTATTTAATACATTTTGAGTTAACTTTCTTTTTCTGGAGTGAGTTATAGGCCGAACTTCATTTTTTTTTTCATGTAATTTCAAACTGCCTTAGTACCATTTGTTGAATAGACTATTCTCTCTCATTGAATGATCCTGGATTTTGGTTTTTGTCAAAAATAATTGACAATAGATATATGGACAGTTTTTGACTTAAATTGTATTTCATTGATCAATATATTTATCCTTGTGCCAATACTACACTGTTATGCTTACCATAGTAAGTATGAAATTGGGAAGGGGTTAATCCACTGCTTTGTTTTTTGTAAAATGTGTTTTGCAGATGCATGACCTCTCACATTCCATATGAATATAGAAATGACTTTTTCATTACACAAAAAGACTGTTGACATTTTGATAGAATCCGTAGATCATTTTGGGTATAATTGCTACTTTAATGTTGATTTTTTTCCTTTGCTGTGAAGAGCTTTTTAGTTTGATATCATCCCATTTATTGTTTTTTTTTTTTTTAATTTTACTTTTTGCACTTTAGGAATCTTGTTGAGAAGTTAATTCCTAAGCTGATGTGTTGGAGTGTTGGGCCTACATTTTCTAACTAGTTGGTGCAGGGTTTCTGGTATAATACCAAGATCTTAGGTCACTTTTGAGTTGAGTTTTGTGTAGGGAGTGCAAAAGGGGTTCGGTTTCATTCTCCTACATACAGATTTCCAGTTTTCCTAGCATAATGTATTGAAGAGACTATCTTTTCTCCAATGTTTGTTTATGGCACATTTGTCTTTATATAAGGTGTATTCATGTAAGTTTGTATTTATTTAAGTTTATCTCTTTGTCTTCTATTCTATTCCACTGGTATTATTGTCTGTTGGGTGTCAATACTATGCTGTTTTTGTTACCATAGCTCTGTATTATAATTTAAGGTCTGGTATTGTGATGCCTCCTGTTTCACTTTTTTTTTTTTTTTTTTTTACTAAGGATTGCTTTGGCTATTCTGGACCTCTTTTTTTGAAATAAATTTTATGACTGCTTTTTATATTTCTATGAAGAACATCATAGAAACTTTAAAAGAAATTGCATTAAATCTGTATAGCACTTTTGGTACTATGGTCATTTTGACAATATTAATCCTACCTACCCAAGAACATGGGAGATCTTTCCATCTTCTAAAGTCCTCTTCAATTTATTTCTTTAGTGTTCTATAGTTTTCGTTGTAGAAACACTATTTCTTTAGTGTTCTATAGTTTTCACTTATTTTGTTAGTTTGAGTCCCAAATATTTTAATTTTTTGAGGCTATTGTGAATGGGATAGTTTTCCTAATTGCTCTTTCAGCTTACCTAATTTCTCTTTCAGTTTTCTAATTACTCTTTTCAGTTGATTCATCATTGCTGTATAGGAATACAAATGATTTATGGATGTCGATTTTATGTCATGCTAATTTACTGAATTCATTTATAAGTTTTAGAAGTTTTCTTGTAGATTTTTTGGGGGGGTATTCTAAATATAGGATCATGTCACTAGCAAACAGAGATAGTTTGAACTATTATTTTCCTATTCATATAACTTTAGTTTCTTTCTTTTGCCTAATTGCTCTGGCTAGAGTTCAAGAACTATGTTGAATAGAAGTGGTAAAAGAGGACAAGCTTGTCTTGTTCCTTTGTCAGAGGAGGTGCTTTCAGTTTTTCTTTATTTATAATGATGCTGTCCTTGGGTTTGACCTATTATAGCTTTTAAATGAGGTATGATGCTGCTATTCATAGTTTTTCTAGTGTTTGAAGCTTGAATGAATGCTGAATTGTGTCAAATGTTTTTTTTCTGCATCTATTGAGATAATCATATGATTCTTGTCTTCAAATCTATTTATGAGGTGAATTACATTTATTAAAATCTGTATGTTGAACCAACCTTGCATCCCTGGGATGAAACTTATTTGATAATAGTGCACTATCTTTTTAATGTGTTTTTAAATGTGATTTGCCAGTATTTTATTAAGAATTTTTGCATCTATGTTCAGCAGCAATATTGTTCTTCAGTTTTCTTTCCTTGATGTGACTTTGTCTGATTTTGGTATCAGGGTGATACTAGCTTATTGAAAGAGTTTGGAAGAGTCCCCTTCTTTCTTATTTCCTGGAATAATTTGAGGAAGATTGGTGTTAGTTTTTCTTTAAATGTCTGGTCCAACTTGGCTGAAAATCCATCCACTCCTAAGTTTTCTTTGTTGGTAGGTTTTTGATGGTGTCTTCAATTTCATGACTTGAAATTGTTCTGCTTAAATAATCTGTGTCCTCCTGGTGCAATTTTAGTAGATCATATGACCCCAGACATTTTTTGATGTCTTCAAAATTTTCTAATTTCAAAGTAGTTTCTGATAATCATTTGTATTTCAGTAGTGCCTGTGGTCATATTTCCTTTTTCAGCATAAATTTTAATAAATTGAAGTTTCCCTTTTTCTTTTGGTTACCGTGGTTTACCTCTAGATAGGATTTGCCATTTTTCTCTAGCAACCTTTACAATTCTATCCTTATTCTGTATGTTAGGCATTTTTATAATTATGTTCCTTGTTGTGGGCATGTTATAATTTCATCTATTTGGAGTCCTATACGCTTCCTGTATTTGGTTTTCCATTCCATTCCTAAGTTTCGGGTCATTTTCTGATATTATTCTATCAAAAATATTGTACATCCATTTAGGTTGTGTTTCAATTATTATCTACTTCCCAGTGATTTTGAATTTGGCTTCTTGATGTTGTCCCAGATTTTTAAAACATTCTGGTCATGGTCTCTTAACATTTTTGTTTCATGTTCAACTTTATTTTCAAGATTATACATCTTGTCTTTATTGTCTTTGCAGTGGTCTAGACTGCTTGTGATAATTTCCATTGATTTTTTAATTTGATTTATTGATCCCTTCACCTTGAAGATTTCTGTTTTCTTCTTTTACAGAGACTCCATCTCTTTGTTGAAGAGATGTATGTCTGTATTTTCTCTCTGATTTCACTCCCTACATCAGCTTTTATCTCACAGTTCTTTTTAACTATGAACTTTCTAAATTCTTTCTCTGACATTTCCTCCACTGTGGTATCAATGGATTCTGTTATTGAGGTATTTTCATTTGTTTGGGATGGTTTGTTACTTTGCTTTCTCATATTAATTGGGTGCCCACACATTTATGAGTAAGAATCTGAGGCAGCAGAGCCACAACCCTATGAATTTTACCTTCCCTGATGGTTTCTACAGTTTAGGAGAAGATGAATTATAACAACACCAGTGCACACAATAGACATCATCAAATCAAACACTTAGTTACTATGGTGATATTTACAATGTTAACTATAAACAGAAATGGTATGGTAAGCAATTGCCACAGTAAAAAATAAGGTAAGTTTGCAAATGGGTTTGCTTGCTATTTCAAAAAGTGAAGAGAGAGAATGCAGAAGAGATGTAGGATGTGATGATTATGAGGGATGAGGAGAGAAAATAGAATTAAAATAAATTAAAGGAAGAGTTATGGAGAGAATAATTGAATTTGGCTGTTAGCAAAAGAAGAGAGAAAGAGGATCAAGAGAAATACACAGGTGAAAAATAATATAAAACAAAACCAAACTATATTAATAAAAAAACCCAGCCCTCAAAACACAGAGTCATGAAAAATAAATACCTTCAAACGTGCTAGAAATGGGAAAAGTGAGATAAATATGTATATGTGTGTGTATATACACACACATATACATACACACACACACACACACACACACATATATATATATATATATATATATATATATATATATATATATATATATTACAAATGCCCATGAACCTTTCAGCATATAATCAAAAAATTCGTAATGAAAAATTAAGGGATTATTTTTTATTGCAGTGATCAAAAATTGTCAGTGATAATATATTGGTTGTCTATTCCCAAGTGTCTTTCCTTCCTTCCTTCCTTTCTTTCTTTCTTTTTTTTTTTAGGTATGTATTTCACATAACAGTAGTAGCCACATGTTGTCAAGACCTTCATCTTTCTGTATTGCTCCTCAAGTTGCCAGTTGGAGTACAAAAATTCTCAGCCTCCTTTCTGGGCAGTATGAGGTGGGGAATGTGGGAAAGTGTTGTCTACTCCACTCTCAGGGTGCAGTCACTGTAGAGTTCTGTGAGGAGTTCCAATAGGGACTCCTGAAGCCTGTGTTTAAAGTCTAGGTATTCCCTGGGTGCTCTGTTGAAAGGTGATTGGCCTGAAGATTTTATATCAGGCCAAAACTATTTTATTGTAGTTCACTATCTTCTTATGTGTTTTTGAATACAGTTTCTCAACATTTTAATAAGAACTTTTGTATCTTTGTCTATCAAGGATATTGGCATGAAGTTTTCTTTTCTTGATGTGTCTTTGTCTGGTTTTGGTATTGGGATGATACTGGCTTTATAGAGTGAATTTGTCAGTGTTTCCGTCTTTTATATTTTATGGAATGTTTTGAGACGTGTTGGCATCAGTTCTTCTATAAAGGTCTAGTATAACTTGTAGAGGGCGAAAAACTTCTACAACAAACACTATAGAACACTGAAGAAAGAAATTGAAGAAGACCTCAGAACATGGAAAAGCCTCCTATGTTAAGCAGGATTAATAATGTCAAAATGGCAGTAATACCAAAAGAATTACACAAATTCAATGCAATCCCTATCAAAATACCAAAGACATTCTCCACATACCAGAAAAAAAAAAAACCTTCTAAAATTCACTTGGAAGAATAAGAGACCCTAATAGCCAAAGAAATCCTGAATAAGAAAGTAATGGTGGAGACATTATAATATTGAACCTCAAATTATAGAGATATAGTAACAAAAACTACAGGGTATTGGCTCCAAAATAGGCATGAAGACTGATGGAATAAACCAGAAGACAGAGAGAAACCTGCATAGATACAGCCATCTGATACTTAATAAAGGTGCCAAAAACATATGTTGGAGAAAAGATAGCCTTTTTAACAAATGGAACTGGGAAAACTGAACATCCATATGTAATAGAATGAAACTTGACCCCTATCTCTCACCCTGTACAAAAGTCAACTCAAAGTGGATCAAAGACATAGGAATTAGATCAAAAGCACTTCAACTGCCAGAAGAAACCATAGGGTCAACACTCCAACAGGCAGCATCTTGCTTAGAAAGATACCTACATTTCACAAAATAAAACCAAGAATTAATAATTGGAATGGCGTCAAATCAAGAAACTGGCTACACAGCAAAGTGAAACAAAAGTATGAAAAGAGAGCCTGTAAAATGGAAATGGATCTTTGCCAGTTGGTCCTCCAACAGGGGATTAATACACAGTATATATAAATAACTCAAAAAACCTAACAGTAATAAAACAAATAACTCAATTAACAAATGGGCAAAATAATTTAACACAAATTTCTCAAAAGAAGAAATTCAAATGGACAATAAATAAATATTCAAAATTTCTAGCAACTGGGGAAATGAAAATCAAAACTACATTGAGATTTCATCTCACTCTAGTAAGAATGGCAATGATCAAAAATACAAATAATAATAAATATTGGTGAGGATGTGGGGAAAATAATATATTCAATACATTGTTGGTGGGACTGCAAATTCATGGAACCACTCTGTAGAGCAGTAAACTGGGAATGGAATCACCATATAACCCTGATAGCCCACTCCTTGGTATATATATCTTCAAAAAATTTAAAATCAGCATACTATAAGGATGCAGCCATATCAATATGGATAGCAGCACAATTTGCAACAGCCAAGATATACCACCAGCCAAAGTGCCTATTAACAGACGAATGGATAAAGACAATGTGGTTTATCTACACAATGCATTATTACTCAGCTATAAAGAAGAATTAAAGTATGGCAATTGCTGGTAAATCAATGGAACTGAACAACATCATTTTAAGTGAAATAAGCCAGACTCAGAAAGTCAAAGTTTGAATGTTTTCTCTTATATGCAGAAGCCATATAAAATAAAGGGAAAGAAAAAGAAAAGAAGAAAAGATTGGGGGAGGAGAATTCCGTGAAAAAAGAAAAGAGATCAGTGGAGTAGAGGAAGGTGATTGAGAGGGATGGAGGAATGAAAAAAGAGAATAATGATGAAATGAATCTGACCTTATCTATGTACATATATGAATATACCACACTGAATCTCATTTTCATATATATCCACAAGGCCCTAATTAAAATAATATATAAATTAATAGAATATCAATATAGTATAGGGGAGGGAATAGAAGAAAGGAGGAGGGGAGAGAAAGAGGAGGTAAGTACTTGGGACTGAATTAGAACAAATTATATTCCATACTTGTATAATTATGTCATAATAAACCATAATATTATGTATAAGTAAAACAAACTAATGAAAAAGGCCCAAAATTACTTCAAAAAGAGAAATAATATTGTAGGTTCATAGTATCCATTCTCGAGCCTTATACAATAATAATAACAGACATTGCATTGCACAGGATAAAATTATAGATCACAGAATAGAAGTGGGTTATATAAGTTGACCCACATATATGTGGTCATTTGGATTTCAACAAAGAAACCAAGGTCATTCAATTGAAAGAAGACAATATTTTCAATAAATGACACTGAACTACTGAAATTCCATATGCAATAAAATACTGCTTTTATCTCATAACATAAAATAATCAACATAAAATCAGCAATAGATTATATATAAAAGTTAAAATTGTAATACCTTTGTCAAAGTTCAAAGAGGGAGAGACAATATTGCAAACCACATATCAGAAAATGAATCTATATTCAGAATGGATGAATGAATGGACACAAATAGACAGATACTTTACAACACAATCATAATAAGTCAATCAACCCTTAAAATACCAGGAAAGTGTTTTTACATATTCTTTACCAAGGAAGACATCTAGAATAGCAATTGAGCACAAAAGAAGATGCTCAACCTATTACATCTAAATAGGTTGAGTACAGAGGTTAAGGAAATTCAAATGAAAACCACAGTAAGCTACCACTAAACACTACTAGAATGTCTACAATTACAAAAAAAGGAAAAACAAAAAGCAAAGGAAGATGTGAAGCAATTGAAACTCTTGTACACTAGTGACCAGAAAGCAAATGGTATCACCATTTTTAAAGGAGTTTGTATCAGTTTCTTAGAAAGCTAATCACATGCTTACTGTATGAGTGACTCTCCTCCTATGCATTTATATAAAAGGATTAATACAAGGCCCACATAATAATATTTGCAAGTATCATCGAAAATATCCCAAATATCTGAATATCTATAAATGCATGAATAATTTTTGATATATTCATACAATAAAATGTTTTTAGCAATAAATAAATGGAACATCTGAAACATGCAACCAACATGGATAAAACTTAAATGCCATTTGCTAAGTGCCAGAAGCCAGACAGCAAAGATACACTGTGCTATTCCACTGTACCAGAAAACTCTAATAGGTACAAAAATAGACCAGTGGTTTCTAGAGGCTGAATACAGGGGTTAGGGGTAAAATTACCACAAACAGAATGAGAAAGCTTTTTGTGTGGTAATGGTAATATGCTGTGTCATGTTTTGGAGATGGTTTCATGACTTTTATATTTGCCAAAATTCATAGAACTGTACACCTAAAAACAATAAAATTTACCATACACAAATTAACTCAATTCTAGATGAGAATTATAATTAAAATTGGAAAATATATTTATTAGCAGAAGGTAAGGCATAAAATTCACAAATTATAACAGAAAAAAGATTTCAATACATTAAAAATAACAACTTCTGTTCAAAGACCTCAAAAGCCTATGAAAATATAAGTAATCTATTGAAATGAAATATTTGTAGCACGAATAAAAATACAGAAATCACCAAGAGAAAGAGACATCCTAATAAAAAAGGGAAGTACAATACAGAAAAACATAAATAGGCAATAAATGCATTTTAAAATACGTCTCATAATAATTGGAAAAATGCATAATAATTTTTGCTGAAGTCTATTTAACATTTAAAAGACTGATAAAACCAAAAGTCTGATGATATAAACTGTTGAATGATCTGTGAAATAATAGAAACATATATTTGCAAAAAGAGGACAAGTGGATGCAAAAATGTAGCATCCTAGTGAGATTAGATACGCACATACTCTATAACCAAGCAATTCTACTCCCTAGAATTATACTTTAGAAAAAAATGTATATTCTTGCATAAGTTTCTTACAAAATATATACTGGAATATTTAGAGAAGTCTATTTTAATATGAAATAATGCCCATGACAAAAAGTAGAAGCAGATCACATAGATTAATTTGACACATACTGTATTATGGCAAACATAGAAAACTAGTTACAAATATCAACATGGATGGCTATCAGAAACGAGGTTGACCAAAAAGAGCAACCTACACAATGAATAAAAAATGGTTCCTTTTTAATTTTTCATAAAATTTGTAAACTTCAAAAACATTTTAGATTTCTAGAAAAATTTCAATCATAGTATAGAGTTGCCATATAACTCCACATACAGTTTCCTCTGTTATTAATATCTAATCCTACGTAGTATGGAAAATTTGTTACAACAAAGTAATGTTGGTATATTATCATTAATTAAATCCCTTACTTAATTCATATCACCTTAGTTTTTAGTCTAATGCCTTTTTTGTTTTGGAATCCCAACCAAGAAACCACATGTGGTAGACATAGTTCCTTACACTTTGTAGGCAGTTTCTAACACTTTGGTGGGTCTTGATGATCCTGACAGTTTTGAGAAATACTTCTCAGTCATCATCCCTTTCCTGGAATTTTCCTGATGTCTTTCTAATGATTTGATGGTGGTTATATGTTTTGAGGAGGGAGATCACAGAGGTGAGTTATTATTTTCATGATATAATATCAAGGGCATAGTTAGTCATCATGACATTGTTGGTGCTCATCCCAGTCTATTGGTTGAGGCAGTATTTGTCCAATTTCTCTACCAAAAAAAAAGTTATTTTCTCCATGTCCATGTTAGTTTTAAATCCAATGGTCAAAACATTGTACTCTGAAAATAAGTAATACTCTTAATTAGCTTCTGAGATTCCTGGATATAAGCTCCTAAGTGCACTCATGTGTATGTTCTGTTGTCATTGCCTCTATCTTCTATGATTCCTTCGTCTTTTAGTTTTTTTCTTTCACCTAAAGGTGCCCTGGCCAAATATGCCCTTCTAGGGGCTGGAAGTTTCCTTATCCTATTTTGGCCAAATAAATCTGAGAGTCAAAAATCTCAAATATTCACTATATCTTTTAAGCCAAACTGGTAGTACTTTGGGCAGTAAAAATTCCCTTCAAGTTTTACATTTTTTTATTACCCTCTGTATATTTAGTACATAAATGAATTCAACATTTTCAAATGTGAAAAGTTGAATTCTATCTAAAATTGAACAGTGAAGAAGAGATTCACACTTGTTTTTGGAAAATGTGACTAGTGAGAAAACCTAAGTTTGTATTTACTAATAAAAGCAACAAATGTAAATACATTTATACTTTTATTTAAATGAACTTACTCTCAGAAAAGTTAAAAATTGATAAGTAGTATAGCTTCTACAGAATAATTTGAGATGAGGGAATTTATGGTTTTATCCTTTGGATTTATGTTGTCTTTTAATGTACAGAATAGCTAACCTTTACAAAACATACCAGTTAAAACAATTTTTATAGAAGTTTAAGACATTTTCTTTGGATAAAAGATAACACACTCTTTTTATGGTCTTTAAAGAGATACCGAAGTTAAGAATTTCTAGTACAACCAGTGAAGATATTCATCAGAAATGTTTTTTGGTGTCAAATTTCTCCTTGTAGATACTATGTCAATTTTCCTCCTCATCATCATTTTTCATTAGCACTATATCCCCAGTGTCTATTTTCTACTTTCAAGTGTACATAATTGGGTTTTCAGGCAGCATAAGAGAAACATTACAGGCCATCAGAGTGAGACATGAATTTTCTGAGAATACTTAAACATGAATCTTGGAAGGTTATCTGCTAACAAAAATAATTCTCTGAAAAGTATAGCTGCATTTTTAGCTATGTTTTAATTAGGATAGGTTATAGTTTCTGGAATTCCTAGTCCCTTAATGTCTATGTTCAAGATATTAGAGCATTTCTCTAATAGAAAGTCTCTCATTGGCCACATGAAGTATCTGTATACCAAATTTGTATTGTACCTCACCCTGTCAAAACTTAGAAACATCAGACCTCCTTCCAGATGTGGATTATTATAGGCTTATTTGTTTTCCCCCAAAAATTCATAGGTTGAAGCTTAATCTCCAATATGACTCCATTTAGAGAGAGGCATTTAAGGAAATAATAAAAGCTAAATGAATAATAAGGGCAGGCCTTTAACTCAATATGATTGCTGTCCTTATATTTAAAAAGGAAGAGATACCAGAGTACTCTGATTTTCTCTGTCTCTGTCTGTCTCTCTGTATGTTCCCAAAGAAGACACATGAGAATGCAATGATAAGATAGCTGTCTGCAGGAAGAAAGACCTCACAGAAATCAATCCCATCAGCATTTTGATCTTGGACTTCTAGTCTCCAGAACTATGAGAAAATTCAGTTCTGTTATTTAAATTACCCAGTCTATTATATTGCATTAGGTATCCAGTAAACCACAATAGTTATAAAAATCTGTGTTAGAGCTATCCAGAGAAACAGATGTACCTCTGTACAGAAGATTTATTGTAAGGACTTGGGCCACATTATTATGAAGGCTGGAGCATATAAACTGCTGTGTGACCCCACAAGGTGGATGGCCAGTCTTGTCCACAGGCTGGCATCCTGAAGATCTAGAAAAGCTGGTGGTGCAGTTCTAGTAAAAGGCAATCTGAGGAACAATTCCCTTTTGCTGGGGAGGCCAGTCTTTGTGTTTTATTCAGGTTTTTAAATTATAGGATGAAACCCAACCACATTATGAAGGGCAATCTGCTGTCACATAACCACACCATTACCTAGGAGATGGGACTTTCCTCATTTTAAAGATAAAGGAGTCAAGGCAAAAATAATTAAAAGTATCTTGTGAAAAAACATGTAAATACTAACTTTTCATTCTCATATAGAGCTAGGAATTATAATGCCAAAATCTAAATCACTATAGGACATTTTCTCTCTTTAAGCTGTTTATATAGGTCACGAACAAATGTTCTTAGGTGAATTTTAATATAATTTTATAGGCAAAAGAAAATACTAGAATTTTAAAAATATTTTATCAATGTATTTTTCTCAATATTGTGACTTTTTGTGATTTTGCTTGTAGACCAAATGTAGTTTATGTGATTATAGAAATGGCATACATAAAAAGTTTTACAAATTATCCTGCCACTACTCATAAGTCAGGCCTGTGACATGACAATAAAAATTCCAGAAATGTGCTATAAACATAAAATGACTGTTTTTTTTATTTTTTGACATTATAGATAGGGAACTTGATATTAATGGAGAAAATACTCTCAAATATTTGTTAAGTCCAAAAGCAATATTCTTCCAGTGAATTTCTATCACTTTATTGATTACTCAAAGAGACTTTTGCCATGACATTCTGCATGATGTGACAGAGGAATGATAGTAACTGAAATTTTTTTCTAAATATGACTCTAAATGTCTGTATTTGAGGGGTATTCGGGAGAATTTAAAGCAATGAGTGCAAACAGGGCTCATTTTAACATCATCTTTTGAATAACTTAAAATTTTTTTTTTGTTTAGGTTGTTTATTGAGCCACTTCTTTAAGTTCAAGTCTCTTGGCAAGTAATTTATTCTAAGCTATCCCTTAGTAAAATCCTTAGCTACATTCAAGATTCTATGTGCTTACATGTGCTTCTAGAGTGCAGAAAAAAATATACATTTAAATTCAATGGTGTAAAAACTAACAAACTAAATAAATGCAATGGTGTGTGTGTGTGTGTGTGTGTGTGTGTGTGTGGTGTGTGTGTAAGGGAAATAGCTGATTTACTTAGAAAAGTACAAATATTCTTATTAAAAGCAGACATATGGATTGATTAACTGCCAATAAGACACTGTAATAATTTCTCACGTATAAATTACAATTTGTTTAATGGAATCAAAGGAACTGGAGAACTGAAAAGCTTTTATGAAGCTTTTTATAATTAAATCACAGTTTTATGAAACTATTTACATGCCCTAAAATTCACACAGCTGTATGGGAGGGAAAACATCAGGATATGTATATCTTATTCACCTGATTGAAAAGACTATTTCTAGAGGAGCTGTTTGAACTGAAAATAAATTATGGCCACCATGAAAGCATATTATTCTGAAATTTTTATTAGATGAGTATATTTAGTCTGAAATTATCTTAAAATTCATGCCCATGTGGCTGAATTTCATGTAATGGTGAAAACACCAGATATTTAATATTGTCTCAGAAAGTTTTCCTTGCAAAGACCTAGAGTCATCATGATTTATACACAGAAAATTGCTATTCTTGTTTTAGCCACTTTAATTTACAGAAAAAATATGATCTTGCAGAATCTTATTTTAGACAGTTTGTAGTTTATTTACTTATGTTTTCAAATTAGATCTTATTTAGTATAATGAAATATAGAAACCATTACAAGTTTGAGGCTCGAAAGACAAAAATGTTGGGAATAGACCATGCCTCAAACCACTTCACAAAGAGTCTTTTAACATTCATAAACTTTGGAAAAAACAAATGTTTAGGAGTCATACTTAAGACTGCAATCCATCAAAGGAGCATATAATTTTGGACACTTTAGTTAACTTCTTGGACTTTTAACCTAACTTGACAGGAAGGCTAAGTGGCATAGTAAATATAAAAAGACATAATGTGGTGTCCAGAGCATATTAGGTTTATAATGAATGTTAGGTGTTTTGTTTTTTTTTCTGGACCAGATCTTCTAATTCTTGATTTTAAAAATAAAAAAAAATTAAAACAGCCGATTAAATCATATGTAAACTCCTCCATATGATAAGCATAAGTATTTGGTATAGTTAAAGAGTAAAACAGCAGCAAAAATCTCTATCAGTTCATTGATTACTAGCCCTTGCTATTACTATCTCTCTGTATCAAATACACACTGGATGATAATGTACATAAATAAATAAAGTTACAGAAGACTTGAGTAGATTTTAAAAACAGTAGAGTCTTGAAAAGACTGAGGTCTTATTCTACCTAACAGATGCTCTTTTATTTTGCAGAGTATTTGATGACCTGGTTGACCTCATTCAATCATGTGGATTTAGAACCATCTATGTGGTAACCACTAACAAATTTATGTATTCAGTCATACACCCTCCTATGTTATTTTCTCATATATCTGTCTCTCTTTGACATTTGTGGACTATGTTTTAATAGAGATTGCCTGAAAATGAGGTGAAGGGACTCTATATAGCAGCCTGTCAAGAAGGTGTATCAAATCTGCTAAATCTTAATTTGGTGGGTAAAACAGAAATCTATGAAACAGTGTAAAAAAAAAATTGGGGTCCAGGTCTATTGATACTGAGGGCACAGGTAAGTTACAAGGAAGAGCTAGCCCAGGTTCCCACATCACCTATTTCTGTTGAACCAGTTCCTCCTTCATAACACTCCCATGGACACACAGGATTTGTTTTATAGCTTGCTTATGGAGGAGGGAAGAAAGTGTGATCTGCCTCATGGGTGGGTTCACAGGACGTATCAGTTTAGCTGACAGTACCAGTACTTTCATGTATCAGTACTTTCATGGTGGATATGAAGAACAACACGGAAAGGAAATCTTCCCAGTGGCAAGGCTTATGAGTATATGCAGTCAAACACTGTGTAGAGGAAGCAGTGTCTGAGGAAAACTATACAAATGACCTGTTGGCAGTGATGAATTGCTTGGCTCTTTGGTCATGTGCCTAAAAGGAGCAACATTGGAAATTAGAAACATAACCTAATTAAATCTGCTGGATCCTGTGACCTAAACCGCAGGGCAGTTTTCACCACAGCTTGGGTCTGCTACAGAACCTTTCTTTCCTCTGCATTTCAGAAGTATCCTTAGATATATTTTAAATGGAAAGGGAGCATCTCCAAGTATATGTATATGTATATATTAAAGTCTAAGAGGTGTGTCAGATGCTTGCCTCAGTTTTTAATAAACTGGAATAAATGATCTTTTATTTAAAAGGGAAATCTTGGAGAGCTCCAGATTATTGGATTCTTTGAACACACGGTCATGGCAATCTAAATCTTTGTAGAGTTTAATCCCTTCCCATCTTTAATGCATGTAATATTAGGACATTAAGAGTACTTGCTGCTGACTCCTGTATCTGTCAGTCACCTTTCCTTTATTTTAACAATTATCTGAGATTAAAAGAAATGTTTTATTTTGGCTTACAGTTTTGGAGGTTTCAGTCCGTGATCTATTGGCCCTCTTGTTTGGGTCCTGTGGTGAGAAAGCACATCGTGGTGGGAACACATGTCAGAGCAAAATCACTCACCTCATCAGCCAGGAAGAAAAGAGAACAAGGAAGAACAAGGGATTGGGTCACTTGGCGTCCTCCATGGGCACTCCCCCATGACCTAAGTACCTGCCACCAGGCTCCACCTCTCTACCACTTACCATGGTACCACCCCAGAGAAACAGACCTTGAACACATAGGCTCTGAGAGTCATTACAGATCCAAACTACACCAGTATCCATCCAGTCTTATTAGCATGATGTCATTAACATATTGAAACAGTATGATAGTCTGCGGACTATCAAGGAAAGCAAGATGTCTGCAAAATATATGATGACAAATAGCAGGAGATTTAACAGTTCTGTAGTGAGAAGAGGAATATATACTCTTCTCGTTTGCATATAAAAGCACACTTCTTTTGACCCTCTTACAGAAATGAATGGAAAATAACTGATTCACCAGATTAATAAAGATATATGAAATACCAGAGGGCAAGTTGATATGTTCCAGTAAAGATACCACCTGCTCTGTGTTGAATTGTGACCCCTGAAGTGATAAGTTGAGGTCCTAGTCTCCAGTGTCTTTAAAAGTTACTTTGTTTGGAAATAGTGTCTTTGCAGATGTAATCAAGTTACAATGAGGTCATTAGGATGGGCTTTAATCCAGTATGACTCATGTCCTTATAAAAAGATATAGACACACAGGGAAAATGTCATATTGATGACAGAGACAGAGAGCAGAGTGATGCAGCTGAAAGCCAAGGAATGCCAAGAATTAAGAAGATAGGAAGAAGCAAAGAAGGATTCTATCCATAGTCTTAGAGGGATAAGGGCCCCTGTCAACTTGTTATAGCAACCCTAGGAATATAATGTAACACTTCAAACCTACAGTCACTGCAATTTGATTACAATTCATTTTGTTCTCTCTACTGTTTATAGATATCATTTAGCAAATATGGATGCTATCACCCAAGACTCTGAGGGTTTGCACTAATCTCTATTGTGTATCTTTTTTTTTTTTGTACTGAGGAGTGAACCCAGAGACACTTAACCACTGAGCCACATCCCCAACAGTTTTTATTTTTTATTTTTGAGACAAGGTCTTGCTAAGTTGCTTAGAGCCTCCTCAATGTCGTCAGCCTCTGGGATTAGAGGTGTGTGCCACCATGCCCAGCTTCCAGTGCTATTTTGACTAGGATTAGGTTAAATGGGTAGTTTAAAGGTTTTCACTTGATCCCCTTTACCATAATATTTCTATTCCACTGATTAAAGAACTGATAGAAGAATTATGTCAGTTGTAAAGTATTATCACAGTTATGCATTCAGGGCTTAGCAAATTGAAGGATGTGTCCTTAGAACCTCCAGATCCACTATGTGGTAAACTTGAGTCACTTATCACCTTGCAGCAATATACCATTATTCCAGTTAGGCATGGGCCATGAGGTCATTTTGAGTCCACAATATCAATGTCAGGTCAGACTTGAATATTTTCCTTTCCCTGGGCTATAGTTATTCTAGTAAATGTTTGCAAGAGTTTTGAGGGAAAATCTTGGGGAAGCATAGTTGGGTACACTTTTGTGTTATTGCAAGCATTCTTCAAGTTGATGTAGTCTCTTCTTCAGTTGGACACTGGGACTGAGAACTGGCTTGACACTAGGAAGTGTTTGAACAATTGCAATTGTAGAGTGTAGTGGTTTATATATATATATTATGACTATGTAAGTCCAGTAGGTGTCCTCAGGGATATCATTCTATTAATTCTCACTATAATTCCTGTTGGTCAAAGAGTCCTGCTTACCTACTCTGATAATCAGTTCTTGAAGTTATGTCTACTGAGCCCCTAATGATTAAGTACCACTGACTGACCTCTGCTATTCCAGGATCCTGACTTCTCCATTGACATGTGGGAATATTCTTGGCTTCACAGCAGAGATGATAGCAATTATTGAACTCCTTAGGGATGCCTGTGCACCCAGACTACTGCATTCCATTGCCTTAATGTGAGTACTGTCCCTTGAGTCTTCTAGGAACTTAGTCAGGTAGTACTTTTTCTGCTTGCATATAATAAATCAGTTTTAACCTACTACCCCAAACCTTTATTCTAACAGTCCCACCCTTTTCAGTCTTCTATCCCCTTCCAAAATACTGTGCCAGAAGACTTCTAAAATGTATACTTCATTTCCTTTAGAGGAATAGAATATATATAGGCAAAGATAAAAGATACTTTATTTGTCTAATTATAAAAGTTTCATTGTTAGATCAGTGTCCTTGAATACATATCTTAATTTTTGTGTTTTTCTAAAAAATGTAGGCTAAAATTGCACTCACCATCATGGTTATTTATATTCAAACCATGAAAAGCATGAAGAACAATGCTTGGAATATAAAATGTATTCGTATTCGATGTTTGGTGTCAATGAGAATAAATCTTAAACTAGCTATATTTATTTATTGCTAAGTCAAATCTCTTTAATGAGATACATTTAATCAAAAATTTCTTGATTAAGATATTTCTCTTTTATCAATGACTTAGAAACTAAGATTATACCATTTGTAAAATAAATCAATTATATGACAGGTATTTTCCTTAATACTGTCCAGGTTAATAGCCATACTTAGGATTACCTAAGTTGCTCATGGCTAAAGGTGAAAGTTGCTTCAAAAATATTTTGAGTATTAACTTTACCTATAATTTTATAGATTTCTAAGATAACTGCTTTGCAGAAGAAATTTGGAGGTGTAAATTCCAACAAACTATACGATTATAGTTAATTACCTAATAAACAACTTGATAATGGTTGTCGAATGGTAACTTTAAATCATTCACTTTTCAAACACACACGCAGCCCCCACCCCACATATGCAATTACTAACACAAACATGTCCACATGTAAAACTACAAGACTGCAAAGACTGAGGACGTTGGTTCATCTTTGTACCCCCCTTTCCTAGCAGTAGACTAGGAAATTTCCAGCAGTCGACTGGCAATTATTGTAGGCACCTAAAAAAATGTGGCCGTTACTCAAACAATACTCACTGAATAATGACTAGGTTTTTCAGGAGACCGATGAGAATAAATGCACATTACTAAAAATACAGGCTATTCATTGTTTTGGGTCTCATTTTTATCCTTTTTAAGTTATACGATTATTTTTCACTTGTTATTTTACTTTCTTCTCTGGAACAAGTCAAGGTTTAGAGTACTTTTTTTGTATTTAGGTTAAAAAAAAAAAAAAAGCTTTGAGACTATGTGAGAGTTCCCAGAGAGGTGAGCTAGCTTGCCCAAGATCTGTAATAGCCAGGTATAGAATAGGAATAGAATCCAGTATTCTTTTTCTTTTATCCACTCTAAAGGGGTTTCTAATATATTTGGGTACATCAGAACAAAAGCCATAAACGTATTAGGAAACATATCGAGGAATATTTTACAGTACGCATACATAAACAGATTTCAAAAAGATGATAAATCAGTCAGCGTAAAGGTACTGGAAGAAGTCTTCATGGAGGAGGTGATACTAAGAGTGGGCTTTTTAGAAAGGATTAGAAGGAATATAATAGATTTCCAGGGCATGATTGAGCTTGGAAAATAATTCAAGGCCTGCTATTGTCAGGGCATACTCAAGGCACAGTTGAAACTGATCTTGTAAAAAGAAGAAGAAAGTCACTGTTTTATAATATCTCATCCTACAAATACATATAAATAGCCATAATGATACTTCTTCTTGATTGTTTTAATTTTCTGAAGAATAACAATTCAAATGATATAGAATTCAGGTCATGCATCTTCTTTATGAAGATTATGAATGATGAACTCAGCTCATGCATATTCTCAATTTTCTTTACTTTTCTTCTATGTCTACTATTTCCTCTATAGTCCTTTATAGCTATTTGAAGTTTTTTAAAATTCATTTTTCACACTTCTATCCTCTATGTTCTTACACTTTTTTCAATTGTGTTCTCTCTCACATTCCTACAAATAAATATCATAATTATTTCTACTATAACTGCCTTTCTTTCTACTTCTGAGTTCTACCTGTTTATCTGCTCATATTTTGACTGATCCTGTTGACTTCCCATGTCTTCTCTGAGTTTTCTGATGTTTATTTTTAGAGGAAATTGCACCATTTTAATTTTGAGATATAAAATATAATATTTATTTTATCTTCTCCAGAGTGATGTATTTCTGGTAAATGTTCCTCATTAGGTTAAGTTTTGGGGTAAACTGAAACACTCTGATATTCTCCTCTATACTTCCTCTTGCATATCTTCTGCCTGATCTCAGCTGTTTTGGCAGGGCCTCCATGTATTTTGTAATATGTAGATTATGCATGAATTTTTAGTTTCCCTTCCCCTCCCTTTCTCTCCCCTTCCCTTCCCTCCCCTTCCCTCCTCTTTCTCTCTTTCTTTCTCCTTTTTGATTCTATTCATGAATTCCAGGAGGATAAGAGGAGAGATGTTTTAAGATGTCCTCTTCTTGCTTCATGTCTCAAATTTTGTTCTCTCATTATTTCTGAATTCTAACATAAAAATGTGACTGTCCTCATTGACTTCATTAGAATGGAAATTAAATTATAACAGAAGTATAAATGCAGTATTATGAAAAGCTACACAAATAATCTGTTCATTATGCTAGCGTTCTTAGAGTAGAGGTCTGCCAATGTGCATGTGAACTTTAAATGATGTTTTTCATAGTGAAAGTATAACAGTTGGCTATGCTAGGGAAAAATGCAACCACGTATATATCTGGTAAATTAAATATTTTGTCCTTTTTTCTTAATGAGAATGGTGGAAATGATTAATTGCTTGTTCTGATTCACAAAGCAGCCGAGAGGACCAAAATAGCCAATTTCATTATTTCGATGATTGTTTACACTGATGAAGCCTCTGTGTGAATTCCAGTTGTTGACCATATGTTCAATGATCTTTATAAACAAAATGCTTTTCTTCACAACTACTTAAAAATATGTAAAACATATGCAACCCAGATCTTTTGTCAGTGTGAAGGGCTATCAACACCTGTTATCTTCAGTGTTTTCCTGAAAAATGTCTGATTGCAGCATTAAGTACAGGAGGGGCAAAGCCATGATCCACTCTGTTCCAAGCAACTCCTGACTTGTTTGTGCACAATGGTCATCTGCTACATGATTGGAATTCCACTCAACCACAGAGACATTATTTTTTAATTAGCAAGAGATCCAACTACTGGAGTTGGAAAAGTATTTGGTAGATCCAAATATAAGACTGCTCAAATTCAATGAGAAAGAGAAAGGGATTTTGTAATTCTGTAAATGATCATTTTCTCCTTTTATTTTGCACTGTCTTCCACCTGCCTTAATGTTGAGATCCTTACACATGGTATTAGTTTAAATTAAAATGAAATAAACAAAATAGCCAAGAAATTACATTCTTCTCTTTTCTTAGCCTATTTCTATTTTGTGAGAAAATAGATGCTAGAAGAGGAGGGCTGAAGAGAACTTTTAACCAAAAAGGAGAGCAGATGTCACATTTTTTTCGAAAGCCATATCATTTGTTTGAATTTATTTCAATTAATTAGTGAACTTTCCCAAGAGAAAAACTGCCAAATGTCCTGAAATCAAGTGAAAACCACATGTGAGAAAGAGGTAAATTTTACTAAATGACATAGGAATGTGGGAGGGAATGTGGGAGGCTGGGAAATCATAAAAAACATGGAGAAATCATTTCAAAACTTACATATTTATAAAGGAGGTGTTTCTGGAGAAAGAATATTGACTGAGTCTTTTTCACAGGAGATCCATGACCATGGTAGTTTGTGATTATTTTTAATGTAGTTCATATTATGTGACAGTTACAAATAGCACATCTGTATTCTTTAGCCAGAATTTTTTATTTCATGACCATTTAGTTTTGAGGAATAAACATGAAAAAGAGACTTTTTCTCCCTATACTAACAAATTCAACTAAATAAACATCTAATTATTACATGATTTAAATAAATTATGGTGGGCAGGGCATTGTAGGGAGAAAATTATTTCTTATTTTTACATAAAATGCATAAAGCTGGAAATCTTGTATTTGAAATCCTGCTACATTAACAACATATAAAGTTTAAATTATACCTGCCTTTTAGATCCAGAAGTAGCAACCCTTGAACTTCTCTAAATAAAACCCATAAAAACTATAAAGAAAGAGCTGCAAATGTTAAGCAATAATAAAAACCAAAACAAGGAATGCCATTATCTGGCTGAGTTATCCACTAATTGTAGGGACAGTACCAAGATAAGGACTATACATTCTGATCTCATGGCATATCACAAGAGATGGAAAGATGGTCTCCAGCAAGCCCCCCGCTTGCTGAACAAAGAACCTAGGAAGCCAATCATTCAATTACCAGGGAAGGGCTACTTGTTGAAGAGGCCAGAATTCTGGTTCTAGTCTGTAACATCTATCCCCATTTTTTTCTGCCTTATTCTTACATTCATACCAAAATGGTGACTCAAAGCAAATAATTTGACAGTGAAGAAAGGAAATAGTAATGGCATTGTATAACCTCAATGGTCTTATGGTGAGGAGACAAGAAGAATCTTAGTTGCTACATTGCCAGGAATATTGCTTTCTCATTTGTTTGAAATTTCAGAGTAACAGCGGGGAACTAGATTATGGACTCATTTCTACAATCATGTGGACCTTGGACTTATGACCTACCTGAGGGTAGAGCCTTGACAATAGTTTCCATTTCTTTTATGGTTTGGGGAGGCTATTTCTTCCTTTTTCAATGTTGGTCACTTACATATTTCAGAATAATATTAGGCAGCCTAAACGTTCCGATTTTACAACTTAATTATATATTTTAATATATTTTAAAAGCATTTTCCCCATATTTGTGGTTATATACTTTCTCATTCTTAGCATTATGCCTGTAGCTATGTCTTTTCATCTGCTAGCTCTTCCAGAGCCTTGTTTATGTCATAGATCTTTTCAAAGAACTGATTTATAAATACAATTAGTAATTCCATGATATTTCTTATTGTCTTCTCTGTTAGCTTATGCTCTTATTTTTATTGTTTCCTCGTGGGTTTTCTTAAATTTGGCTTTTGTGGGGGTGGGTTTCATTTGCTAATTTCTCAAGTTGAATATTGAATTTGTTTTCATTCTTTTTGATTAATATGAAGAATATTTAAGGCTACAAAATCTTTTCTTTCTCTTTGGATGCATCTCAAAACTAGTAGTATAGTTACGATATCTAAACAACCTACAATTCCAATTTTTATTTTTTTTCAATGATTCAAAAGTTACTTAAGAAAGTACTTTTGAATTTGTGAAAGGATAAATATTCTGGTTTCTTATTTGCAGAATTTTTGTTTTAAATAATATGTTTTAGTCTAATGTGTAATTAATTCTAAAATCTCTATGAAAACTGAACAAGTTACTTTGTTTGTAAGGGTCTAAATAATATAAAGCAATTGAATCAATTGTATTTATTGTATGTATCATTGATTAGCTATCTCACTTATACAGTGAATATCCCTGAATAAAACTGAGAGAAATTTGTTTCTATTTTCTGATTTCTATTATCCTTCCCAGTATGACTGAAATGATTTAAGTAAGCACTTTTGACACACAGTTGCATAAGTTAAAGATAAATTTATTGGGAGATTGTATACATGTATAAGTGTGTAAAGTGTAAAAAATACTTATACATAAACAATTTATACATACATATCAAACTTGAACAATCTCATCATCATATCCTTGTAACAATGTTCTTTAATACATTTATATATAATCAAATGCCTGCTGGAATGCTTATTCACATAAATATTACCCTGTTTAATGCTAATTTTACTTTGGTGTTGAAATAACATTCTCTGCTTTATTTTTTATTTCTGTTTTTTAAAAATATCTATTTTACATCTAGCGGTCTGGGTTACTTACCTTAAATGTATCTGTTTGAAAACACATTTGGATAATTTTTCTCACTTATTTTCCATTTCATTTTCAGATTTTATTCCATTTGCATTTTTCCCAAAACTTTGTTTCCAAATAGCATTTTAAAAATATATTGTAATATTAACAGTAATGTCAAACCAAAATGTTTTCCATGAACAAATAATTAAGTTGTATACCACAATGACTTCCTAGAAATTCAATTTCACATTAGACTATGCTCTACTATTTTGAATAAAGACATATTTAAATCTTAACTCAGTTGATAACCTAAGCTTTAATATGCTCAAAAGGCATCTTTTGTATAGAAAAATAATTGTAACTAATTTTTCTTTAAAGTAATAATCAGTTCATGCCATCCCAAAATTTTTAACTTTGTTGCTTTAGTCATTAAGTTCAAATTACAAATGCTAGGCTATTTATAAACTCCATAAAATAATAATAATCACTAGCACTAAAACAAGTTGAACAGATTAAACTCTTAAGTCATCCCACCTACTTACAAACTAAAATTACTTATGCACTTCAAATTGCATTTAGAAAATGTATTATATTCAATATTAATATTTATAATTTGTCTTTTTAATTATTTTGTGGTAATAGAGATTGAACTGAGGGCCTCACACATGCTAGGCAAGTACTCTGCTACTGAGCTTTACCCTCAGTCCTCCAAATTACTTTTAAACATTCTAGATATTTGGCAGATTAAATGTACAATAGTAACATGCTCACGGTTTAAAAGTAAACTAAATATTACAAATTATATCTACACAAGCCAGTTCAAAACACATTTTAGAAATCACAGTTTAGAAAACACATTATACATCTTATGATAGAAAAGTAAGTTATGAAATACTTTCCATTTTTTGATAGCTTAATTCTGTTATATATGGTATTTGTTCATTTAATTATCTTTATAAATCTATCATATTTGACAGCTTCAAACAAAACTGAATATTAATGTACTGATGAACATGGCCATAAAGAGTATTCTGGGTCCTATGGAAAAATAAACAAATCTCTATTCCAACTTCTACCAGCAAGGGCAGAATAGCTAAAAATATTCTATTGGATTTAGAATGGTATTCCAGCTGCCTTCCAGAACTCTAGTCAGCCACTTTCCATAGCAGCAATTTAAAAGTATACCATTAATCTAATAAGAGTTTTTTTTTTCACTTTTTTATTGGTACATTATAGTTGTACATAATGATGGGATTTGTTGTTATGTATCTGTACGTGCATACATATAACAATATAATTTTAATAATAGTTTTTAAAGAAAAAAACAGTTCTACAATTCTGGCTTTCATTTAAGGTATAAAATCTAAAAACGCCATGGCATCCACCCTTGTAGTGAAAATAAACAAACAACAAACCCACTTTTATTGAGCTCATCAGAAAGCTTAAGTTAAAGGGAAAATTGCTCAATATCTAAGAAAGGGCTGGTACCCCCAAAGGCAGATTGGACCCTATCACTTGAATAATTTGGGCGGACAGTGAGTCGAACAAACCAGTAAGAAGAATTAAGCAATGCTAAGAAATTATTAAAGGCTAAATATGGGCTACCCTAAGAGTACAGTCACTGAGAGCTGCACACACCCAGATAATTTGCATATACTCACAGAGTCTTTTCCAAAGACCTCACATGGTGTTCACAAGAAAGACAGTGCAAGTCAAGAGAGGGAAGGCAGCCTCCCATGAGAACTGGGGAAAGGAAATAATAGCCTTTCCAGGAAAGCTACAAAGATCCTTTTATGCCACCTTCTCTGGAGAACAAAAGTCTTCAGCTTCAGGGAGAAAAGCAGCAAAAATGAAAACACCACTGAAAACCAACTGCAGTTGGGGAGGGAGATGAACAGATCTTTCTACTCCTGAGCAGAGGAACAGAGATAGGTCCTGGGCCGAGATGTTAGAAATCTTTTACTGCCAAAAGATCTCATTTTTAGTGAAATCACTAAAAATGTCCTAGCTTTGAAAACTCAAGGTTATAGTGCCAACCTAAGGTAGAAAGTGATATGAAATAATAGAGAAGGACCCCTCTAATGCTGCATACTTAGCAACCATTGAGTAAAATTTATAGTAGTCTGGGTGAGTAGTGACAGCATAGAGAAGAGAAATCACTACAGGTTGAGTATTCAATGTCCTCCAAAGCCAGATATGTTACAGGCTTGGTTCTCACAAGATGCTATTGGGAACTGATGGGTACTTGAAGCAGTGGGATCTAGTGAGAGGTCTTTGGATTACAGGGGTCATGACTTTGAAGGGGATTTGGGGCCTCAGTCCCTTCTTGTTCTTTTTTCATTTCCTGGCCATGAATTGAATGGCTTTGCTCCACATGCTCTCTGACCATGATGTGCTTCCTCTCCATAGGGCCAACTGCTTACAGACCTCCAAAACAGGGAATCAAAGTAATCTTTTTCTCTTTACAAGTTGAATACTTTAAGTCTTTGTTATAGTAACCAAAAATAAACACAGAATCTTCATGAGGCCCAAGGCCAAAGGGTAGATATAAAATTGGTGGTAGAACAGATATTGAGGAAATCTCTCTGATAAATCTGCCTCTACCTTACTCACAAATTAATTGGAAGTCTGTTATAAGCAGATGATGCCATAGTAAGAACACATTGCAAACATATGTTATGTTTTGACTAGATTGTTTGACCTCTGACACTGAAGATTTAACAAAAAGCATGCCCATTTCTAAGCATGGATGTTTTCCATATCACCTCTAATATTCTATTGAAGATAACCAAATTATATCAAAAAATTATGAGCTACACAGAGAAGGAAGAAAAAAACAAAGAACCACACAGTTTGAAGAGATTGAGCAACTATAGAGCCAGATTCATATCCCCCAGGTTTTCTAACTAACACAGAGAATCTTACATATAATCAATATGTTAAAAGCTCTATGGGAAAAGGTTGACAATATTAATGAACACATAGTAAATTTCAAAAGAAGTGGAAACTCTTAAGTAAAAATCAAATGGAATCTAGAAATATAAATCAAATTAACAATCATTACGTATGACATTTACAGCCCCAAGAGTTGAATTAACATAGATCAGAATATAAGGAGTGAACTTGAAGATAACTGATAGAAATTTCCCAAACTAGAATACAAAGAGAACCAAAAATGAATAATTCAGAGTAGAATATTCTAAGAGCTGGGGAACCAATAGTTCATCACATTGTAATTTGAATATTAGAGGAGGAACATACACAAAGAGCAATGCAGGAAAAAAATTATTGAAGACATAGTGGCTAAAAGTTTCTATAGTGTATTAATAATACCAACCCACAGATCCAAGAAGCTCAGGGAAAGCCAAACATGATAAATATAAAATCAAAAAAGCAAATAATAAGCATGTTCCTACAAAGAACATATTCAACCTGGAGAAAACCATAGATAAAGAGAAAAGCTCAAAGTCAGCCAGAGATAAAGTACACATCACAGAGAAGAGAAAAAGATAGTCAACACACTTGTGCTGAAACTATGCTAGCCAGAGAAAAGAAGGTGACATTTATAAAGAGTGTGGGAAAGGTACTATGAACTCAGAATTCTATATCCAGTGGCAAGGTCTATGGGACATTAAGGAGATTAAAGAATTTCTCAAGTAAACAAAAATGAGAGCATTCATACAATATTCTTAGGCAGGAGAAAAGGATTTTTATACCTAAAACTATAAATGAATAATATTGGAAATGGCATAATAAAGGTAAATACATTTATATTTTTCATATTTCTAAGTGATTTAAAAACAGCTTAAAGCAAAAACCACAATGTATTTCATGTTTATAGTATATATTAAATATAAATAATGCGAACAAGACAAAAGATACAAAGGAAAAATTGCAAATATACTGTTGTAAGGTCTGTACAGTATCCATAAAAAGATACACTACTATTTGAAAGTACATTATATTTAATTAAGAAAGATGAATATTGTAAGCCTTACATCTCTTGAAAGTCTAAATTAATGTGATAACATTTAATAATAAACGTTATTCCATTAATTTTTAAAAAGACAAAAAAGTACAGGAATACTAATTAGAAAATGTGGTAAGAAGATGGATTTTAATGCAACCATATAAATAATTATATAAAATAAAATTTGTCATATCAATTAAAAGATATTATTACTGATCCTAAAATATTTTTTAAAATTATTTTAACATTATTTTTAAAAAATTTAAATAATATTAGTAAAAATAATAATATAATTGACCTTCATAAATTGACTACTTTGATGAAGGAACAGTTTCTGAAATGATTATTTGTACTGTTTGATGTGTTTTTAGTATCCTTATTTATATTATCCTGAACATAATTAAAATTTTTTGAGTTAAGAACAGATAATTAAAGTTTAATCATAATAACTGTGTTGGTTCTCCATTTCTCAGTTCTCCCAGACTGAAGTTTTATGATGAGAGACAGATGAACCCTGCGTGGACATTAAAGAAGCTCTCTTGCACCATGAAGTAATCTGAGTTTAGGACCCAGGGAGCTTATATATAACCATTTATTCTGAGACAGGAAGAAAAACATTTGTTTTCTAGTTATTTAAAATCCTTTGGAATTTAAAATACTAACTCCATTGCTCTAGGTTCCATTGCTCTTTGAACAACAACAACAACAATCAAATCTATCTGGAAAGGAAGAGGGGGATTTCTATTCTAGAAAGCAAACATTTAGCTCTAGGCGTGTTTAAATTTAAAACCCTTTGAATGAGAAGAGAGGTCTCCTAAAGCAGGTGGCATCACTATATAAGACCTTAAACTACATTACAGAGCAATAGTAACAGAAACAGCATGGTATTGGCACCAAAACAGACTGGTAAACCAATGGTGTAGAATAGAGGACACAGAGACACACACAAAATTACAATTATCTTATATTAGACAAAGGCACCAAAAATATGCATTGGACAAAAGATAGCCTCTTCAACAAATGGTGCTGGGAAAACTAGAAATCCATATGCAACAAAATGAAACTAAACCCCTATATCTCACCATGCAAAAACTCAACTTAAAATGGATCAAGGACCTAGGAATACAACCAGAGACCCTGTGTCTAATAAAAGAAAAAGTAGGCCCTAATATCCCTCATGTGGGATTAGGCCCCAACTTCCTTAATAAAACTCCTTTGGCACAAGAATTAAAATCAAGAATCAATAAATGTGATGGACTCAAATAAAATCTTCTCAGCAAAAGAAACAATCTGTGAGGTGAATAGAGAGCCCACAATTGGGACAAATTTTTACCCCTTACACATCAGATAGAGCACTAGTCTCTAGGGTATATAAAAAAACTAAGCACAAAAAAACCCCAAATATCCCAATTAAAACCTTCTAAGCTTCCACAGCTTGTTCTTTAATCCAGTTTTCAATAAAATTTTCTCGGAAAGCCTCAATCAAGCAAACACATAAAACATCCACTTCCTGACATTAAGGCTACATACAACATGGAATAGTCCCATGTGCATTAGCTTAGGAGAATCAGGACTCTTTTTTTTTTTTTCGAATGTTGTGAAAATGATAAAGCTCTATATGTAGAAAGCAGGCTCTCCAGCAATGAGGGTATTAGGATTCATTGACTAATAAGTAAATCAAGTAATTTTGGGGGTGGTTTACATTTTCTATATCTTGATTATGGTGATGGTTTCACAACTGTGTGCATTTGTCCAATGTCCTTAAACTGTATACTTTAGTTTAGGGTAAATTTACTAACATAGATGGCAGCTGAATAAAAGAAAAAGGAATCTCTAGGACAAATACTGCCTATTTGCTTAAAAACTTTTCATTGTAGAATTGCAAAAATACATCTTAGTGAGGAAACAGAGTAAATATATGTTTAGTTGGCCTTTAAAATGTTTCTACAAAGTTTATGTTCTTATTTAACTTTGAAATTTGAAAAAAAGCTTTTGAGTAAACAGAAGACTGTTTATTAAAGATAAGATGATGGAATTAAAGGGACTAAAAAGTTCTAACTCTAAAAGACTACTTTTGTCAAAATCAGAGGACCTGGGAGGAGCCAGCACCTAATGACTGGTTTTCAGGCACTGAACATCTAACAAAAAAATCTTTTGGCTGATTTTAAAGAGAAGTCATTTGCCTTCCTTTGCTAATTATTTTTATTGAGAAAAAGATGGATAACTCAAATTGACCCCAAAATTATATGATTAATAGTAAAAGTGAAAAAGGGGTCCACATTGCAACTGCATTTTTAATGCTGTTTATAACTCTTGGTGGTCACAATGACTTAGAACAGGATGAATCTCCAAATTTGAAGGTTTATACTCCAAAATCAATCGCATAGAAGAAAACATTGTGAGAGCTCATGGAGAAATGTAAGCTATTGTCAGTAGGAAATTGTTTATTTAGCATATGTGTTTCTTTCCATGAACAGCTATTAATGAACTTATGAATGACATGCCCTTTGAAAGTACACCAACTTTGAGTGTAAGCACGTGTTTTTCCATTTATAAACTATGTGTCTTGGGCAATTCACTTTATTATCCTGTTTTCATGTCACTAACGTCATATACATCAATGTACTTACAGACACTAAATGATGTGTAAGCACAGGGAATCCATTTAACATAGTTCTAACAACAAGGTAAATGTCTCAAGATGGTGAATATCACTATGGGGTTTATTTACTTCTTACATAAATGCCTTGGGGTTCCTGGATCTTATCTTACTTTTAAAGGAGATGGTATTTCCCTGAAACACAGCATGTAACTAAAATATAAAATATTTGTTGCATTTCTAATATGAAGGCAAGCATAGTTGACCTTTCAGTAGTTCTAAGAATCTATCTTTCTTCAACTCCTACTGCTTTATTTAATAATTGACTATATTTGAAGATGTACTAGTTGGCTACACTATGGTTATTCTCCATTATTTGTACTGGAGTAACAGATATAAATAAGATATGGCCTTTTTCTACCTCCAAATGTTCTCTGTAACATGTTTTATTGGAATTTAAAATCCCTTTGTTTTTGAGACTTTAATCATTCTTGAGACAATCTGAAATTATTTCCTGAAACATTCCTAAAGTTTTTTCTATTATTATTGATTATAAAATGATAATCTAAGACATTCCTTTTTTAATGGAAAAAAAGTGTCCTTTACTGACTTGATACTTCTGTGCCTCACTATTCCAGGACAGAATAATTCTTTCCAAGCATAATTTTGAGACATTATTTGCAAGTTCCCTGACAAATTCTTAAGATTTCTTCTGTTCTTTTCCTGCATTGCCTTTGTCCAAGAATACAGCAGTTGAATCAAATACCAAGGTAATATGCCTTAAATATGGCACAACATTCCTTAATTTTCAAAAGTATAGGCAGAGTTTTCTAGCCTTATCTGTCCAAATCTGAACTTCTACTTCACTATGGTATTATAACCTGTTTCCAGCAACAAGAGGTCCACTTTGAAAAATATAAAGGATTTCATTTTAACCTGGAACTTGCAATTCTAAAAGCTGAAAATGCCATAGAGTTTAATTTTCCCATTGCCTCTAAGTCTTGGTATAACTTCCTCACAGAGACCAATGACTTAAATGACTTTCAAGTTATTCTGGTATTCACTCATTCAATTCTCATTCCTTGGAATCTAGCCAAAAAACATAGATGGAAGCAATCCATTAAAACTACTCCATCTTTTTTTTTTTTTTGTACCGCTTGTTTTTTATTGGTGCATTATAGTGATACAGTAGGGTTCATTTTGACATAATCACACATGCATGGAATATAGTTTCCTCCATTTCATTCCCAGAACTTTCCTTTTCCTTTCCTTCCTCCCTCCCCCTGAACCCTTTCCTCTACTGGTCTTCCTTCTATTTATTTGTTTTTAATTGGTGCTTTTTTTATTGTTGGTTGTTCAAAACATTACATAGTTCTTGATATATCATATTTCACACTTTGATTCAAGTGGGTTATGAACTCCCATTTTTACCCCGTATACAAATTGCAGAATCACATCAGTTACACATCCATTGATTTACATATTGCCATACTAGTGTCTGTTGTATTCTGCTGCCTTTCCTATCCTCTACTATCCCC
>NW_026000057.1:36703790-36712634 GCF_001458135.2 Marmota marmota marmota
CTCCCCTCTTCTCTTTCTACCCCCTCTACTGTCATTCATTTCTCCCCCTTGTATTATTTTCCCCTTTCCCCTCACTTCCTCTTGTATGAAATTTTGTATAACCCTGAGGGTCTCCTTCCATTTCCATGCAATTTCCCTTCTCTCTCCCTTTCCCTCCCACCTCTCATTCCAGTTTAGTGTTAATCTTCTTCTCATGCTCTTCGTCCCTACTCTGTTCTTAGTTACACTCCTTATATCAAAGAAGACATTTGGCATTTGTTTTTTAGGGATTGGCTAGCTTCACTTAGCATAATCTGCTCTAATGCCATCCATTTCCCTGCAAATTCTATGATTTTGTCATTTTTTAATGCAGAGTAATACTCCATTGTGTATAAATGCCACATTTTTTTATCCATTCATCTATTGAAGGGCATCTAGGTTGGTTCCACAGTCTTGCTATTGTGAATTGTGCTGCTATGAACATCGATGTAGCAGTGTCCCTGTAGCATGCTCTTTTTAGGTCTTTAGGGAATAGACCTAGAAGGGGAATAGCTGGGTCAAATGGTGGTTCCATTCCCAGCTTTCCAAGAAATCTCCATACTGCTTTCCAAATTGGCTGCACCAATTTGCAGTCCCACCAGCAATGTACAAGTGAAACTACTCCATCTTTAAAAAAGAAAAAATCACTTGATTCAGGGAAGGGGAACCAAAGGGATTTGCATCTCTAAGGAAATTTGATCAACAAATTAGAAGATAATAAAAACTTTTTTAAAAAATAAAATGACTACAATGATATCCTTACCAAGTGACACTAAGGACGTGCCATAGAGTGTTTTGTATTGACTGAATCATAAATATAACAGAAAAAAAGACTCAAGAAGAATCTATGGACCAGAGTATGTATCTCACCAACATCGTCTGCGTTACATTCCCAGTGACCAAAAGTGACAGAGAGCTACATGATGATCTTAGGAAGAACAACCTCTTGGGTAGATGCAGAATAGACTTGCTCAACTTTTTCTCTCTTCAGGGTATCCAGAGAGCCCCTAAAGTCTTCTGGAGGTAAGTTCAACAGCATGATCTAGAACTTGAGATCAATAGTTCTCAACTTCATTGTATGTCTTCGCACGATCATTGCCAAATGATTTGTTGGATTAGTAGAAATGTATAGAACAGCTTTGAAGCCTTGGTTTCCATGTTTTTTAAACATATTCATTTGTCAACAGAATGTCATAGAGGTCTGAATTACTAAGTTCTTAAGTAGGCATCATGGTTCAACTCATGGCTCTCTACAATGACCCTGTGAGGCCACAAGTTCTCTGTCGGTAAGGCCTCGTGCACTCTTTGCTGCAGTATCCCCAGTGCTTATCCAATGCCTTTCTAGTAGATGTTCAATCAATTTTGGTTGAATTCTGTGAAATGAAAAAACAACAAATAAAACATTTGAACATGACTTAGAAGAACTTAAAACCTTATAAAAGTAATAATTGTTATTGTTGTAACTCTTCAACCAAAATGAATACACAACATTGTTGAATTTTTTTAACCTTTTTTAAAAAATTGATTTGCTATAATTTTTTATATAGAGGGGTTATTTGGAAAGTGATGAAATATTTTTATGTCAATTTCAGTCATAAGTTTACAAAGAAAAATATGATGATTACCAGTGCTTCTGATTTGAGTGAAGACATAAGTCATTGAGGATGTGAGACATTTTCTCTCATGGCTTATTATACAAATGGATGTGCTACAGTGACTCTCTGGCTTCATTAGAAGAATACAGCATTAGCCTGACATCAAATTATTAAATATTGTAAAAGGCTAGAAATGTTTTCTGCCAGTGGTAGCTTCTTTGTTCTCAAAGATGCACCATAGTGAAAGCTACCTAAAGAGATCATTTGCTAGTCACAAAAATATTTTTACAAAAGGAGCCACTAAGTAGACTTTCCTGATTGTTTAATATAATAAAGCTAATCAATTCCTGGGTTTTTAAATTCATGATGGTTTCCATCATTAGGTAAGCCAAATTTTAAAAATTTCAAAATAATTTATTTCTTTTTTTCAATATATTTTAGGAACCTTGTATAGCCAATTTTTTTGTCAATATGAACATTAACATTTATGTACTTTTGGAACAATTTAGAAACATTTTAATAAGTCTTTTCTCCAATTTAATGTTTTGCACATTCTGTGCATTCCTTTATCTTTCCAAAACTATGGGAATCATCTGGATTCCCAAATCATTCTTTAACTTCTCACATGTGAACATGATAGTATATGATATGTCTGTGTTTTACTTTGGGCTTGCAAGTCTCTATTAGTGTTTATTATGAATAAACAACTGAATACTATTTGATTTTTACTTGAATCTGACAAATTGTTCATTGTTCTCTTCACATTAACAAAATATTTTTCAGGAAGAATTTTATAGGTTCTGTAAGCAAGATCAAAAGGCATGTGAAGAGAGAATAATTGTGTCTTTTTTATCTTTAAGACTTATTTCTGCTCTAATGAACTAAACTTAACAAAAGGGGTAACATAAAGTAATTCAAATATGGAATCAAAATGTTTACAAGCTTTTCTAATATGTACGTGTTGTGTTTATGTGTTTGATGCCTTATAGAGTGAGTTCTGTAATACCAGGATATTTTAAATATAATGAAAATAGTGCTTTATAATCTATGGTAAATAAGGTAAATTAATTTCTTCTGCTTTCATTAACCATAAATTCTCAGGACTCATGTATTTTTTTTCATTCAATGGTACATAAATTCTAAAATTTCTTCTTTTTATCAAAATACAAGAAGATATTTATCATATCATTTTACACTGGCATATTTTGTGGTTCGATTCCCATATCATGAATATAAAACATATGGTACATAATCAACAGGTTAAGTAGAGTAAAAAGTGCATTTTTTCCATTGACTGCAAGAAAGTCAATGTTTATTTTTCTATTGTTAGAAAGTAATTTCATACCTAATTTTTATTTTTATTACAAATTATAATTATTTATGCATTATTAATACATTATTTATGAAGACATATGAAGAGTTCTATCTCTTCCTTGATAATAGAAAGATATATATTTCACTTTAACCAAGAAGCTGGATATTTTCTTCATTTCATGTATGTATTTTGCTAGTTCCAATGTGCATTTTAAAATAATTCTGTATACCTATAGGAAAGGACTATTTGTTTTGATTTTTTATTCTTATTATAATATAAGAAGTACATGAGGACCTTCCTCATGGCCTGAAATGGGTATCTAAGCTGTATACTAACCTATTAATTTTTCTATTATGTGAGAAAGATTTTGTTAGATAAGCATTTCTTATCAAGAAAATGAAAATTAGCTCTTAATTTTTCCATAAGTTTGTCAGGAATATTTTTCAAGTGTTAATTAAAAGGAAAGAGAAACTTTAACATATAATGAGAACTATTCTTATACAAAAGAGGAATGGTCTTCAGGGAATGTTTTCTTAAGAAAGGAAAGTAAAAATAGAGGTAAAGAAGGAAACCAATAGAGAGCAGGTAGGTGACCAAAGAAAAATTAAGATGAGTGAAGGAAGTCAGTCAAGTGATCAAAGGAACAGCTGAGAAGTGGGAAGAGTGGGACGAAGCCAAATCCTGTGGAGTGGGCAAGACTGGAGAGGCAAAGTAAGAGGCTTCACAATCCAACCTTCACAGAAAAGCTCTGGCTGGCTCCATCATCCCATTCACAGATTCAGGTGTCCCAATACCCCTAAAAATTAAGAGTTAGTGAGACCAGGGTTACCCTTCCCCAGAGAGAAGAAGCTTGACACCAGAGAAATTAAAGAGAGAAAAAGGCTGTTGGGGGACTGGTTTCCATGAGGCACTGTATACCTGAAGATGAGTTTAACAGTTGGGCTCCTCAGCAACAAGAACCTTGTATTTACAGTGGTGCAGCTGGAGGCACAAATGCCTGGGGATCCAGAGGGTTTTAGGGATGAAAGTTCACCCTGACAATAAATTGGCTTGGAACTGCACTTATCTTACAGTTAATCCAAACTGTCATGGACCTATCCTATCGGAACGAAAATGGCAGAATCAACTGATGTGAAAGAAGATCCAGAGCATGCTATAAACTCTAAGTACTCCATGGTATAAGACTTCAATTCCACTAGTCTCTCCTATGTCCAAAAGCCACTTAGTGGTAACTCAGCATACCAGAAGTCTCCAGATCCACTTGAGCTTTCCTAAACTTAATAGCCAGGAATGAGCTATTAACTTAGGATCATAACTAAAATTAACATGGGGTATGGATAAGCAATGACTCTGGGGGAGTCATTATCTGTCTTCCAGATGCAGGGGGTAAGGAAAGAATGGGAGTAACTCTGAATCTTAAAATATTCATATTCCTTTGGCCCCAGTCCAGATCCTGACTAATAATTTTGAAATGCTGAGGACAGAAGTTAAACAGGCTCTAGATCCATGTCCACGAGGGAGCCCTTGATCAGCGAGCAGCAGGCCAGCAGTGAGAAAAGCTATGAATCTTGAGGCCAGGCCAAGAAAATACAACCCAATAGGTCTGGGCCTATTGTAGGTACTAATGGAGGGACAGAGTCCAGCTGAGAGTAAAGGCCAAAGCTTAAGAAGCAAGGATCGATTGAGAAATGAAGCAACTGTATGAATGCAAGTCGTATAAACTCAAAGAAGATCCTTCTTGTTAATGGCTTAGCAACAAGAGAGAATAGGGGACATGACCAAAGCCTCATGTAGGTTCTGATTCTCTGCCTAAATGCTAATGAGAGAATGATGATGAAAAGGGGACTTAAAAGCAATGGCCCAAGCTCAGAGTCTATTTGGACTTGACTTTTACGATGCTCAGGCACTTGGAAAGCTAATCAAAATATTTAATTAGTGTTCTATCTGCTGTGTAAACTAAGGGGATTCTTTTGGGTTTTTAACATTTTCTAAGATGTTTCTATGATATACTCTGTAATTTATTTTCCCAAAAGACTGACTGACTTACTTTCTTTCTTTCTTTCTCTCTCCCTCTCTCTCTCTCTCTCTCTCTCTCTCTCTCTCTCTTTCTCTTTCTCTTTCTTTCTTTCTACCTTGACTTTAATAACCTTAGAGTCATTAAGGAAAATATGAGAATGCATTGCTTACTCTGAATAGTTTTCTGTTTTTCTATTAGTGCAAATATTTTGTAAATATTATATCACAAAGAGTGGAGCTAGCTCTAATATCTAAACTTAATATTAAGTAAAACTCATTCTCTATTACACAACAAGTACATATACACCATAATATTAGACATAAGATAAAAATAATAGCAATAAACATTGGAATGTTTATTGCATGCACCACATGGACTTATAGTTTTGCATATATTTATCCATTTCATCCTCACAGCAACTTTTGAGGCAGCAACTACCATTATTTATTGTTTACAGATGGACAATGAGGCACAAAAAGATTAAATAACTTCTCCTTCCAAGTCAGGATTCAAACCCAAGCATTATAATTCATCAGCCTATCTAATATATCACCCCACTTCTGTTGTTGAGGCAAAACAATGTACACATGGGCATAAACATTTGAAAAAAATAAAGTTTTGCCTGAGCATCAAAATGGGATGGTGGGAGTCCTGTTTGAAATATTTCCTGAGAAGAAATATTTAATATCATTAATATCTTAAAGCCAATTTCTTACTATAGAATTTAGACCACCAAATAAGGAAATAAATCAAGGAGACATGGGACCAAGTAAAAATTAATTAAGTTAGTTTGTTACCATTCATCAACTAGATCTGTCACCAATGGTTATAGCTAAACAGGATTCTTCGTATGGCCTCGGAAATAATGTTTCATTTATTTTCTTTTTTATTTATCATAAATATCATTTCTTAGCTGGGCACAGTGTTGCACACCTGTAATCCCAGTAGCTAGGGAGACCAAGGCAGGAGGATCATTAGTTCAAAGCCAACCTTAGCAGCTTAGTGAAGCCCAAAGAAACAGCAGAATCCCGTCGCAAAATAAAAATGAAAAAGGCTAGGGATATGACTCGGTGATAGAGCACTGAGTATCTCTTGCACCAAAAAAAAAAAAAAATCATGTCTTGAAAATCTCTAAGAGTTCTTTGTTTACTTAAGGAACACTTTGAAAAATGACATTTTTATTTCTAGCCACTCACTGACATATTTTGTTTTGTGACTCTTCATGGCTTTTGGCTTTATTAATTAGGACCACTAGCAAATATACTGTCTGAGGCAAACAGAGCTTCAGAGATATCTTCAATGAAGCTGGTTTAAGAATCCTTGTCTTTCCAAAGGGGAATGAAGGGAAGGGAGGGGAGATAGGAATAGAAAAGACAGTAGAATGAATCAAACATAATTTTCCTATGTCCATATATGGATACAGGACCAGTGTAACTCCAGATCATGTACCACAGGAATAGGAATTTATACTCCATGTATGTATAATATATCAATATACATTCCACAGTCAGGTATATCTAAAAATAACAAATTAAAAAATAAACATTAACAAAATTGAGAACTCAAAAATAAATGTTAACATTTACAGTTAAAAAAAAGAATATTGTCTCTCAACTCAAAACCAAGCTATGACATGTTGGCATATTAAACAATTGAAAAAATAATTCAGGCAAATATTTTGCCCATTACTTGCATGATTCTTACTATCCTTAGTTTCACATTGTTGTGGGCCTCTGATCACCAAAAACATCACATCTGTAGCTAAAACTAAAACATCCGTCAGAGTCAGCTAAGGACAATGAGCTTCCCTGAAGCCAGCTCTCCACGAGCAAGAAAAGTGAGGACGGAAAAGAAAATCAAATAGAAAAAAACTGATTGCAAAAGAAGAGAGGTTTAAAATACACAGAAGTGAAAAGGGGATGAGGGTTTGGGGTGCAAGGAACATGGGAAAAAGGAGAAAACCTGTAGACTTTACTTCATAAAGAAATTCCAGTCTCTGGATTTCATGCTCCATTAAAATAATTTACATGAATTGAAAAAACAGTCGAAAGAGATGTAATTTGGTGAGGGAAGAAGGAAAATGAGCAATTGAATCAACAAAGTAGAGAAAATAAAAACTTGTGCCGAAGTCCACACAGAACAGCAGAATAAAATAGACATTATTATTTCCGTATGTATATACGTGACTATATGACCAATGCGATTCTGTAACCTATACAATCAGAAGAATGAGAAATTATACCCCATTTGATTCAAATGTAAAAAAAAAATGGTGCAGGTATATTTCGTGAATATTTCTTACCTATACTGTCTCAAAGTAGATAATTCTTTTGGGAATATCCCTTATTTCTGAACACTTACAATAACTTAAAGTGCACTCTAACCAATGAGAAGTTTTATTTGTACTAGTAAGCTGGAATTAATTTTTTCTGCTTAAAATGTTGTAAATCTCATTATCTAATATTTGTTATACTTTGATGAATTTTTCATTTTATCAGTATTGGAAATATTAAATTAACATTAATTTTATTTACATTATTCCTAAAATTTTAAAATTCTCTTAAACTATGTTTAAACAATCAAAAAATACATATCAGGAAAAATAATTTAAAAAGGTAGATTATTTTATATGCTGCAACTGGAATATTATCAGTTTTCCATCTCTGCATTTGTATATGAAATAGGTTTATATAAATCAAATTGTACTATAAATACTGCACATCAACCTACTTTTTTCACCTAATGTATTTTGTACATTTGGCTATGCAAATAAAAACACTTCTATGATATCTTCAAAGGCTTTATGGCATTCTACTCAATGAGTAAACATTTCTGACCACTTCTGCAGAAGCCTAATTTTCCAATTTTGCTATTATATAAAAAGAAAGAATATGTATTAAAGCCAAGTTTTTGCACATATCCTTAATTGTTCCCTTAATATAAGTCTTCCTGAAAAGAAATTGTTGCAAAATGGGGCCATAGCCAAATTTCTCTCCAGAGCCTTTGATGATTTATAATTCTACTAACAGTATATGAAAAATACTCATTTGCATATGGGAGGGCTATGAATCATTGGGAGTCAGAAGGCAAATTATGGTGGTCCCCAATGATCCCCTCCTTCCTGAATTTACACACTGCTTAACCTCCTCACCAAGAGAATGTGGGTGAGACCTATGGCTTACTTCTTTCTCACCACAAGAATATGTCAGATGAGGAGATGTCATTACCATAATTGTTACATGGTATTGAATAAGACTCAGTTTTTCCATTAGATTGGAGACTCTCACTGCTGGCTTTGGGAAAAAACGTTGCCATGAAATAAGTGACAGTGTGTGACACAATCACATAGAAAGAACTGGAGGTGGCTTCTATGAACTGAGGGTGACTGTCAGAAAGAAACCAACACTCTCAGCTCTTCAATGGCAAGGAAATAAATTCTGCCAACAAGCTGAGGGAATGTGGAAGTTCTTCCCTGTTTGAACCCCTGGTGAGACCATAGTACTAGCTGACAGCTATATTGCTTCGTGGCAAAGCTCTGAATTTGAGAATCTAACTAAGCAATGCCCAAACTGATCCAGATAGACTCTGACAGAAAAAGTAAATACGTGTTGTTTGAAACCACTAAAATCATGGTAATTTGTGACGTAGCAACAGAAAACAGATGCACTAATCAAACTGTCAACATATTAGTTCATTTTTTAAAATTTTTTATTGTTGGTTGTTCAAAACATTACATAGTTCTTGATATATCATATTTCACACTTTGATTCAAGTGGGTCATGAACTCCCATTTTTACCCCATATACAGATTGCAGAATCACATCAGTTACACATCCATTGATTTACATATTGCCATACTAGTGTCTGTTGTGTTCTGCTGCCTTTCCTATCCTCTACTA
>NW_026000057.1:36714561-36734821 GCF_001458135.2 Marmota marmota marmota
AATGTGGCATTTATACACAATGGAGTATTACTCTGCATTAAAAAATGACAAAATCATAGAATTTGCAGGGAAATGGATGGCATTAGAACAGATTATGCTAAGTGAAGCTAGCCAATCCCTAAAAAACAAATGCCAAATGTCTTCTTTGATATAAGGAGAGTAACTAAGAACAGAGTAGGGTCGAAGAGCGTGAGAAGGGAGAGAGAAGGGATATTAGTTCATTTATGTCTTTACTTCCATCATTAATTTTTATGTTCATATTGCCCTAGATTAGAGTAGGATGAGCCACTTCAATCAAGTTTCTGAATTCTTTTGACATGTACCCATTATTTATTGAGTACCTCCTTGCTCTCTGTCATAATAAGATAGTCCATGTTCTTCCTCTAACCTAACTCTGAAATCAGTTATTTTCTCCAAGGATTCTTAATTATTCCAAGTGGAAACAATTTTTAGAAACCAAAATTTGTACTAAATGTGTGTTCATCACTTTTGGAATGTCACTGTTCTAAGGCCTTTCCTGTGAACCAAAGCAAGGAAAATATATATGCTTATCCATAGTCACATTTGTATTTACACATATTTCTATATCAAACTACATATATTAGAAACAGTGAGTTTACACTGTTGGCTCCAGTTCCAACATACCAAGGTTCATTTTAGCTTTAGCTTAGAGATCTCATTATCCATATTATATTTACTTCTTTGATGAATACTTGTATGTGTAATAACTTTCCTTAGCCACCAACATTACCTCTTTGTAGACTATCTCCTAATCTCAATGCAGTTCTGATAGGCTGCCCCAAACCCCTCCTGCTGCCTCCTCTACAGGGCCACTACCACCTCTTCCTATCTCCCTGTTAACATTGATATCCATTTTTCTCTATTTGAGATTTGAATACTCAAGCCAGACTGCCCACCTCTGACCTCACATGGATGGCTTCTTACCTAAACATTCCGTGTTAGGTGATCGTGTTACCTGGGCGCTCTCCTCACCCTACATGATTTCCAACATGCTATGCCAAGCAGGTGATATGAATGGATGGGTCTTCTTCCCACTCGAGCCCTAACTATTTATGCCAAACCCTCTTCTTTAGATTTCATCTCCTTTGTCTTTAATCACTGAACATTAAATTGAGTTTTTTCCTTAAGATGGAAGATATATTTGCAGAGTTTGGGCTTTGATACCAGCCCTGGGCAGTTCTTCTATCTGCATATAGGCTCTGACATCTCTCATTACCTTCTGGAAGAACACTCTGTTCACCTGCTTGGACTCTGATGCTCTACAAAGGAACACTCTGGTGGATGGATACCCTCTTATTCTTCTCAGGTTTCAATACTAAGGCCTGTCAGCTCCTCTATTTAATGGGCTTCCTCCCCTCTTAGGGCACCAGCACCTTAATCTGGACCAGCCTGGCTCACTCCATTCCATTTGCCCAGTGCCTGCTCAACCGTGCTCAACCTCACCATATGACTTTGCACTTAATTTTGCAGGGAGAGGAAGGAAGAAGGAAGGAATGGAAAAATAAGGGAAGACAATAAGAACATAATGAGAAAAGGAAGGGATATATGCATAAATATCTTTGAACTATTTAAAATAAAATCTCTGAAAACCATACATGTTAGTATACTCAACATGCCATATGTTTTCAGATCTTATAAGCTTGCTCAATTTAAATATATTTATAAAATTAAAAACTTAGTTTGGTTTATTATAGAATTTGATCATAATAGGACTTATTGTTTAAGAAGTAATTGTCCTGTCTAATGGTGATTAGAAAGATCCAAAGAAATTAATTTCTTTTTAAAGAAATTTTTCATAAATTTTATATTGCATCTTACTTACATAATATAGCTAACATCTGTTAAGTTTCTATGCTATATTTGCAAGTAGTATACATCCTTTATGTACCGAAATACAAAACATATGATTTTTATAATAACTATTGATGTTATGTGAATATTCATACACATACATAAAATTTAACCCAAATGATAGAGTTTATCATCCACACAACATGAGAAAGTGTTTCATATTTCTTACTTTTCCCACAGATTCTAAAGTAAGTGCAGTAATTCTCAAATGGACAAGATGGTAATGATAAGCCCTTAGTAAATGATAAGTTTTTGAGAATGGTATATATAGAGAAATAAATCTTCTTCACTCCTGGCTTTCAACTCACAAGAGAAAAATCACTCATACAAGTTTCTTGAGTAATTATTCACAAATATTAAGTATGTACTATATAATATATAAAACAATACATATATACTAAACAATAACATCAACTTATAAATTTTAAAACTTCTGTGATCCCCAATGCTCTTCAAATATTTGCTTATAATTTCTGGGCCAGAAAAGCATGTACAAGAATTGTATGATATTAGCATTAAAAAGCAAAGTTTGGGGCAAGAAACAATACCCAGAGAGAAAACCAATGGAGCTTCAGTCTCCTCTCTGTCATCTCAGACACTAAACCTTGTAATGGTCAATCTGAAGGAGAGAGAATGTGGGTACTTGCCAAGTGGATTTTCATTTTCTTCAGTAAAATGACACACACCAAATTCATAGAACAAAAGTCTTACAGACCAACAACAGTAAAATAGTGGCTGGTTATTTATTTACTACATAAAAATAAAAACAACTGAATTTTTAAAACTACAAAAGCAATCAGAGAGAAATTATATTTTGTAGTTGTATAGGAGAATATTGTATAGCACCTACACACCGATCTACCATGTATTTTAGTCAGCTTTTTTTGATGCTGTGACCAAAAGACTTGACATGAACAATTCTAGAGGAGTGAAAGTTCATTTGGAGCTCATGGTTTTAGAGGTCTCAGTCCATAGATGGTTGATTCCATTGCTCTGGGCCTAAGATGAGGCAGAACATTATAAGAAAAGAGTATGAGAGAGGAAAGCAGCCCAGAACATGACAATCAGGAAGCAGAGGGAATCTAAACTCAGTTCACCAGGGATGAAATATATACCCTAAAGACATACCCCCAATGACCCACCTCCTTAAGCCACATCCTACCTGCCTACAGTTACCACCCAGTTAAATCTTATCAGGATTAATGCACTGATTAGGACAAGGCTCTCATAACCCCAATCATTTCATCTCTTAACTTTTTGCATTGTCACACACATGAGCATTTGGGGGATGCTTCACGTCCAAACCATAACACCATGGTAATTTTTGCATGTGTATGTTTGATTTATTCTTCTTAATAAAGTAAAAACAAATCCCTAGAGCAGATTGTCTAACTCATTTCAATTAAAATATATCATCCTTTGTCCACAAAGCGTGATGTATCATTAAAAAGGGACATATGTACTTTCTACATTTTGAATAATGGTTTGAAGTTAACTCAAGTCTCTGCTCTCAGAGAAAATTGCATTTAATAAAATCCATTTCTTAGAAGTATAATATGGTAAGACTAAAGTGATGAAAAAACAAGGAGGAAATAAACAAATTGTGCAAGGGCTAGAGCGTCATGCTCTAAGTTTTTACTGGAATAAATTGGTGCTGGTGGTAAATTGCATCTTGGTGGTCAGACCACAGAGTGCTGATGCAATCAATGATAAAACTATATACATTATACATAATTGCTTTCTTAACACTCTTTTTATTGTGTTTTCTTCTTTGTCTAGAATCTTTGTAACCCACGTTAGTGTTATTTATGGTGAATTTTATAATGATGAAGTTAACTAAAATGTAACTTATGAAACTTTTCATAATGACAAATGCACCCTGAAAGCATTTCATATTGAAAATCAGTTTTTTATTTTTAGATTGCTTAATATAACTTTAAATTGTTACTAAACTATGAATTTTGAATGTTAGTTTTTGTGTTGGTTTTAATTTCCTAATATTTTATGTAATTTTTAACTTCTGTGAAAAAGTAAAACTGTTCTTTGGAGATAATAAGTATTTTTTCATCGGGTTATATTATCAATAACATATTTATTATATATTTAATAGAAGTGAGGTATTTGAATTATACTCTCTATTTCTCACAATGTGTTGAGATGGATGTCATTGCTATCCTCCATCTTTTTCCAAAGAGGAAAGTTAATTTTAGAGAAATAACAAATCCATGGTTACATAGTTAGAACGTGGTAAAGCCACAATTAAAATCCAGGTTGGCCTGAATCCAAGCCCCACAGTCAGCTACCACCTCATACTATCATAGAAGAAACTAATCTTGCTTTTAATCTCCATGATTGTGAATTTCTGCAGGTAAATAAGCTAGTATGTGAATTTAATGATTTCTTCAATAATAACTATGATTGTAGGTATTAGAAATAAGTCTATGATCAATAGTCTGTGATCACTATGCAGGTTACCTCAAAGCATGAATTCTTCACATGCTCCTGAGTTTGCTTAGCTGAGAGTTCAGCAATGCAGGTGAGGATTAACCACTGCCATGTTCAAGGGTTTCAGATGTACTTGGATTAGACATGACTAAATTACTGTATTGGTTGAATGAAATTCCTAGGGCACTGCAAAGCTGGAGAACAACTAGCAGTAAAAAAACTTTTCATTGACTCAATTCCATTTATCCCTTACATTAGCTTCCATGATTACATCATTTCCAGATTGAAAACTAGACAACATTCTTTAGTGGAGAAGGGATGACTTGACTTGTGCCTTGTACCTTAGTTTTGTATTTATTAGGTTCCTTTTCCTCAATGTTAATGAAATGATTTCAAAAAGCACTTTTGGCTAATTTTATGGGATACAATAGAAAAGTTTTCTCACCCTTCACAAGGTTCATGGTAGAGGCATTTATAAAAAGAGACCAATTAACAAAAGAAAAGCTTTTAAATGTTTTTAATATGTTATGTGACCCAGGAGCCTTTAGAAATGACAAAACAAAGAAAAAGGGAAAATCATATTTTTATGGACAGAAGTATGATTGGAAGACAAAAGGATATGATCTAATGGTAACAAACTGAGAGAAACATAGCTATTTCAAAGTTTCTGTATGTCTGTGTCTTCAGAAATAAGGACACATCTTTTTTCCTGGGTATAGGGAGCACAGTTCTGAAATGAAGATTTTATAATCTATTTTAGAGGAAGGTCAAAGAATCATTGATAACCTGCCTTAGGGGAGACAGGTGAGGGGAAGGTAAGAGTGACCTTCTTGCCTCTGCTGTTTCCTCAAATGCCAGGGTGCCACGATTTGTGGGCACTGTACCCTGAATCCCATCACTAGTGTACATTTTGAAGCAACTGACCTTCTTAAAATTGGAAATGATAATTACATTGTTGATCAAATGCTATAAATCTTATCCCTAATTGCCCCTTCCCTACTATTTTTTGTTTCTGATTCAGAATTGCACTATGCACTTCCATTTAACTTTCTAAGTATGTTGCAGATTAGAAGTAAGAGTTTTAGTGAGAAGGGATGACTTGACTTGTGCCTTGTACCTTAGTTTTGTATTTATTATGTTTCTTTTCTCCGATGTTAATGAAATGATTTCAAAAAGCACTTTTGGCGAATTTTATGGGATACAATAGAAAAGTTTTCTCACCCTTCATTTAGAGGTATATTTAGAGATCTATATTGGGCAATCTTTATGTCATTGTTGTCAATAAAAATATAATGTAAGCTACATATGTAATTTTGAATATTCTGGTAGATACATTAGTAGTTTTAAAAAGATGGAATTAGTTTTAATAATAAATTAATCTTACTCAATATATCAAAAATATCATTTTTATTTATCATCAGTAAAAAATATACTACTAAGATATCTTGTATTCTGTTTTTCATACTTGGTCTTCAAAATCCAGTCTGTATTTTACAGTTACAGACCATTTCAATTTGGACTAGCCACATTTCAAGTGTTCAGTAGCTGGATGTAACTCATGGCTGCCATATTGGAAAGTGCATATCTAGATATTTTTAGCTAGAAGTCTAGTTTGCTAGTTATCTAGCAGGCAAAATCTGTGTTTTTTGGCTCAGTTAAACAAGAAAAAAATCCAAGAAACAAGAAAACAAAGATGTAGCTGAATGCTAAAGAACCAATAGAAAATAGAACTTGATGACTTTCTGGACATTCATTAGCTCAAGATTTGCATTCCATAGAAGGCTTTTTCTAAGACTCACACATGCAGGAACCAAACTTCTTTTCAGTTTTATGTCAGCTGTCCCAAGTAAGAGCTCTATATGACTTACCTATGGTTTTTCCTATCTAGTAGATTCTGCTAGTAGGATACCCTTGTTTTATTTGAATATTTCCCTTCCCAGCTGTGTGATTCTGGTGGAGATGGGAAATTTGTGGCAACACTACCTCACCACAAGGAAAATATGTAATCTAGTACTATACATTCTTCCTCTAGAAACAGTGAGTAGTTCTAGTAAATATAAAGCTCAATTGGTATAAATAAGACCTATTTGAGGGAAGATAGGTAGGGACACTGGTAAAGAGAATTTTATGCTATATCCAACTATAATTGTGGGTTAAATGAATATTATAAACTTGGAGAGTTTGAGTCTGAGTCCTCTTTGCTATCATTAAGACAAAGCCTGCCTGTTAATAAAGCCAACATAGAAGAAAATGTGAAAGGATAAGAAAATAAGTGCTGTCCTGATAACATCATGGATAGCACTGGATTCAGTTATGTCAGAGTCTCTATACACTCATTGATAAATGCTCTAACAAAGATGTCTAGGAAGGTGGTGGAATAGTGGAAAGAGAATATAACTGGTCCAGCATGGATTAAAGTTTCAGATTGTGATATGGCTATGTGTAAAATCAAAATTTAAAAATTATCCAGAACAATTTTGGCCATAATGCAACGGCTTGAGCTCCATTCAACTAAATAAGCCTCCTGCAAAAAGCTACTATAAATTTGGATAAGAACTATGAAGGCATTTGAGATCAACCAACTCAGAAGAACTTGAGAGATGATAATACTTAGGAAAAGAGAAGTAAACAGGCAAGTTCCACATTAAGGTTACATATTCTTTGAATGCAATTTCCACATTGTGGGGCAGGGGAATAGCACCTAAGAAGATAGAATCGATCTCATTAGCAGTCTAGACAAATAGAATTTGAAAGGAAAACTACTGAGGAAGATTTTTATAATGATAAAATGATAATATTAGGGATACTAATAACAAATACAAAGGGATGATTAGGCCAAGTTCTGGCCTAAGTATTTTGCATATTATAGTACATTTAATCCTCATTACAACTCAAGGATATATGTACTCTTGTCAATGATATTTAGTATATGAGAAAAGGGAATTACAGAGTGGTTCAATAACTTGCCTACAGCTAGAAAGAGTTAAAGCCAGAATTAAATTTCTGGCACCATGGCTCCAGGTTCCATACTATTAGCTACTGATTATACTGATCCTGAACACATATGCAAGAAGAGACTCTGAAGATTTGTAAATGGTAGAATATAAATGAATACATACACAGAAAATTTTACTTCCAACCCATAAACATTATACATTTTCAGCTTTTCTCCAATCTCACAAATATTTCCCACACTCCTCTACATCTCCAGCTCAAGCTTTTATCCTGACTTGTCTATCTATTTTACCCATCAACATCTCAATCTTCCTTTGTTGAAACATCATACTCCTTTACCCATAGTCTGGATGTGTCCTGTATCACTTTCTTTTTCACTCCCTGCATCAGACCTATCAGAAAATTCTGTTTGCCTCATCTTAAATACACATTCACAATCTAACCCTACTTCACCACCTCCACCACAATGACCACGATAGAATTCATCATCACTGATCATCTTGATCACTGACTCTTCTTGTTTCCATTCCTGATCCAACAATCTGTCCTCACTCAATAATTAGTGTTTTCAAATGTATGTAATGACCACCATGTAAATCTTCTGTGTTCCGAAGCTTTCAGTGACTCCTATCTGTGTCACAGTAAAAGCCATCGTTCTTGAAATGGTCTGGAAGGTGTTCCATAATTTGGCCTCCATGGTACTATATTGCCTGAAAGTTTCAGCATTTTCCCACCAGAAGATGCTGCCTGATTGTCCAACAAATTTGCATATGAAAAGATTTTATGAGAAGAATAAAGTTCACAAGCAGCAAAGAGAGTTAATAACAGGTATCATGACACAGAAAGCTATAATAATAGCTTCTGGTTTCCATGCAGGATGTAGAAAAATGGCCAGGGGCAGGGGGATTATTCCCATCCTGATAAACAAAAATTCAGACTATCTACAAAGTCATTTTTGTTCTTCAACTTCCCAGTGAACTGAGGTTCCATCGTGACCTGTTCTCCCCTAATCTAAAGAAAGACAGGTGTTCCCATTTCATGTCTGGGCTTAAGAGAAAGACAACGCTGCTCTACATCTGGGGAAGAGGTATTCAGCAGAAGTTAACAAATTGCCAAAGCCCCAGTATGGGCAAGTATAAATGTATAAAGTCCTTGGTAAGGTGAATATGAAGCTTCAAATATAGGGGAAATTTGCAAGAATTGGTAGGCACTGCTCTATAGATTTCAAGTGTGCTCTCAAGAAAAATTACAGGTAGAAAAGCAAGAAACCTCTTTCAACAGTACAGGCTTAAAGAAGGATCATAGCTGCTGCTTATGGCACTAAGTCTATGAAGACTCTCCCTCCCACCTATAGAGCAAAAAATACTAATTTGCCCTAATTTGATCTATATATTCCCAATAAACTTATAAAAATCAGAGGAATTTTAGATATCTAAGGACTTTGTACTTATTTGAATATCCCCTTCAAAACTTTTTGAATAGCCATTCTAAAAGTATGAGGAGGTGGGACCCTTTAGAAGCAATGGGCTCAGGAAGGCTCTCCCCTTGTGAATGGGTGAACGCTGCTACACCAGGAGTAAGTTAGTTATTTCAGGAGTGGGTTCTCTGTTTTGCATATGCTTGCCTGCCCTCAGCCATAATATGATGCAGCACAAGACATCACCAGATGCCAGCACCATGTTCTTAGACTTCCCAGCCTCCAGAATCATGACCCAAATAAACTTCTATTTATAAATCACCCAGTCTGTGGTATTCTGTTTATAGCAGCAGAAAATGGGCTGAGACGGGCTTATTCTGAAATACACCCGGAAAGGCAAAGGAGCTGGAATACCAGAAAACATTCTAAGAAAGAAAAACAAGGAGGAAACACAATTTCTAGGTTAAAGGCTTACTATAAAGCTAAAATAATCATGGTACCGGCAAAAGAAGAGTCATACAGAACAATGGAACAGAATAGAGTGCAGAAATAGACTCTCATATCTGGTCAATTATTTTCAATAAAATACAAAGGAAATTTAATGGTGCCAGCTTAGTCTTTTCAATAAATGGCACTGGGTCAAGTGGACATCTACTTGCAAAAACTGAGCCTTGACCCATAACTCCCAACATATACAAACAATAAATCAAAACAAATTGTGGTCCTCATTGTAAAACCTAAAACTATAAAATGTTCAGAAGAAAACACGATAAAAATATTTGTGACTTTGGGTTAGGCAAATATTTATAAGATCACTCTCCCAAAGTATTATCTGCAAAAAGGGAAATTAATATAGTGTACATAAATTTTTAAAATATTTAAAGTTAAAAAAAATTTAAAACCTCTTCTATAGACATTGTTGGCAGGGTGGGGGACGTCAAGCTCGAGAGTAAAATAAATATTTGCAAAGCATATATCTGAGTAAATGGCCTACATAAAGACTATATAAAGAATTCTTAAGGGCTGGGGATGTGGCTCAAGCTGTAGCGAGCTCACTTGGCATGTGTGGAGCGCTGGGTTCGATCCTCAGCACCATATAAAAAATAAAATAAAGATGTTGTGTCCACCAAAAACTGAAAAATAAATATTAAAAAATTCTCTCTTTAATAAAAAAGAATTCTTAAAACTCAGTAGTAAGTAAACAAATAACCTAAGAAAAAATAGGTGCAAATAGTTTTTTTTAGGGGATTTATTATTTTTTTTAAAGACACTTCACAAAAGAAGATATAAGGATGTTAAGGAAACACAGAAAAAAAGATGCTTGATATCATAAGTCAGTATGAAAAAGCAAATTAAAATCATAATTAGGTGCCAGTATATACTTATTGAAATGACTGGAAAGAGAAAAAAGAAAAATAAAGGTTACTGTTTGTCGTTGAAGAGGATGGAGAGGACCAGAAATCTCATACATTGCTGACAGGAAGTCACAACTTTGTGATCACTTTGGAGAACAGTTTGGAAATTTCTTAAAAACATAAAAATATACTCCAGCATGTCTCAGTTCTTAATATTACACAGTTATGTAAAAATCTGAATTCATTTAAAACCTGTATGTCGGTATCGATAATAGTTTTATTCATAGACACTCAAAATGATAACTAGCACAAATGTCTTAATTGCAGAATGTGTGAACATACACTGGGATGCCCAATCTATGGCTTGTGACTCAGCAATAAAAAAAGAACACTCTATTGTCTCAAATAAAAGTATGAGAAACAAAAGAAGCCATTCCCCCAACTCTGTGCATTACATGATTCCACCCACATGATGCCATGGAAAAGGCAAACTATAGGGACAGAACAGGTCAGTGGGGGCCAGAGGCTGGGTTAGAGCTAAGTGGCCAATACAAAGGAAGATGAGGGAATTTGGGGGTGGGGGTGAATTTGAGCTACATATCTGTTACAGTGGAAGTTACATTGAAAGTGTGTTTGCCAAAAATCATAGAATTCTGACTCAAAAGGGAAACTTTCACTGCTTGTAAATTATACCCTAATATACCTGACAAAATGTACAATATAATAAAGCTGTAGTAATGGCAAATATTATGAAATCAGCATAAAACAGAAAACTAGACAGAAGAACACCAGTGAGAATATAGAAAAAGAGGTATATATGTAAAAACTGGATTGATGAATTATCCCTCTAAAACAGTTGGGGAAAATAATGCTGAGAACACTGTTCACCTGTGTGGGGAAATACAGCTCAATCCCTACTTCACACCACATAGAAATGGTGGGCTTCATACTTACAGGTGAAAGGTAAAAACCACAGGCAAATAGAAAATATAAAAATATCTTATGATCCAAGGTTAAGAAATTCTTGAACGAGACTTCAAAACAGAAATCTTAAAGTGAAAATAGCACTTTATCACACAAAAATCAATCATTTTGGAAGAGTGCATGGGAAACTCAAATGGCTAACAAGTTTATTATGGATTTTGAATGTTAGCAGTGAGCAAGTGCAAACCATAGGCACATTTAATACATATTAAAATATAAGCTTGTGAGAATGTGGGAAGCCAAGAATTCTGCCTGTGGCACATCTGTAATCTTAGTGGCTCAGGAGGCCAAGGCAGGAGGATCATAAGTTCAAGGTCAGCCTCATCAGTTCAGTGAGGTGTAGGCAACCCTGTATCAAAATGAAAAATTAAAAGAGACTGGGGATATATGTCACTGTAAATCACCCATGGATTCAATCCCCAGTATAAATAAATAAATAAATAACAAAACAACTCTCTGTAAAGCTACAGACACAAAAGCTACTTAATCTGGGTTCCTTCACATACAAAAGAGGAAATAAGAGTTATTGAGAAGACAAATAAGTTAATTCAGTATACATAAAGACTTTAGTTATCTGACAGAATGATAAGTACTCTAGTATTTACTATTATATTATTGCATAAATATTATAACACAATGATTTCTAATAGTGTTAAATGGAAAAATTAGAATTAAAAAGTTAAAAAGAAAAAGAAAAAAGATGCATAATTCCTACTACTCCAAAGTCAGCTAATTTTATAAGTTGAAGCTAGAGTATCTCAGAAGTTCATTTTCTTCCTTTCTTATCCTTCTATCACCATCTCAATAAACCCTGAAAATTCTAAATAACTTATCACTCTTCAGTCACAAACTCTGAAACTGTTTACAATAAATTCTGGCTGTATTGTGCTTGTTTCCCCACATTTGTTTCCCACAGATTCTTCCACCCACAGTTGTGACTGCGTTCACAGCGGAGCTGTAAGTGCACACCATCGCCCTCTGCTGGATGAACGTTCGGTATCCTACTAAGGGAGGGGCCTCTGAAGTTAAAGGATATTATGATTAGCTCATCAAATAATATCGATGATATTTAATCTCATCCTTTAAATAGAACTTGGACTCTGGATTACTTGGTTCTTTTTTTCTTCGTTTTAGAAAAGAAAATTTTAATTAATTTCAGTGGAATATAATCACGCAGTGAATTTATCTGCTTCAGATGCTCATGCATTTATGTGGTGAATTTTGTTTTGTGACTGTTTGGGATGTTGATATTTTCCCCTTTATACAGAATTGTTTTAGATGACCTCTTTAAAAAATAACATCCACACTAATTACAGCTTTGAAATCTGAATTTATTCTTCTCATCTCATATGCATTAATGTTTAAAGCAGTATGTTCTTTATCTTTCTGCTTCTTAAATTATTTTCTGACACTGAGATTTGTTCAAAGATGGCATTTTGTTTCCTGAGAAAAGCTAATTTTCAGGAATGATAGTATTCATCACGCTTCACAACTATTTCAATCATAACTTTTCTTTGGATTAGTGTCAGCTTCTTATCTAAGGCAGAAAAATTCTATTGTATTGGCTATCAAATACTATTTAATAAATGGATTGAAAGGTAAAGAATTTTGACACTTTGGGGACTTTATTTATTTATTTATTTATTTTGGGACTGAAAATTTAATCCAGGGCTACATCAATAGCCCTTAAAATAACTGTTAGAATATGTTACGCTAAAACATGTTAACTTGAGATAAGTAAATAAGTACATAGTTTTTTCACACAGGTTGCCCATTGGCTTGCTGTACTCCTTTTTTGGCATATAAAATAATTTATTTATTTATTTATCTGTTTATTTATTTATAGATATTTTGTTTTAGTTACACGTGATTATAGGATTTATTTTGACATAATTATAAAAGTATGGAATATAATTTGTTCTAATTCAGTCCCCCGTACTTCTCCTTCCCCTCCCCTCCTTCCTTTCCCTGTTCCCCTCCCTCTAACCTACTGATCTTTCTGCTATTGATTTATAGGTGTTTTTTTTTTAATTAGTGTCTTAGTATACAGATGGTGAGATCCACTGTGGTATATTTATATATGTACATAGGAAAGCTGGGTCAGACTCATTCCACTGCCTTTCCCTATCCCATTCCTCCTCCCTTTCCTTCACTCCCCTTTGTCCTTTTATCCAAGTTTTAAGAAAGGCATGTTTTGAGCTTCTCTAGCAATTACATTGTAGGAAAGGCTTACTATTCTCCCCTCCCACACTCAATCCACAGTGTCACAGTTGATGAGGGTTCTCAACACAGTTGTTTTAGTTCTATTAAGAATTCATTATAAAGAAATAGTTCCAAACCTTTTCCATGAGTTGGGAGATGATCAGTGCTGTGGTCGGGAAGATCCATCCTCAATAGATATACATTCCAAGTACCCAGAAGCAAATCTCCTTAGCAACAAGAAAAAGGCAGAAAGGGCTGAAAGGGCTCTGAGGGGGAGTGGAGTAAGAGTGTCTGAGGAAGCTCCTTTGAGAGGATGTTGTGTGGGCAAATAGGAAGCCTCTTTTCCAGTGTGATGCCAGGGAAACAGCACTGGGAATGAACAGTTATGAGATGAGACATTAAACTTCCCACAGTTGTGAGACAAAGTAAGAGAGGTGAACTTTGAATCTACTTGATAGAGATCTTTCTAGGGTGTCCGCATGAAGTTCTATCTACCTAGCAAAAGGAGGATGATTTTACAAAATCCATAAATGTGAAAATAACACATTTTAGAAGTCACCTATCACAGATCTCTGACTCTACCTCAGTATACCTGAAGCTTCATTGGCTGACAGCCAGGACAAAATGAGTCTACTAAAATTGCCAGAGATTTATTTGCATAACTTTAAAGAGGGAGTGGCAGAAATCATACCTTATATAATATTCTTGCTGTTGTTTGGGTGACCCCCTTTGGTTATCTAGCTTGATATTGCTTACTTATTGAAAGGCAGAACTTGGGGGACAGCATCCATATGCAAATGTTATGATTTTAAAAGACATTATTTTTGTAAAAGGCATTGCATTTATAGAAAGAGTATTTTGATGTCATACATTTTTTTTTTTCCAGTATGTCTAGCAACAAGCTTCCTAAAGCTAGGGGAGGGAAGCTTGAGAGAGAAGGAACTGAGATTTCTTAGAAGTCAGGTGAAGGACTCATCTAAGAAGGAGAATTCAATGTTCCAGTTTCCTTGTCATTAGCAACAGAGATACCTCACATTGAATTTACTGACTCTTCTGATACCTTCTTATTGATGGTCAATTTGTATTCCTAAGTCTATAAGATAAATATAAAATGTCTAACTTACTGTGTGTGTGTATGTGTGTTTCTAGAACTATAATGGAAACCCAATTTAAGCATTTTTTGTCTTTTATTTCTTAGTAGCAGCTATTTCTGAAACAGGATTATGACTAGATCTTATTCTTTCTTCCATATTCCATGACATGAATTTATTTGTTGTTCCATTCGCAACCAGGCCTCCTGGCATTTCTACCTGCTTTGCACTACAGGGAAACAGCACTGGGAATGAACAGTTATGAGATGAGACATAAGTAAATAAGTACTACAGTTTGCACTACAGTTGCTCAGGGTAAAGGGCTCTGAGTGAGGGTCACCCTGCTCTACAGTAGCTGAGTGTCAAAACTTTCTATTATTTTTCCAGATTCACACCAAGTGGAAAGCTAAGTCACATGAGTCTCTAGCATCAATAGAAACCCTCTAACATCCAGTCCCTGAATTGATACTGGTCAAACTTGTTAAATTGGGAAGTGTATTTCCCAGAATCTCCTTCCTGTGTGGTGCAGATTAGAATTGTATAAAGGAAAAACTTTTAGTAGTAAGACCTAGAAAGCAGAAATCAAGCAGATCTCTTTGCAATCGGGTATAGTCAGGGTCATATTTAAAGATGCGTGGTGGATCCAATTTTCCTCTCTGTCCTCTTCTCTATGTTCATATCTTCCCCATTCTGGGTCACACTGAGCAGCAGTGGGTTCAGCCCATCAACAGATGCTTGATTGTAAACTGGGAATGCCCGGGATCTCGTGGCAAGCCTGCAGGGCATGAACTTTCTTTAGCTGCTCGTCCTTCACTCCATCTTCCAGATCTTCATTTCCCAATTCCTCCCACAATTAACTAAAATACAGTCTCTATAATAAATGTTCTACAACACCCCTTGCATCTCTGCTGCCCCCAGAGGAACATTAACCAATAAAATGGAAATTTGCCCATCTTGATATTTTGAAAAACTGGCCCAACTATCTTTTCACATTTTTTCTTCCATTTCTTCAGAGTTTCAGATTAGTCTTTGTGATAACTCCTACTCAATATTTCCCAAGAGTTAACTCCCTAAGACTAAAATAAACAAATGAAACAAAACAAATTGTCTTTCCTAAAGTCTACACCTGTTCTGACGAAACTTTTTACTACATAAAGGTTAAAAGTCAGAGTTTTTAGATTCATGGATCTATATTGATGTGTTGGTTGACTGACTAGGATGAACCAATTTTTGATTGAGCAGATAGCAATCAATGAAGACACAGTCATTACTCTCATGGAATTTAAGATCAAAGGATTGATTACTGACAAATAGATGAGCATGTGCAATTTGAGCACTGTTATGATGGGGCAGGTACAGAGGAAGAATAGTATCCTGGACTAGCAGAGGAGAGGGTCCAAGGTATTTCCTAAAGGAAGTGGGACCTGCCCTGACATTTAAAAGATTTGTAGACATTAGCAAGATAAGAAAAAAAATAAATACACATTTTCCATGGAGAATAAATAGAATATGCAATAGCCCACACTGAGAGGGAAATGATAAAGTTCTTGGAGAAATTGAATATATTTAGTATACTGAGAACATGGTCTGAGGGGTGACAAGTAACAAAACATTTAAATGGAGAGGTTAGCAGGGACTTTTCAAACTGCATTATTTTAAATGTAAGAAAGAACATTAGTCCAAGAAATTAAGCAATTGTATTTTGTTGTAGAAATATCGCTGTGATAAGAAAAATAAATTAGAAGAATGGATAACTGGGGGTGAGAATAAGAACAAAGCAACAAGTCAGAGAACTACAAAAATAATCCTCCTGATAGTCATCCAAACTAATAGGTATTCAGGATCTGTGGGACTTAACAATTCATTTGATATAGGGGATAGTAGAAATGAATGCCTTCCCAGTTGTTTTACTTTGGCAAATGCAGATTTGGTGATGCATTAAGAAATACAAGAGGATATCTAGTATTGGCCAGGAGAAAGAAAGGAGATGAGAGCAGTTTATGTGTTAGGCTGGGAGTGTCTATGAGGTATCTAAGAGGTATTATCCTCAAGACACATGACATACGGAGATCTTCATGGGAGATAAAGACTTTAGATTTGTGGTGGATGCATCTTATTTTGGCTCATCTAACATCCATTCTTCCCACTCTTGTAACAGAATACCCATTTCTCTTTGAGGAACCACCACTGCTCCACTCCCAACTTAACATTACTCAAATTGACTGGTCAAATTCACAGGCTTTGAAGTTGAACAGCATCTAAAACTGGCTAATCAGAGCCACAATAACTGGTTCTAGAATAGGCAAAGAACTTAACTAATGAAAGACATCCTAGAACTTCTAATAAAACTAAGGAAAAAAGGATTTTCATTTTCCATTTGTCTGTTAATCTAGAAAGATAGATGTTCCTGAAGCTGAAGCTTCAGGTGACTTTTTTTTTTTTTTGCACAATATGCAGAAAGCCTATCCATAAAGAAATCAGAGCTTGGAGATCAAATCCTGCTGTATGAGGGAGAGGACAAGTTATTTCTCCTACTGCCACCTTCTCTTTCTAGGATATTAGCAACTTCATCTTTCTGGTTACTGGAGGCAGAAACATTTGTGTGAATTTCAATGCTTCTTTCTCTCACATGCTACCTTTCATACTTCAGTAAATTCTCTTGGCTCAACCTTCAAAATATAGAAATTTATCTATTTAAAGAAAATATTGTTGTTTATTGACCTCCCTACATAACTTTGCAATATGACTTTGCAGCTTTTCCCATAAATTGGTAGAATGATTCCCTGTTCTTTTGTTGAATTGTTGGCTGACCTTGTGACTTACTTTGGTTACCAGAATGCGGAAGTGGTGACTGTTGCAGTTGTACCACTGGATCACAGAGGCTTTGTGCACTCTCACTCCCTCTTGAAATTTGGCCACCACCCTGTGAACCAGCTGGGGCTAGCCTGCTGTGGATGAGGAAACTCGGAGAGGAGATCTCAGTCATTGCAGCTGATGACCTTCCAGTTGGGTTTACAGTCAGCCAATCTTCCAAAATGAGGGATGGCTGAGATGAACAGAGTTACCTTGTGTCCAACCACAAATACACCAAGGTTCAGCTGAGGTCATGAAAAGAAGACATCCAGATGACCTGAAGATGCCTGAGTGATAATTAATGCTTCTAGCTTTTAAGTCCCTGAGTTGTGTAGTGATACATCCATCAATTAGTCTTCCTGATTCCAACTTTTCTGCCCTTATTTTTTTTTATTGGTTGTTCAAAACATTACAAAAAAGCTCTTGACATATCATATTTCATACATTAGATTCAAGTGGGTTATGAACTCCCATTTTTAACCCAAATACAGATTGCAGATAGTAGAGGATAGGAAAGGTAGCAGAATACAACAGTTACTAATAGGGCATTATGTAAAAATGTGGATGTGTAACCGATGTGATTCTGCATTCTCCCCTTATTTTAACAACCAGAATAATCTCATCAAAATATAAGTTATGTCATGATGCTCTTTTTTTTCCTCAAAATAGCAGTGGTTTCAATTTCATTCAGACTAAGGACCCAGGTTCTTACAAAGGCCCCTCAGGCTGCCCACTAGCAACCCCGCTGTTTCCACCTAAAACTAACTATCTCCGTCACTCCTGCAGTCACCTGAGGACTCCTTGCAATTCTCTCACTCTCTAGACTTACCCGACTCTAGGCATCTGCACTTGCTGTGTCCTCTGCCTAGAACGCTCTGCCATTGTCCACATGGCTCGCTCCTTCAGCACCTTATGATTTTGTCTCAAATACCACCTTCTCAGTGAGATATGTGCCTATTTACAATAGTAGCACCAATCTCTCCTGGGCCTCCCTATCTCCTCTCTATGCCTTATTTTTCTTCTTAGAACTTACCAGAATCCAACCTACAACATTATTTATTTATGTGCTCTTTAAAAATGTGTTTATATTTGTTGATCAATTGTATTTCTTCTTCTGTGAAGTGTCCATTTATTGATTGGGTTATTTGTTTTTGGGTGTTCAGTTTTTCGAGTTCTTTATGTATCCTAGAGATTAATGCTTTATCAGAGGTGCATGTGGTGAAGATTTTCTCCCAATCTGTAGGCTCTCTCCTCACTTTACTAATTGTTTCAATTGTTGAGAAAAATCTTTTTAATTTGAATCCATCCCATTTATTAATTCTTGATTTTACTTCTTGTTAAGGAAGTCAGATCCTAGGCCAACATGATGAAGACGGGCCTATTTTTTCTTCTATTAGGTGCAGGGTCTCTATTCTAGTGCCTAAGTCTTTGATCCACTTTGAGTTGATTTTTGTGCAGGGTGAGAGATAGAAGTTTAATTTCATTTTGCTACATATAGATTTCCAGTTTTGCCAGCACCATGTGTTGAATAGGCTATCTTTTCTCCAGTGAATGTTTTTGGCACCTTTGTCTAGTATGGCATAACCATATTTATGTGGGTTTGTCTCTGTGTCCTCTATTCTACTGGTCTATAAGTCTATTTTGGTGCCAATACCATGCCGTTTTTATTACTATAGCTCTGTAGTACAGTTTACATTTCACAGAAGAAGAAATACAATTGATCAACAAATACATGAAAAAAATGTTCAACATCTATAGCAATTAAATAAATGCAAATCAAAACTACTCTAAGATTTTATCTTGCCCCTGTCAGAATGGCAATCATCAAGAATACAAGCAACAATAAATGTTGGCGAGGATGTGGTGAAAAAGGTGCACTCATACATTGCTGGTGGTACTGTAAATTGGTACAGCCCATATTGAAAGCAGTATGGAGATTCTTCAGAAATCTGGGAATGGAACCACCATTTGACCCAACCATCCCACTCCTTGGTTTGTACCCAAAAGACTTAAAATCAGCATACTATAGTGACGCAGACACATCAATGTTGATAGCAGCTCAATTCACAATAGCTAGACTATAGAACCAACCTAGGGATCCCTTAATAGATGAATGGATAAAGAAAATGTGGTATATATACTCAATGGAATATTACTCAGCTTTAAAGAAGAGTAAAATTATGGCATTTGCCAGTAAATGGTTGGAGTCGGAGAATATCATGCGAAGTGAAATAAGCCAATCCCGCAAAACCAAAGGCCAAATGTTTTCTCTAACATGCAGATACTATTTCACAATAAGGCAGGGGGCACTAAGGAAGAATAGAGTTATCTTAGATTAGGTCGAGGGAAGTGATGGGAGGGAAGGGGAGGCCTGTGGGGATAGGAAAGACAGTAGAATAAAACAGATATTATTACTGTATGTGTATATATGACTGCATGACCAATATGATTCTGCAACATGTACACTCAGAAAAATGAGTAACTATATTCCATCTATGTATGACATATCAAAATGCATAAATGTACTCTACTGTCATGTATAACCAATTAAAATAAATTAAAAATTTAAAAATGTATTTATGTACTTATTTATTATAAATGACATGATGACAGAGATTATTGTCTAATTGGTTCACTTCCCTCTCCCTAATCTTTAAATTAGTTCTTGGTGCATAGTAGGCCTCAATTTAAAACATTAAGTGAGTGCATACATTGAGCACCTTTGTATACTTATGCCTAGAGTTTTCTTTTGTGTGAACCAGTGAGAATACATTTTTTTTTTAATTTATTTTTTATTGGTTGTTCAAAACATTACACAACTCATGACATATCATCTTCCATACATTTGATTCAAGTGGGTTATGAACTCCCATTTTTTACCCCAAATACAAGTTGCAGAATCACATCGGTTACACATCCACATTTTTACATAATACCATATTAGTGACTGTTGTATTCTGCTACCTTTCCTATCCCCTACTATCCCCCCTCCCCTTCCCTCTCATCTTCCCTCTCTACCCCATCTGCTGTTGTTTTAATTCTCTCCTTGTTTTTTTTTCCCCTTCCCCTCGCAAACTCTTATATGT
>NW_026000057.1:36737487-36905589 GCF_001458135.2 Marmota marmota marmota
TTTTTTTTTAAGATCTCTATCTCCTGGTAAAGCTCATTCTTTGCAGTTTGAATTTGTTTGTTTAGTTGGTTTTCAAAATATACTTTCAATTCTTGGATTTGCTGTCTCATGTCTTCTCTAAAATTCCGTTCCATCTGAGTTAGGTATGCCTTGATTTCTTTCCCTGTCCATGTTTCTGATGCTTCTAGGTCCTCCTGTAGATTTAAGTTGTCCTGCATTATCTGTACTCCTTTTTTCCCTGGTTTTTTCATGTTGTTCACGTTACTTTCCAGCTCTATTTGACTGCTTTGTAACTGCTTTCTCCTATACATTTGTTTTGGCTTTGTTTATATCTGTTGTTTCTCCTTTGTGGTGGGAGATTATGCCTATAAATGTTGGGCTTTATTGTACTTTAGAGCTGATTCATTCAATTTATAAAGGGCTTCCGGATTTTGTATGCATATAGTGATTTGTTTTTTGTTCTTAGGACTTTATGTTGGGTGCTATGAAGGTATACGGGTTAGTATGTCTTGGCTACTTTAGAAGATTGCTCTAGGGGCTGGGGATGTGGCTCAAGTGGTAGAGCGCTCGCCTGGCGTGCGTGCGGCCCAGGTTCGATCCTCAGCACCACATACAAACAAAGATGTTGTGTCCGCCTAAAATACTTCCTGGCAGGTCTCCTTTCAGCGGAATTTTGCTAGAAGTTCCTCAGTAGGTAGAATGTAGCTGTTTTAATGGGTGTTTCTGATCCGGTTAATGTGGAGATACTGAAAGTGCTGCTTCCTTGCCGGCCGCCATGTTGGATCACATTTTTAAAAAATTAATTCATTTGCTTTAATTTGGGTTTCTGCCACTAGTCTTTGGCAGATTCTTGATAAAGTGAGAAATTACTCAAGTGAATGGAATCTAAAGCCAAAAGGAAGTGCCTGGGTCACTAAGGGGAAGGAAAAGGATCTAGATATTTGAAGCCCAGCAGATTTTCCAGGTACAGGGGTCTCAGTATAAAGGCCTGGATAGGAGATTGTAGTATATATAAAAGGAGAAGAGAATATTCCAAGAGAAAAGTTTGATAAACCATGTCAGATTTTACCAAAGGGTAAATAAAATAAGACAAGTTGGAGGAGAGGAGATGACTAAATTTCCATCTTGCACCTTCTCACTCAGCATGTGACCTTTTCTTTTTGTGAAAATTGTCCAGGGGCTCTTTCTCCTCTCTATTATAGAATCAATTTTGTGATTTGTTCTCTGATCGCCTGTATCTTTTTCACATTAGGATTGAATGCCTCCAAGAACTTCTGAGCTCTGCACCATTCTATTTTAGATTATCTATTTGGGTTGGAACACCAGTGGAATGGTGCAACTATAAAGACCAGAATCACTTCACCATAATCTAGCCTTGCATTTTTTCCATATATATTTTTGGAGCTTGATTCATGAACAAGAATCATTCACCCTAGCTGCTTACAATGACTTCAGGGAACAGTTTCTTCCTTTAGTAATTTTAGAAGCCATGGGGACCACATAAGGACTTTATAGATGAATACCATGAATTAAAAGAAAGAGGAAAGCCAATGGGGGTGCAGGATGGGGGGGGGACACTTTATAATGGAAAGTGTTAGCATTTTAAAGATGAGCAGCTGGGATTTCTATATCAGGCAATCAGAGCTAAACCCCTGTGTATTAATGCACTAATGCATTCTAAAGATTTTCTAAAAGTGTTTTAGAGTCAGGCTGTACATGCTCTCTCACTCTGTCTGGGAGCCTTCATGTGCATAATTTCTAATAAAGATGGCCGCGGCTCACTTTTCCTCATACCGAAGGGAATAGTTCTGCTGAATAAAATTTCTCAGTTTATTCATCACTCTACCTTGTGGACTCTGATATGAAGGCTGCACATGCAATCATTCTATCTTTCCAAGTGATAAATTTTATCTTTCTTTATGTTCCCCAAAGATAGCATTAGGCCTTGAGAAGGAATCCTTCAAAACTGGAGTCCTCTACAACCTAGGGTCAGAGTGAGAATAGGGTCCTGGCCACCACTTCTCCAGAGGTGACCACTAGAGTCCCGTCCACTCATTCAGAGATGAAGCCTGTCAGTAGGAAGGAAAAAATGTGTCCCCATGGCCCATTTCCACTCTGAGTCTTTTTTGACAGAACAAAGACTGCCATTTGGACCAAAGCTGAAGTCCTTTTGTTATGTGCTGGGAACTTGAGTTCTCTGGGAATAGTGCCAAGACCACCAGACATATTGAACTCACAACTTTTTACCATCACATCATCAGAATGAGTTCCAGTCCCTCTGGTCAATTTTGGATTCTGACCAATGTGAGTCAGGTGAAAGGTTACTAACTTAAAAATTACTTTGATTTTTTTCCCCCTCTCCCTCCAACCCTTTCTCATTGTCCTGGTAATTAAATCGTGTTTATCATTCCTTAATGCAAGTTTATATGTCATTGTACACTGCACTCCAGGCTACTGGTTGACAAATGTTTGCTTATCTCTAGATGACTGTAATGGTTGACATGACCATTTTTAGCCTTATTTAAGAGGGTTTAGTTTATAGGAAACTGTATGGATAAAAATTTAAAAGTAACTTTAAAATCTGCTTCTCATGTTGTGTATGTGTGCGCATATATATACACACACAGACACACACACACATACATACACATACTTCTGACTCCTCTTTTGGTCTTGCCTTTCTAAAAATAGAAATGGACATGCCAGTTTCATTGCTTTAGCTAATTAGGGTTATGCCAACAGGGAATAATTACACGGGGTAGGAAAGTGGAGTCAAATTCAATGACACATTAAATTCAATAGTGACACCCATATCTGCGTGAGTGATGATATATTTCAAAATGCTTTCTGTAGCAGATGTTATCAAATATTTGTTCAGCATTTCATGAACTACCACCTTTCTCATTAATAGTCCACTTTCCCCATAAAATGAGGATGAGAAATAGTCATCCTTTGTAGGCTTTTGTTTTGACAGAATCTGTTACTGTTACAGTCAAGGAGTATTTACTGAGAACCTATTTGGGGTCAAAAATACATATGGGAAACCAGTTGTTTTTTCTCTTAATGGAATGTTCTCCCCCCAGCACCTACTGGTGAAAGATTAACAGGCAGAGTGCGGTTATACTGAAGCTTTCAGATTCTGTGACTTGAATAATTTCAAAATAATTAAGTTTAATAGTTCCAACCACAGTAGTTGCCCCAAATTCCTAACACAAAGAATAGCACCAAAAACATATTAATCCCTCAAAGTAAAAGGTAAGTATATTTTCTCTTGATGTTCATAGAGGTACATATTTGGGGTTTTGTTGATTTGTTTGCTTGTTTTGATTTATTTTGTAAGTCAAGGAGTATATTTATTATTTTCCATACAACGCAATGCTTCTCTTTCAGTCTTTCATACTCTTTTTTAAATATCAATATCACCTCCATATTATCATCAAACATGGAATGGAATTGTCTTTACATAGAAATAGTTACTCAGCAAAGGTCACAGCTGCCTAAGAATCAACACAAAGGGTTGTATCTTAAAAGGGGCTCTCTTAGAACTGAGGAAGCTCTGACTTGTGCTCTCCCCAGCCAAATCATTGGTCTCCAAGAAAGTGCTTTCTTCCCTGAAGAAAACAGGCCAAGCATTTTCAAGTTGGGACACTGTAAAGAGTTGGGGGCTTTTGGATTCTATTCCCAGTGACACCATCAGTTCATAGAATGACCTTCCATAAGTCAGCTTCTCCATGGAGCTGAGTACCTGGTTAACTAAATTCAAGAAAGAGATAGATGCATGTGCAATATTTGCTCCAAGCATCTTGTCTGAAAGGTGTTGCATGCACTTTGAGAGAGGAAGGTTAGCGTGTGATGTCATTGCTTCCAACATATGTTTAAATGTCAAAGAAAAACACGGGGGAGGGAGGATAACTAAAGCAATACTATTTTCTTTGAGGGTGTTGTCAGGGATTGAATAAGGGGCGCATAGATAAGTAGGTGGCAGATTGTTTTCCTACCATAAAGCACAACTTGTGTATCATGTCATTCTGACAAGTGGAATTTAAAGACTATTTCCAGCAAGGTGTGATGTACACTGGAAATGTTTGATGAAAGAACATGGGGAAGTGATTGGGGACCTAGAAATATGGACTTGATTTGAACCCTTGGATGAAAAACCCCTTTTCTGGGTTGTTTCCATGACTTGTAATATTACAGTGATGACATTTGCATTCTCCAGCCCAGGATTAGCTGGAGGGGAAGGAAGGACTCAATCCAATTGCTTTAGTGAACACATAAACCATGACATCTCCCGAAAGATAATTCTAATTAAAGGATAGCAAACCCTAAGACTATTTGCCTCTCAACATGGGTAACGAAATTATACACAATTGTGACATTTGCCTGAATATGAAGAGGAAATTTTTCTTCATTGTCATCTGCATCCTGGTTTTCAGTTGAAAGAAGTCATAATTTTCAGATGGTGATGTCAGATCCATTCCCACAACAGAGATTAGACAATACCACAAACACAGATTTATGGTTTCATGGGAGAAATCTCCTGTTTTCAAATATTTTTATCTTTAACAATAGGCTACTGGCAGGGAGTGAAAGCTACCAGTCTCACGTGAGAGGTGGGGTATCTTGTTGTCAATGATAGACAAGACACAGATCACTGGTTCCTTTCGTTGCTCCCACTTTTGTCCAAGACCAACACTTCTCTTACGTTGGCCATTATACACCAAACTAGCATAAAATAAATGGCTCATTTGCATAGAAGAATTATCAAAATGTTTATCACAGTCAAAAAAGCATGTAAAGTTACCCTGTATTTCTACTAAGGTAATTTTTTTCTTGCCATTTTTTTTCGGTACTGGGGATTGAAACCAGAGACACTTAACCACTGAGCCACATCCCCAGCCCTTTTTCATATTTCATTTAGAGACAGGGTCTTGCTGAGTTGATTACGGCCCTGGCTAAGTTGCTGAAGATGGCTTTGAACTTGTGATTCTCCTGCCTCAGCCTCCAGAGCTGCTAGGATTACAGGAATGTGCCTAGTTCTACCAAGGTAATTTCTATATCAAGGCCTAAAAAACCCTTTTAAAATCCATATTTGATAGTTGAAGAAACTAAAGCAAACTCATTGTAACTTTACCTTCCTTCTCTATGATGGCAGGATTTGGTTAAAATACTAAAACTCCAGCTAGCTTTAGAATTATCATCTTACAAGTGTCTAACTTGTTATAAGTTGTATTTTCTAATAGTATGATAGCACTGCACTGAGTAATTTCACAATAAACAGCTATAAGAAGTCACTGTCTCCATCTCAGCATTCTATGGTGATCTAGTGCTTTTCTGTTATTGTTTCTTTAAATACTAGATTCTTTTTTATTCTCAAAAGGATTCAAAGGGATCAGTAAATAGGCACAAAATAATGTAACATGAAATAAACTTATAATGAAAGTAAAGGGAAAAGGAAATAAAGGATGGAATTAGAAAGAGGGTAGTGTGGCTGATTAAGACTTTAATAAAGTTGGCTGTTTCCCAGACATGAATCTCATAATTGGATCTCATCTTTCCAAATGCTGGAAATTTTGAATAACACTAATTGTAAGATTCTAGTTTCTCTAAAGCAATAGTTCTCAAAATGTGACCTAAGAATACATGAGAGACCTGCAGGTCCTTTGAGGGTCTGTAAGATGGAAATCATTTTTATTCAAAGCCTTGATGGCCTTCACATTCCCACTCCTTCATGATGGTGTGGAAGAGCTTCCCAGAGGACAAGTGGCATGCAGTGGCACTGTCACCCTGAGGGTCAGTGGAATGTATGCTATATCTGCTTACTTTAAAATTTTTCTGTTTCAAAAATAATTGTCTCAAATCCTAGCATGGTAAATATTAATAGAGCTAACATAAACAGAAGCACTTCAGGGGACCCCCATCATTGTTGATGATATAAGGGTCCTGAGGACAGTTTTTAAATGAATGAACAATTTCTTTTTTGTTTCCACTTTCCTGAAACATTTCCTTTGCATAGTTTGATATTAGTGATTCTGTTTGATGATGAATAAAACAAAAACTGGGGTAACTTATGATGAATTATAATCATTGGAAGTGTAATAGATCCCATTGTCCTCTGGTTTTGAGGCTATTTGTCAAAGCCCCTTTGAGGAACTGATGAAAACTATGAACCTTCTCACTTCAACATAATGGACACACAAAATCTTCACAATGTTTTTGAACACCCTAGAGTCTGTTTGTTGACACCAGAGAGTTCTAAGACTCCTGCATAAGAACAAAGAAAGTAACAGATATCCTGGTTTCCTATGACTGACTTGTTTGAGTTGCCTTAAAACACACTTTTAGAAGTCTAAAGCACCAGTGAAACTTAAGCAATAAGAAAGACTCAGTAAATGGTGGTTACTTTTCTCTTCTCTGTCCTGGGATTCTTGTTTCTCTCTACAGCATCATTTAAAGTGAAGTGCATCTTTGTTAAACTCTCACTCATTATATAGCAGAAAGAAATAGTGGTCTGGTCATGTTGGTATACGGAAGCTTTTGGAAGTTCAGCTGTGCTTTTATTGGATTCTGAAAATAATTATCTCAATTAGATAGCATAAATCCATTTCCTTGGAATACTGCAATGACCTCCAAATATTAATGCATAACTTTCACAGATCATATAAACTTGTCCCTATTCAGTGAAGTATGCTAGTGTAGGACTGTAGAGATGGTCATCTAGACTGCTGAATTCCAATTACAGTTTATGAATTCATTAAGATATGTGTACTGAGTGTCTACTAGAGTATAGAACTGGGCACTGAAAGGGCTGAGTATAGTTAGACATTTGGCTAAGACTCAAATAATTTATAAAGATATAATTAATAAGTGAAAATAAACATGAATACATACAGATGCTCTTTAATTTAGGATGGAGTTACATATACTGGTAGACCTATCATAATTTGAAAATATTATAAGTTAAAAATGCATTTAGGCTGGGCATGGTGGTGCATGCCTGTAATCCCAGCAGCTTGGGAGGCTGAGGCAAACTGAGGCGCTAAGTAACTCAGTGAGACCCTGTCTCTAAATAAAATACCGAGGATGTGGCTCAGTGGTTGAGTGCCTCTGTATCAGAAAACAAAATGCATTTAATACTCCTAGTCTACTGACCATCACAGTTTAGCAACACAGTACCCCATAGAGTGTTTGTCATTTGCCCTCATGATGATGCAATCCACTAGGAGCTGCCTCTCACTACCACTGCCCAGCATTGCAAGAAAGTGTCCTACTCCATATCACCAAAGATCAAATTTCAAAACTCAAAGTCTGATTTCTGTTGAATGCATGTTGTTTTGCACCATGGTAAAATGGAAAAATCTTATGTCAAACCATGGCAAGTCAAGGACCATCTGTAGATGGGAAATTGTGGAATGTGATCAAGCAAAATGGCTAAGGAAAAGGTCTCCAAATTCAGAAACTTGGGTGGATTCTAGCATTTGCTGATAATGGCTTGAGAAAAATACTCAAAGCTGGTGTATTGAACTGGCATAAAGGCCGTATCTGATGCACAGTTATGGTGAGCATTAAACTAAGTAATATATATTAAATGCAGAGAAAAGCACGTGTCATATAACAAGTGCTCAGTCAATGTTATTACAGCAAAGGACTGTGGAGTGGAGTTCAGTGAAAAATGCAATATGAATTTAGAAGGAGGAAAAGCTCACCAGGGGTCAGAGGGTCTAGGGGAAAGTTTGAGGGGGAGGCAAGTCTTCAGCTGTGAGGCTACTAAGTGAAGCGGGGAGTTATAAAGTTCTTGGTGCACCATAAATTTAAAGTCTAATGGAGGAGAGGGGATCAGCCCCAATATGTATAAGCACAAGTGTCAGAAACATGGAAAGAATGCTCAGGTCTCTAGAGATATACATAGAAGTGCTAAAACACAGGCAAGTGAAAAGGATAAAGAGTGGGTGTGAGTTATTAAAATGATTGGAGTGGAGCTAAGTATATTGCACTACTTATGGGACCAGATTGTTCCATTCATCCTTCCCAAATTAAATTTCACTTTTCTCGTAGGAATCTTTTGAGGGTAATGGTTCCAAAGGGAGGATTTGTCTTTAATTTTATTTATTTCTGAGTAAAACACACCTTATGCAAATGGAATACACACACACACACACACACACATACCCCCAAAAATGAAGCATCAAACTCTATGTTTATGTGCTTTTAAAGTCATTTATATTTTTTGCTCTTCATTGAAAGAACTGGAAAAAAATAAAAAGATTTTGGAAGGAATTTTGGAAAAGACTTACAAGTACATGTTAATGGAAACATTTCTACAGAAAAATTTCAAGGATATTCTAAAGTAATGGTTTTGTGATTCTTTGTCGATTTTTTTTAATGGTCATGATGATATATCCTGGCTTTGTTAGTGCACTTTCCCTGATTAAGAACCCCCATTACTCTAATTAAAATAACACCATCTGGTTTTCATACTACACAATAAGTCTTATACCCCTTAATCCCAGGGCTAAAGCAGTATTCACAATCTGGACCATACTGAGGTCATACAGTGTTAGTTCAATTGCTGCTACAATTTATGAATTCACTGGTAGATGTGTCTGGGAAGTAGTGGAGCTGGAAATTTTTAAAAATGTCGAGAAGCCGGAAGAAAGAAAGATTAGGACAAAATACTGGAGTCCTATGCATAATACTAGATTCTTCTGTCAAAATGGAGACCTTCGGGTTTTAGACCCAGGACCTTTTACAAAGGTAACACAGGATTATCCTCAGGAAGCTAGTCATGACATTTGAGTAGAGATGTGTTTGTGGAAACTATACCAGGCTGGAAGAGCAAAGAAGAGATGAGTTTGATGAAGCAAGCCTGGTGAATTCAAGGAACAGAGGAAAGAAAATAAGCTTGTTCAGAGTGGAGCAAGAGAAAATGGGAGAGATAGGAAACAGGTCAAAGTGATGAACCAGGTCATGCCAGACTTACAGGCTATCCTAGGAGAATGGGAGGCTGTGGAGTACTTGTAGGTGAGGAATGTATGGCAATTAATTTTTTCCCCTTAATATTCAAGAAGAAAAAGCCTATACTTGAAGAAAAAAAAAGTGGTAAGGCAGGGGAATGAATACACAAAACATCAGGGAGTGGTGGAAACTAAAAAGGAAGAGAACCCTAGCTCTCTTAGCATCAGTGAATTATCCATAAACAGAACTTCAAACCAGAATCTTCCTAGAATTTGGAGTGTTTTGTTTTGTTTTGCTTTGCTTCACTTTTCAGGAGAATCTAAAAATCCACATCTTACACAGTGAACTTTCCATTTTTTAAATGTTGGCAAATAATTAAATTTTTCCTAGAGTCAGTATATAAGCCAGCCCTCTGACAACAAAACTGAGCGTGTTTGAAAGCCAGATGAAGCCCTGACTCTGATCACTTACCATTGTTATGCCGTTACATCCCGACTCTCACTGATTGCAAATAACAGTGAGAAGGAAAATCAGATTAACAGGTCAAGTATCAGTCCAGTCTTGGGAGGACATAGGTGACAGACAGTGGTAGGGTGACTGAGGGGAGATGGATGAAGGGACTCCTTATGATGGCGTCAGGAGACTTAGGAAAAGGCAACAGGAATGTTGAAGCCCTGGACTAGGATCTGTAGGCATTACCACCTGAAGGGGCTTTTCCTGAAACCCAGAACAGCTGCTCATCCCAATCCACAGCCTGGGTGCAGAAATACAGCCTCTGCCAAAATGTGCAGGGTCAGTGCAAGAGCCAAGAGGATACATCCTCTGATCCCTGTGTCCTCATTGTGAGAGCTTCCTCAGGTTTCTTCCTTTGGACAGACCCAGTGAGGAGCTAAAGGTATAGGGAGCCCGACCACTGAAGCAGTATACAGAAGATAATCTCCAGAGACACAGGAGGACAAAGAGAGAACATCCCACACAAATCAGGTACCTTTTTAATTTTTCAATATATTACTTGTATTTCAAACATAAATGATTTCAAATATATTACAACATTAATAATTATATCAATCCAGTAAGCAATAAAGATCTCTCCAACTTGGGCCATTTATATGGAAACAATTACAAACTGCTTAAAATCAGTAAAAAGCTACAATCATTTTCTTTAAACTTGCTTATTGCTAGTAAATTATAGTCATTATGCATTTTTTTATTCAAGTTGTTGATTTGTTTAAAAGAAAAAAAATTGTTCCAGAGAACATTTCATAATTTGGTAAAAATCACTCTTCATATCCATGTTGTTTTTTAATGACCAATAATCAGCATCACTTTCCTCTTTAAGGACCTGAACACAATGAGTTGATGACATTAGCGAAGCCTTTGTCATATAAGTAATCCATGTCTTCCAGAAGCTTATAAAATTCATTATACCACACTACACAGAGAAATAAAAAAATAGTAATATTTTTTAAAAATACATAAGAAAACTTGGTCAACAAACAAGCACAGGTGTGAAATGAAATCTTACTGGTCATGGTTTGGGCAAACCTCCACCTCTATTTCTCTGACCCCCAGTGACCTTGGCCAGTCTTTTTGTTCAGTATATTTTTATATTTCCATCCCAGGTGATTGGACATTTAAAAATAGAGATTGATGAACAATTTCATCATGTTTAGTAATTATGTATATTATTATAACAGAAATAGTGTTTTGGTAAGGGGCAAAGAATAAAGTAAAAGGTCAGAATTTTAAACTGACTTTAAAAATTTTTTTTCAAAGAAATGGTGGTTCAATTTCTACTCTGACCTCTGTTTTCACAGCAGAGTGTGAGTTGGGGTGGATTGGCAATTTGATTGCTATCAGTGTGTTAATTATACTAAGGCTAATTCCAACCACATACTCCCCATGTCCTGTTTGAAAAAACCCATTTCTCTTCTTATTCACTTAGTAAAATGTTGAGCTTTTATCTTTTTATATATACATAAATTATATATATATATATATATGTGTGTGTGTGTGTGTGTGTGTGTGTGTGTATAGTTGGATACAATTCCTTTATTTTATTTATTTACTTTTATGTGGTACTGAGAATGGAACCCAGTGCCTTACACATGCTAGGCGAGCACTCTACCACTGAGCCACAAACCCCAGCCCAATTTTGAGCTTTTGAATCACCTTCAAATTGCCCACATATCAAATAATTATAACCTGCAGAATGTTACATATCCATGAACCATTCTTATTAACATCATCCAACTAACAGGGGAATTTGTCCCCTAAAAAGAAACTAACAGGGAGAAATATCTGCTGGGGGAGAAAGTGATATATTAGGCCATTATTTCAGCACTAGCTACTGTGATTTTGGAGAAATTTAGGGAAGTGATTTAGGAAAGAACCCAAAAAGATTGTAGTGAATAAGTGATTACCAAAGATAGCTGTTATTCTCTGTTCTAATTCTCATAAACTCTGTGTCAGCAAAAAGCTCTAGAGTACTCCACATTATAAAGGAACAGTTAATGAAAGCAGCATATACTAATGTTTAAGAGTGCAAACTAGGGCCCCAGGCTGTCACAGCCTCAAATCCTGACTCCTTTCCTCTTGGCTATAGAGTGGCTGCCGTAAAGAGTGACCCAGGATGATACAGAGGTACCAGTAAGCCAGCACCTGGCACACAGTATACATTTAAAAGAGACAGGAGTTACCAGGTTATTGTAAGAAATAAAGTGTGGAAACACATTTGGTGGCACTCTGAGGCAAAGCAAAAAATCTCAATAAATAAGATTATTATCATTACTATTATGTTTGTATCCTACAGGAGAATTCTTAGGAATAATCTTTCTTGGCAACTGACAAAATAAGAGCTAGATTCTCAGTAAAATATTGGACTAGCACAGTATTATTTAGATAGTCCCTAAATCACTGGCTTTTCTGTGATGCCTTCACTCCTAAAAGTTAAGTTTTTATTGAATTGATTCTAGGAACTTCCTTTATTTGTCTTAATTCAAGGCTAACGAAACTGTTTTTCTAAGAGGAAATTCCATGTCTCCTGCTCTATGAACTTTTTTTCCATATTTTTATTGGTGCATTGAATTGTACACAATGGTGGGATTCATTGTGGAACAATATAAATTGACCAATGTCATTTCCATGAACATTTTCTTGCCTTTACCTGCCCCTTTCTTCCAGATGGTCAGTCTTTTCAACCTATCCTAAACCTAACACTGAGTAGTGCTTTCCTGGGGTGCTTTTTTCCCCCTATGAAATCACAGATACCTATTCTCTTCTAACCTTGAAATAATATTTTGAGCAACTTCATAATTTTTTAAAGAAATAGATCCTAAGCACTACAAGTTTTCTTTACCCCCTTTTTTTTTATTTCTTCTAATTAATTATATATGTCAACAGAATACATTTTGACACATTTTACATAAATGGAGTATAACTTCTCATTCTGCTGGTTGCACATGGTGTAGAGTTACACTGGTCATGTAATCACATATACACATAGGGTAATAATGTCCAATTCATTCTACTATCCTTCTTACCCCCATACCCCCTCCTCCTTCTTAACTTCACTCCTCTCTGTCTAATCCAAAGTACCTCTATTTTCCCCTAGCCTCCCGCCTTATCATATCAGAAATATGTGGTTCTTTGGGATTGGCTCATTTCACTTAACATGATGTTCTCTAATTCTATCCATTCACCTGCAAATGCCATAATTTCATTCTTCTTTAAGTTTGAGTAACCAAGTTGGTTCCATAGTTTAGCTATTGTGAATTGAGCTGCTTAAACATTGATGTGGCTGTGTCACTGTAGTATTCTGATTTTAAGTCCTTTGGGTATAAACTGAGGAGGGGAATAACTGGGTGAAATTGTGGATCCATTCCAAGTTTTCTGAGGAATATCCATACTGCTTTCCATAGTGGTTCACCAATTTGCAGTCCCACTAGCAATATATGAGTGTACCTTTTCCCCCACATCCTCATAACATTTATTGTTGCTTGTATTCTTGATAATTGCCATTCTGACTGGACTGAGATGAAATCTCAGTGTAGTTTTGATTCACATTCCTCTAATTGCTAGATCTGTTGAACATATCCCTTTTTTTTAAAGAAATATTTTGCATAGCATCTCCACATTCCTCCACAGCTAACATTGATTTTCATGGTTCCAAATTGAATCCTCTGGTGTACTTGGAAGTTTATTCCCAATAGAAAATTCAAGATTCCTTGAAATATATACAATGGAGTTTCTCTGTGTGTTCCTCTTAGGAATTATAAAAGCCAACATCACTTGGGAAGTTATAAGGCATGGACACATGTTAAACAGCTTGAACATTACCATTACCAGGGGAGCTCCATAGATGTTACTTGGTCTTCATGTTATCTAAAGCAACTTTAAGTATGGCATACAACTGGGCACAGAATCAGTAACTGTTGGGACAGATGAGAACACAGCTGGAGTGAATGATAGACAAGGTAGAAAAAGAAATGGAAGACAAAAGCATCTCTATTTCAAGGTCTGTCTGAAAAGCTTAAGTAGGACTGAGAATATCTTACATGTGCTAGATGATCTGATGTTCTCCATCTGTTATGAGGCCCTGGAGGCTGACTGGCCATTAAACACAGAATGATGACTGGTGTAGCAGGTGCAGTGAAGTGGGGAGGTGTGGAGCAAATAAAACAAGTCCATGGCATCTATAAGAAATGTTGACCCCCAGGAAATTTTAAAAGGTTGTGTGCTGTGGTATCCATGACGTATGTGTGAGAAGTATGATGGCAAGTGCATTTCTCATGCAAGTGCTTCCATTACATGCATACTGTTATTCCTTTAGAATTCCCAGGCCCTGTCCTATACGATTACTTAATGCTCAAAGAGAACCATGACTGGCTTTGACAAATAGGTCTTTAATGCAACTCACTGGCCCAATGTCAATGGGAGCTTTTGCCTGAGCTACACCCTTTGCTAAAGTAATTTTCTAAACCTACTGCTGTGAGTCAACTATTTTCTTCCTGTCAGTTTTCCTTGACACCCTTTGACATCTGTATCAAATTGAAGCTTCTTATTAGCACCTTTTATGACTTCCAGCATTCCACTGATGCATCTCTTTCTAATACTCCCTCTTGAAACTTTGCTCAGTCTCATTGCTCCCTGGGTTCTCTTCTGCACACCATCCTGCGGTCCTCTCATCCCTACACTTCAAAACCTCTTCTCCTAGTGCAGCGAACAAACTCTTTTTGCGAATGTAATCTCCTCTTCACAGAGTTCCTTCTTAAGATCTCAAGATGGCTGGTGAAACATGGAGGGCAATCTTGTAAAAAATTATTGGCATTCTGCTGAGGACAATTCTTCCTTCAAAATAAAAGGACACTATGCAAAAGAGAGATTTTTTAAAAACTTTTCTTGTCAGAAATTTACCTTCCTGTGCTCCTGTTGTCATGCTATACTTAGACTCCTTTTTTTTAATTTCACAGACTTTACCTATTCCAACAGCAAATTAAGTTGGATCTATCACCAACATACCCGAAATCCAGTCATGTCCCAGGGTCTCTACCATCCCTCCCTACTCCAAGCCACCAGAGGTTCTTGCCCAGATGCCCAAATATCTATCCTTCACACAGCAGCATGTGTGATCGTTAGAAAACATAAGTCAGTTAATGCTGCTCCCCGAATCAAAAGGCTCTGCCTACTCTATACATCTTTCAAAATAAAACAGGATTGTCAATAAGGTTCTACACAATCTGTCCTGTCCTGTGTCTCTCTTTCCTCATTCTTGCCATTCCATTCTGCACCAAAAAAATTGTACCTATTGTCAAGTTTTTGCCTTTCTCTTCTTCTGCCTGGGTTGCTGATTCTGTAGACATTTGCATTGCTAACCCTTTAGTTTGCTCAGGTTTCAGCTCAAATCCTTCCTTCTTTAAGAGACCTTTCCTGACTAGAGTATATAAAATAACACTAACCATTCTTTTATTCTCCTTTATCCTGCTTCAGTCTTCTTTACAGTGCTCAACTCTGTCAACTATAGTATTGATTTGTTTGCTATTTAGCTTTCTCTTTTCCATCCACTGTGCTAAAAAATAACTGAAGTGTAAAAATGAGAGCATGAATTTCATTGGTTTGATTCTCTGCTTTTACCCACTGCATGTACAAAGTTTCTTAGCATGTAATCGGTGCTTGGTGAACATGCAAAGTGAAGAAATGTAAGTTAGGAGTTGTATTAATATGTTTTGCATTATTATAACAAAATGCTTGAGGTATGAACTTTACAAAGATAAAAGATTTATTTAGCCCACAGTGTAGGAGCTTCAAGGCTATGGTGCTTACGTTAGCTCAGTTCTGATAAAGACTTAATGGCAAATGGGAGCTCTTCAGGTAGGACCATCTGTCAGAGTGAGCAGTCACATTTTAGGCCAGAAAGCTGAGAAGATGACAGGTTTCATACAACCCCTTCTGAGGGCATGCCCCCAGTGAGCTTAGGACCTCCAAGTAAACTCTACCTCTTAAAGGTCCTTACCACAGCTTGAGGACCAAGTTCCCAACACATGAACATTTGCAGGGGACATAAAGCATATTTTAAACCATAGCATGGGTAACTTCTGGGCTTTTAGGAGTGTATCCTTAGCTAGTATCAGTCACAATTTTGGCTCAGGAATCTGTTGATGTCCTTCTACAATGAGAACAAATGCAGGGAAGAAGGAGTAAATAGTTCCACACAGCATGAAGCAATGGAAACCACACTGTGACACAGACCTACAAAATGCTAGCTTCTAAGAGACTATAGAAGCGACATCACTGGACAGAGCCTATTCTCAATTAAGCACTAGTGGCACTTGCATATGCTAGGTATGTAAAAGAAAAATGAGGCTAACACCATGATGAATTTCTAAACTTGACCAGTTGTACATGAAAGAAGCAAAACCTCAAATACCACTCGTCCTGTAAAAAAAGACAGAATGCACAGGTGGAGTATTCACCCACACTACCATGTTGAAATAACAGTGCCATATTTAACTTCTTGATGGGACATTTTTCCCAAGTAAGCTCAAATTCATAGGCCACATATTCCATATATCTGGTTTAGATTTTTCTCCATCTGTCTTGCTTCACTTGGATTCTGTACATTTCTGCTATGGTTTTGGTAATACTAAGTCTTACATGTATTAATAGCAATTTGCTTAACATATCTGCTCTAAGAACAAGAGATTAAATATGGTAGCATCTTTTGCGTAATTTTTTGTGTCCTACACATCTACTGTACTTTGTTAAAGTGAGCAATATCAGAAATTGTTGTCAAACTAACAAATCTTCTGAGGCCCTATGGAACCTGCACTCAGTCCAGTAAGAGACTGTCCAGGCATTGTTGTGGAAGGAGTTCCAGCTCACGGAAGTACCAGCACTCCTCTTGTTGAGACAGAGAAGACTATGGAATAATGAAGGAATATAGTAGCCCCCAAATGGAAGATTTTGAATTTTGATTCCTTTGGATTCATTTAAAAGAGAAAGATAACAATTACAGACTTTAATTCCTTTGGACCTCAACTTATTTTGACTTTAATGAGCAAGAAGATTTCATTTTTGTAGTTCAGTTTCTCCTTATGGAATTGTCAATAGAGGAGGAGTTACATTAAAATGAGGGACATTTCTATATTATTGAGACTTTATTTTCTAAATGAATTTTTATATTGTATTATCAGATACTCAACATGTCATTTATTTTCACTGAAGAATCTTTAGTAGGATAAATTAGATAATATGACAAACATAATTGAAATGGTAAAAAGAAAGAGGAATTATTTTCCAGACCTGGTTAAAAAGAAAAAGGTCTTGGAGGTGATTTAATTTATATGCTATTTGTTTTTACCCATTTTGCAAATTCTTGGGAACAAAAATCTTCCTGAGAAGATACACAAGAAGGAGTGATTGGCTGTGAGAGGATGATCTTTTGAGAGACAGCCTGTGTTAGTCAGCTTGCCATTACTATAAAGAAATACTTGACACAGATTATGCATGAAGAAAAGGGACTTATTAAACTCGTGGTTCTACAGGCTGAAAGTTCCAATGGTATAAGAAGGTTATATGGTAAGGGTATAGCCTATCTGTTGGGTAGATTACCTCATGACATAGATAGCAATCATGGGAACAAGCAAGTGATTAGATCTCCAACCAGGAGCAGCGAGAAAGACTGGGGTCCCCCATCCCTTCTGAGTACACACCTCCAATGATCTAAGGACCTCCTGGTAATCACCACCTCTTAAAAATCTTGACCATCTTCCAATACCACCATCAGGGGGATCACATTCCCTACAAACATTTCCGGGGAAACAAATATTATTCAAACCATAGACTGTTCCAGTAGATAGCTGATGAGATATCATCATATATCTACTGATTCTAACCCAATCTTCATCATAAACAAATGGTTATGTATTGACTTAAAAATTGATTCAAAAAAAGTGATTCAAACTCAACCTTCATCATAAACAAATGGTTATATATTGACTTAAAAATTATCTGGGGAATGATGTATTTGTGTGGGAAGGACCAGTCCTTCTTTTCTAATCCTTAATGTTAGTTAAATGTAGAGTGGAATAATAATCTTGGTTGACCTGCATCCCTTCCTTGTTTTTCTTATATAATAGAAATTGTCTAGTTTGGTAGAAATTTAAACAAGGTTCTTGAATGAGAAATACATACTTCAGCCTCTTCCCTATGACTTCTTCTTTGGTGCTAACTGCCAGAATGAAGTGTGTCATTCTATCCTGCCCATCCATATTGTAAATTTTACAGGGAAACTCCCGTAGTGTAGAGCTGATGTTTTTAATTTGATAAAACAAATAACTAGGAAAATCCTAACTGACTGTATAAAATGATGTGGAACTTACCTCAGCAATGCTTGAGGTATCTTCAACTCTTACCTGTAGCTATGGGACTGGTTTAGCTCCATGGCTACACTTAATTTACCCCACTGTGTTACAGAATGTTTAATCTCTACATCTCCAGACCATTGGTATTTCTAATAAATCATGGCTTTTACAACTATTCTTGGTCTCATAATTGATGAGTACTGTTGGTCAAACCCTCCTGATATCTCTAGGTTCAGAAAGCAGAGGCAAGAACTATTTTCCAGGAAGTGAATTTGAATTCATCAGGGCCCTTACTTAGTCTATCACCATCCACATATAGAGACATCTTGTAGCTTCTTTGTGCTGTATGGAAATGAACCAATCCCTAAGCATGATGGCACCTCCACTTTGGAAAATTTTAGCCCAGAGAAGATTATGAGGAAGATGCTATCTTCAAGTATTTAGAAAAAGTCTGTAGATTCCTTGCTCCAAAAAGCTCCAAAAGAAGAATAAATGAGTGGAAATCACAAGCTGGAATACTTTTATTTAAGTAAAAATTAACTTTCCTACAATTACCACTGTCCTACCATGTAATGAGCTACCTCAGTAAGAATAAACTCCCTTGGATTACCTCATGGTGATATCATCCAAAGAATTCCCACTCAGGCTACAGAGTCAGACGAAATACAGTTAAACCATGAAAATTATGGATCCATGAGAATTTTCCCCATAAGCAAAACACAAGGAAATTTGAATTCAATTTTTTTGGAGAGAAAATTTTAATATATTTATCTTATTATACATTTCCCTAAATTACAAAGTCAACAGCTGCAAATATATTCTGCTACAAAGCTTTCTGTAAGAAATATCTCTATAAGAAAATACATCTCATTAACATTTCCTGTAAATAAATTACTTCAAATAATAATTTTGAAAGGGTGAACATAAGGGAAATAATGAAGAAACCAGATTGTAAATGTAATTGCTATATAGGAAATGTTTGACTGAAATGTTCCATTTTCATGTCACTAAGCTTATATAACTTGTTGACACAAACTTTGGCTCTTGGATAAATTAGCTTATAATTTTAGTTTTTGTAGACATGTGCAGAAAACGTAAGTCTTCATCATCCTAGTAAATGTGTGTGGGAAGCTGAAATTCTTAGTAGATATCCATGCTCAGATTCAATTTCTACCAGGAGAACTTAAATTTGAGATTGCAGATGGGGTTTAAGTAAAAGAAAATTAAGGTGTGACTTGCAGTCTATAATAGTTTAAATTAACAACTATAAGATAACTTTCTTCCTTTTATGCTGTAGACATAATATTTAGAACTGGTTAAAAATAAAAGTAGCAAAGTGGTTTTGAAGAATTTAGAACTGTGGTTTCTGTAGGTTAGCAATATGTAGATTTTACAGGTTATTATGTTTTTTCAAACCTCAGTGGCTGCAAAACCAGATACTATATCTTTGACAATAAAAGGCTGTTGCAGAGAGAGGTTGGTGCAGAAAAATTAGATAGCAAAATCAGATGGTTTATCGGTTGATTAGAAGCTTAAGAGGACAAGGAACCTCATGCACTGTCTATCTCATGAGTAGTGAGACATACTCATAATTAAGATTCTTTTAGTACCTCAAAAATATAAAATAAATATTTTGAGGATAGGAAGGGCAAGTGAATTCACAATGAACTCATCTGCATAGTAAGGATTCTAATAGCGAATACCATGGAGAACTTCCATGTAGGTTTGCAGTCTCTGGTTTCAAAGATGAAAAAATGTCAGCTTGTGCTTCAGACATATGATGTATATTTATATAGATCTATGTGTTGCCCAAACCTGGACAATTGACAAAGCTTTCCCCATTTCTTTACTGTGCTTCAGTGCAATATAGATATTACTCAAGTTCCTATTATCAGCTTCACTCTAGTCCATTGCAGAGCATGTAAAAAAGAACCATATTTATCAATCTAATACTATCAAAACTTAGAGTGTGTCAAACTTTTCAAAATAATGATGTCTCCATTAGCTTCATTTCCCACATATTTTGGATATCTTTAAACATTTTGCAATCTGTGAAAACTCTTCTCTGTGCATTTATTGCACTAGTCACAACTAATGGATACAGTTTGGAAAATAAAATGTACTCAGGGTAGGAATCTTATACAATCAAGAGAGATGCCATGTCATTCCTTCAGAATCAAGGAACTGTTTTTTATTTGTGCATTTAATTATACATAAAAGTGGGATTCATTATACCATATTGCTGCAAGACAGATCATATTAAGGAACTGTTTTTTATTTTATATCAGTTCTTATTACTTACAAGTGAAGTTAAATTTTTGAAAACAATGTAAATAAGCAGTTTGAGGAAGAACAAATTTGTTTTTTCCAAAGATCTTGATGAAAGACCTGGTGTTATTTTGAAATCATTTGGAAAATATTGACTGCTTTTTTTCCTTCTCTACCCAAGGCCTTTAGTTGAGCATTCAAAGTAGAGTAGCAAATTAAAAAGTGATTCTCTTGCAAATTAACTCTGCTTTATGTTTTCAATTCCTGTTTATCAATTCTTTCCATGTTTTAGAACTTATACATCAAAGTAAACTGGGGGTATTTTGTTAAACTAGAACTTTGAAAAGAAATATGGATTTTAGGTTATTTTTATACGCAATCACCAACCTGAAGGAACTCTCTCCTCCAGCACAACCTAAACTCTTGGAAATTCATATGGAATTCAGTAATTTCCACTATGTGCTTTTTTTCCTTATTAATAGCATTTTCACAACTGTGTACATTATTTACATAAACAAGTTGCATAAGGGAAGCCTGCTGGTTGCACTGAGTTTGACACCCTTCCAATTCATTCAGTCCTCCTTTCTTTCTTTATTTCTGTGGTCTATATTCTTATCACCTTCATCATCTACACCATTCTTATGCATTCCAAACTTTATTTTCCACCATGCCATAATGCGTTAAATACATGAATTCACAGTCTCTAGTGGTGATTCTCCTCACTGGTGATCAGATTTTCTGACACACGTGGAGTCTGGCTTTGGAAGAGTAGGTGGCATCCTTCCACACTTTGCAAGACAAGCCTTTTGCACAGTCACACCGCTGGAAAATTTCCAGCCCATGAGAGCCCTTCTTGCGCTGTTTGGTACAGACTTCGCCCTGATGGAGCACTGGTTTGCAGATTTTGGTCCAGAAGTGACGAGCACAGCAGAACCCTTCAATGCAGTCTGATGATCGCAGGCAGGGGTCTCCTTCATGCCCTGCAGAGACCACCACCAAAAGATATCACTGTAAAATGTTCCACTTTGCAATCTGAAGCACATAAAATACTTTACTTATAGTATCTTATACAATTTACAATGAAAAGTCTTGGATTCATACCATCTGTCTCTCCCTGTGCTCATATAAATCCATTATTGTCTATTTCCATTATTTGCTATCTGGATATAAAACTTAATGATTAGCCAGGATTGTGCTTCATCTCCCCTTTACTTTATGATGGCCTACTTTTAGATAGTTCCCTGATCATTAACTATTTTTTTTCCTAGAGGGTAAGTGACAAAAATGTAAAATAACTGATCTCAAACTAACTTTGAGATCCACAAAGTAAGTTGATTCTTCTTGAGAGATCAGAACAAACTTCTGATTCAAGGAGAAGGCTGAGATGCTCAGGGACTCCTCTTAAGACTACTTTACTTATCAATTACAGTCAGGAAAACAGAAACTTTAAGTGTTCAAACCAGAAGATATTGTATGCATAGAATTGGTCACACAGTAGTGGTTGAGCTAAGAATCACCGGAGGATGGTGAGAAGATGCTACTACCACATTTAGGCTGGTTGAACCAAAGGAGGAGGTGATGTCAGAATCCAGAGGCTGGATTCAGATGCTAGCCAAGGCTGGCATCCTAACAGGCATACCTATCAGGAGCTAAAGCGACAAGGAGACATAGCCCTGCCAGAAATACTACCTGAAGCAGTAAAAATGGGAGAATATGTTGGCTCAACGAGCCAGGTGAATCTGACAGGGAGCCCAGGCAATGCAGTCTATAAAGAGCTGTGACACAGAGCAGAGTAGAGAAAGGGCAGTTAATCCATCTGAGAGCAAACAGGCTCCAAGGAGCAACCAAGGACCCCTTATAAGAACATGTGGAAATACAAATCTTGGTATTGTATCCAGAAGTCAGCGAATAGCCCACCCATACATCATGGTTGAATGGATCCGTAATCCATATAAAGCAGGGTTTGGCAAACTTTTCTGTAAAGTGCCATATTGTAAATACATTAGGGTTTTGAGGCCATATGATCTCTGTCACTCCTCAGCTCTATTGTTGCTTTGCAAAAGCAGTCACAGATAAGACCCATATGGACAGATCAATCTGTTTTCCACTGAAACAGGTAGCAGTGCAGAAGGGGATCACAGGACATAGTGAAGTCGCCTCTACGTCTGAAGGGTTATCTGTTATCCAAGATGAAGCTAGTCCCACTGTGAGATCTGGGAACAACTCATTTGCCTTTCAAGCTAAGATTTCTATTTGTCATTCAAAAAATTTTACATATTATTAAATAAAAATGATTAATAATTTTAAACTACTGTGAAAAATAATTTTAAACTATGGTGAAATATGTATCTGTTAGAATCAAGAAATATACGAATGTAACAGTAAGTGGATTTGGTGGAACAGAAACAGGAAAAGAATATAGGACCTCAATGAGTGTAGAGAAAGATAACTGAAGGGGGATTATTTGTCAATATGTTTAGCACTATCCATGTGATCATTAACAGTCTGAGTCAGACTAATGGATCAGATATTCTCTGGGATACTAGCTCTACAGTTTTTGTGGTCAAACTATAGAAATACTGTGTTTAAAAAGTTAAAACCAGGTTTTCTCATTGCTAGATTTCTCAGAGACTTTGGTATACCCATGTTTATTATAAATGTCCTGGAAAGGGGAAGATGTATTATTATGAAATTCTTTTAGACCTAGGGCCCTTTTGTTCAGTAACATTTTGAAAGGGGGTACTCCACAGAATACACTTTAGAAATGCTGCATTTTATAATGAATATTGAAAACTTAGGGATTCGTGTTTTCAAAATTTTACTATTAATGATTCAATCTCAAGAATTTCATGCTTTCCAAGCAATTAGGTTTCCAAAGTATTCTGATGCAAGGAAGGGGATCATATGGCCATACAAAATCTCAAAGTAAATCGACAATATGGGATAAGTTGGTTTATAAATAGCACATCATATGGTTGCTTAGTGAAATAATATTCCTGAATCTGCAAAGGTGAGAAAATGACTCATAAGCTTAGTGGTTTAATCATGTAGCAGCAAAGGATTTTTCATTTATTTTTTAATGTATGTTTGTATAGAATATTTCTCCTAAATTTCATATTAAAAGGAAGGCCTGCTTAGAAAATGATCTGAATCATCAGGGTACTATGATTTTCATAATATTTATTTTCAAACAATTTAAGATTGCTAAAGAAACTCTAGCATCTTCAAAAATAAGAATGAATTCATTTTAAATCTTGCCGTTACTTTTTTCTGAAATCAATGAAATTAATCACCTATAGTTTTCTTTTACTTATTTATGGAAACAAGAAAAAGTAAGCACAGAGGTACAGATAGACCCTACCTTTTATATGTGACATCTTGGTGTGTGGTCTTCCGAGATTCTGCCATCCCAAGTCATGGTTTGAATAATGACCATGGCCTCGGTCTCTATGCCTAGTGCCATCCAGAGCTGGGATGTGAGGGGTTAAGATGCTCTCAGTGACCGGGATGCAGATGCCTGAAGATGTGATGCACACATTTAGAACAGCTCAATTCTATAAACTTGGCACTTACCGAGAGATGAGGTATTAAGTCATTTATCTGTTTACTATCTGTCTCTCTGCATATTCACCCATTCATTCATTCATTCATTCATTCACTTATTTACTAAGGTTGGGTATAGCATACTTTGGCCCTAGAGCCAGGCTTTCTTAATTTGAATGTTATCTCCTTCAAAACCCAAGTAACCTTGGACAAAATGAGAATAAAAACAGAATTGGGGCTGGGGCTATAGTTCAGTGGCAGAAAACTTGCCTAGCACAAGTCACATACTGGGTTCAATCCTCAGCACCACATAGAAATAAACAAATAAAATAAAGGCATGTTTTCCACCTATAACTACAAAAAAATTTTTTAGAAAGAATAAAAACAGAATTATCTTCACTGAGTTACAGTAAATATATGCAAAATGTTTAAGTTATCTGCTAAAGAATTAAATTCATGTTAGATATTGTGTTTTTAAAATCATCTGACCAGATGACCTCCTTGGGGATTCAGGGTTGTTTTTGTTGTTGCTGCTGTTGTTATTAGCAATACAATCTCTGTCTAAACTGCAAACTTCTCTAATGGTATAAGCTTTTTCTCCACTTACTTTCTGTGCAAGGTACGCAGAGTAGGTCTATGCTAGAGGTCAGAGCATGCATAGTGATATGAACTAGACTCTGTTATTATGCATGACAAATTATATGTTTCTAACTACCTTCTGCTATTACTTAATATTTTTATGTATTGTGATTCTTCATTTAATTATTAATGCTGAATTGTCTACTTCTAACTTCATTGAAATTGGATGAATTCAGGCTAGGGGATAGAATCTCAAGTCTATTTTTGGAGGAATTTTGTCACCATGCCACATGACATCTTCAACATAAGAACTAAAGCAGGAACTGGCATGAAGCTGGAAGAAGGACTCGCAACTGCATTACTAAATTACAGCAGGTTACCACCTTCTTTTGCTTTTTTGCATGTATTTGCTTATGTGCTTTGCAGAACAGAATATCTATCTATCTACGTGGCAGTTCCATTTTGCAATATCCTAGATCAGCAAACAGCAGAAAATACAGATGGTGGTCAGAACCCAGAAAAACTAAGATTTCAGAGGTTATCCAGGTAATCTTATACTACCTAAAGCACAGGTATTCAGAAGTCTGAGTAAAAAGTTAGACTAAGATGGACACAGTGGCACACACCTGTCATTACAGCTGTTTGGGTGGCTGAGGCAGGAGGATTGCAAGTTCAAAACCAGCCTTAGCAATTTAGGGAGGCTCAAAGTAACTTAGAGAGAGTCTGTCTCAAAATTTAAAAAATTAAAATAAAAGAAGGCTAGAGATGTGTTTCAGTAATTAAGAGCCCCTGGGGTTCAATACCTGGTACTCAGGGATTAAAAAAAAAAAACAACTAACTTGTAAGACAGTATTCTTAAATGAAAACCATAGAGGCCCACAAACACTTAATGCAATCATTTACCATTATTGCAGCGGTTACCAGGGCAACACATGCCATCTCTATGACAGCGCTTCTTTTTCCTCCGACATGCCATGCAGGCTGATGACCCTTGATGAGGACTGTGGCAGTATCTCCCAACTTCACATTCCTTATCACTGCTACAAGGATAGGCCTGCAACACAAACAGTGGAACAACACAAAAAACAAAGGATGAGGTCCTGTTACCCTTATGGTCTTATAAATGTACCAAAACTAAATCCCAATACTTCCCTTATGAAAAGAAATATACCATTGTAAAAATGTTCGGAACAGAGATCCTCCATAGTGACACTTAATTGAAAACTTTATAACTGTTGATGGCTGATGGTAACAGGGATGAAGGTGACACTATTTATGCATTCTCACTGACCCAATCTTGGGGTTAAGATTTATACTTTGTGCCAATTGGTGAAACCCTTAAGAGTGACTTTAAGGACTCAGAAACAGCTATAGTGTTGTATTTTCACTAATTAGTACACATGAAACAGTCATCCCAGTATCTCCAGTTTTCATCCGCTAATGGAAGATGGGGAAGGTAGTAAAACAACAAAGAGATGTGCTAGAAGCTGACGCTCAACTCCTGTCCAGTTAGGGAACAAATATTTTAAGAGCAAATCCTCACAGTCCCAACCTGTGAAAAGCAAAAAGGAGAAGTACTTCCAGAATAGTCTGAAACAATGAACTTAGGGCTACAAATAAACCAATGAGCAGAATCCTTATTCCTGCTGCTTCCCATGACTGGCAGTAGTGTTCTGAGTAACCAGAGAGATGCTTGACACCAGTTGCACCAGCACATTCTCAGGAAGCAAAAAAGCACACTCTTGACCACAATAGTCTATGGGTACTACATCCTCGATTCATGCGGAAAAGACTTTCTCTGCCAAGTGGTATATTCTGAAAGCTACATAAGCAGTGTCAGATAATATCTCAAATATATATATATATATATATATATATATATATATATATATTTATACGTATATATATATATATTTATATATTTGTGTTTGTATGTATGTATGTATATATATATATATATATATATATATATATACTATATATATGTATTTGTCAATATATAACTGGTATGTGTGTGTGTGTGTATATGTGTGTATACCAGTTACATGCTCCTTGCCAATTGCAAATTTGGAAACATCTAAAATGACACTGTTTTCCGAGATTTGAATATCATACCAATCAAACTTACTCATATTTTAAGACAGAGAAACTTATTTGTAAGACTTTGTTTATTTTAAGTGAAATTTTTTCCTGATTTTCAGAGTAATACATTACTTTTATTTGAAAAATACAAAATATGTTTTTTTCAAAAGCCATGTGCCTATTTTTAAGCAAACATATATGCTGTGAAAATGAAGATATGGATAATTTTTTTGTAACTCTCAAATACTTAGTGTGACCGGATGCCATAATATTAGATTTGATAGCCTAACATGGTATTCATCGCTCATTCTGCTGTCCCTGTTTTCTCCTTGTCCTCTTTCACTCTCCATTCTTCCAGAACATTTTCTTCCCCTGTCCATCTCATGTATATATGTGGACACATTCATCCCCTACATATTTTCCATTTGATTCTGATCATATTCAGTTAGAAAGAGGAACTAAAGATGAAGTTTATGTATGATTCTGGGTGAAAAAATATATATTTGCTCATCATTACAATGACTGGTTAACCCTTAAAAGAATTACACAGAAAAAAGATGACCTGCAAATCAAAGGGATTGTAAAGAATTGCACAGTGGCAATGTTGAATGCATACATTATAATTGAAATCAAATAAAGCTGTAAAATGAGTTCACATATTATTATTCCGCTCTGCAAGTCCATCATTAGACTTCACACAATCTGAATGAAGTTGAATTCATAGTACAAGGCCATGTTTCAAGAATCCAAGACTGATGAAAACAAAACAAATGTCCCCTCCAGCCCGCCTTACCACACTCTTTCCCTCAAGCACTTCACCCCTTCCTATTTAAAACCAGTAATTCGAATTAAAATACAATTCACATGTTTCTGATTCATTTACATTTATTTCACCAAATTGTTTTGCAAGAAACATTTGATGTCTTACAAGTTTCTTTCTTTCTCAAAAGTAGGACATGTTCTTTCAATGGAAATAAACACGTGCCCCCTAATACATCAGGAGCTATTTACAACTCCAACAACAAATCATCAAATGATTCTGAATATAGAATAGTACTTGGCTCCATCCCTCAACAATAGTCTAAATGGTAGAAAGAAAGTTGTTTTTGCTAAAAGTAGCAGTTTGTTTATGCAGAAAATTGTAAAGGGGCATCATCTTTTTCCCATTTTCGGTTGATGAGACATGGAAAATATTGAAGTGACAAATAATTGATACAGATGACATTGAAAAAGTGGTATACACAGTAGTCTTACTTAAATGGGATTACAGTAAAAGTCTCAAAACCTAATTTTTGAGAGAGAATCCTATTTTGTCTAAGACAGAAAATATATTAGAGGATATGTAGTTTTATTATGTGTCAACATATTTTATTTAGGATAAAGTCAAAAAGACCCAGGCAAAGACAGTACTTAGGAACTCTTTTTAAAAGTAAAACATTATGAATGTTGTGAACTTGTACTTGGCATTGAATCCCAGAACATAAATTCTAGGGGGGATTTTTTGGAAAATTTCAAAAAGTAAATGTTAATAATTTAAATGCAAAGTTATATTACACAGCTTCTAGTACGCTTAAAACTCCTGGCTCCAATAAACAATTTTCATAGATGAATAAAAACAAGAATGAATAGAACAAATTGATAGAAGCAAGTTTTTGGTAAAAGAAGTGATATTTGGAGGCATACTCACTTTCAGAAATCAGTGTCCCCTGGCACAAATTTGCTCAGCCACAAGGCTTTTGTTCATTTGGTTTTGCATAGCCATGAATAAGAAAACATAGACTATGAGAAAGTGCAGATCTAACCTAGTAATAAAAATTCTCATGTCAGCATTAATGCATTATTTTTCAGTAAAGATTTTTAAACAGGGCATTTTCAACTCAAAAATTACAAGGGCTTGGTTTTTTGCCTGAAAATCCTCTTAAAGTGTCTGGGAATGCTATCACCACAGGACAGTGAGAGAGAGACACATGGAGCCAGGGAGGCAGGCACAGGGTTAACAGTCATTAGGAGAGACTTGGAGGAGGCAATGACAGTGGCAATGACTGGACCACTTGGTGGGAACTATGTATGTTAATAAAGTTGGCATTTAGGAAATTCTATATGGGGGCTGGGGATGTGGCTCAAGCGGTAGCGCACTCGCCTGGCATGCGTGTGGCCCGAGTTAGATCCTCAGCACCACATACAAACAAAGACATTGTGTCCGCTGAAAACTAAAAATAAATATTAAAAAATTCTCTCTCTCTCTCTCTCTCTCTCTCTCTGTCTTTAAAGAAAAAAGAAAATTCCATATTTTCCTTTACTTTGTTCTCCAAAGGCTGTTATGTGGTCCCATCTGATGATGGTTTTGTGACAAAAATGAGTTTGAGCCAGGCACTGTGGCAAAAACCTGTCATCTCAAAGATTTGGGAGGCAGAGGCAGGAGGATCACAAGTTCCAGGCCAGCCTCAGCAACTTAGCAAAATAAACTATCTCAAAATAAATTAGGTTGGCAATATAGTTAAGGGTAAAGCACTCAAGTATTTTCTCCCCAGCACAAAATAAAAACAAAGTGAGTTTGAGCACTAAATTTTCACTTAACAAAATCAACCATCATGTTCATCTGGAACTTATTTTAGAAGTGAATAAAAAGGCTGATTTTTTTTCCACTTGCTATAAGAATTGACTTTATGGCTGTTCATTTTACTTGGACTATAGGTGAAGAGATTAGATAACTTTTCTTTTTTGTCTGAGGATCAGTGATGGTCTATGTGAAAGAATGAAATTTAAGTGAAAGAGTTAGGGGAAGACTTCAGAACATGTCCCTGCTAAAACATCCCACAATTAAATCAGAAATTCTGCCTTGTGAATATCCAGAGAAATTTAGCTTCATGCAAAATAATCCATTAACCAGCCTTGATCACAGTGAGAAGAAAAATTAATTTGGGACACGTAATAATAGCAGAAGATTAGCCATAAATTAAGAATGTATGAGAGCTGCCTGCGATCAGGCCAAAAAAACAAAGTTTGTCCAACCCCCCCTTCCAGGCTAAAAATAATGTGGTTTCCATAAATAGCAGTGCTAGTGATCATTACAACCATGACATGAACTAAAAAAAAGAGAGAACACATTGGGCACAGCTTGAAAATAAAGTCTATCAGAAATTAGCATTTCTTTTCAGTAGAAAGTATTTCTTTTACGTCCATTTCCTTTGTGCTAGTTTGAAGTCATTATTCAAAATTTTAGCAATGAAGCAAAAGAGAGGTTCAGTAACTTCTGGAATCAAGTAATGCACTCAGTGGCAGAGAACTGGGGGATTCTGAGCCCTGTCCTGGCTTTTAGGTCCCAGTGTGTCATGACAGAGCGTTTCCTAGGGAGGGCCTGAGGTTCATAGAGACAAAGGTGATTGAGTGGAGTCCTATGTGCCAAATTTAGAGATTAGAGAAATAAGCTTGGCCACATCTCTTTCTAATACCAACAGCATGTCCTGCTGCAGCTGTTGGAAAGACAGAATACTGGCAGGAATCTCTGACAATGCTGTAAACAACATTTTCTCGCTCCATTTCTTGACAATAGTTTTATGTCCATTTAAACTCAGTGTAAATCAGAGTTAAAAGTAGATGCTAATCATGCAAATCATGATAATTAAATGATATTCTAATAAGCAAAGTAAAATGAAATGTAGTTGATCCATTTCATTTGAAGTAATTGGTCTTTATTTCCCCAGTTATTCTCAAGACAATAGACTGAATCGGACATAACTTTCCTGTGTTCATATATGAATACGTGACTAGTGAAACTCCAAATCATGTACAACCACAAGAATGGGAAGTTATACTCCACGTATGTCTAATATATCAAAATACGTTCTACTGTCATGTAAACCTAAAAAGAATAATAACAACAACAACAACAAAAAAAACTGCAGGCAAAAAATACCTAGTAATTCAAGGCTTACATTTAGGATTTAATTTATTCTTATTTTTCAGCAACTGCTCGTCCCTTAGAATTTGCACATGCAGTGAAGTAATCAGATCCCCAAGAATAATGAGATGAGGAAAATTGTTGCAGTATCTGAGCAGCACTGAGCACTGAATATAACTTTGTATATGGCTAGAACCTGTTTAGTTCCTAAGTTGTCAAAATAATGATATTGTTCTGTGTAATGATTAGCTGATTAATGATGAGGAGGGACAAAAAAAGAAGAAGAAGAGAGAAACATCACACAGTGTTCATGTGGCATGGCCACCCATACGGATGCTTGCAAGACCGCCCTAGTTTTGTTGTTGTTGTTTTAATAGGGACAATCCTTGTCCCCGCAAGCACTGTTTGTAACAATCTCTCGGAAGTTTTCTGGAGCCAGAAAAACGTCATCAATTGGTCAGGCAGAAGAAGCCTGCAGGGGACAACCCAGCTGTGGGAATAAATAACATTTGAGTGGACAGAGAGAGGTAACAGCAAAGGGCTGAGGGTGGGAACATATTGGGGGTTCTGGGAACCCAACAAAGGTTGGCAACTACATTTGGGAAACCAGATCAGATTGTCTTGCCCCAAATCCTCAGAGAAAACATTAATTTCCCTTTATGCTATTCCACATGGTAGAAGTATATTTCCACAAACACACAGAGTACAATACCCTTAAGGTGGTCATTTTGAAATCAAACAGTAAAATTGCAACCTTGGAAGGTGCAGGGACCTAGAATTCAATCTGGCCATGTGCAGTTGTATACTATCTGCCAAAGGCTGTGTAATCATATCTTTTCCTATATTTTCAATTACCTCTAGGGGTTAGAGGTGTATTTTATGCATCTTTGTGCATTCATGAACATCAGGCCAAGAGGCCTAAGCCACATTAAATCTGAGGGGAAAAGTTCAGATATTTCATGATGGTGTTCATAAAGGTTCATGAAGGCAGCTGCTTCAGTATCAGTTCAGCTGATAAATATTGATTCAAATTTTAATTATTGAACAACAACTATGACCCAGATATTTTTAACAACTAGTTCAGTGATCTGCATATTTTCCCTATTAACCCTAAGATAAATTTGAAGAATAGAATCTCATTCATTGGAGATCTAAAATTTTTTGGCATGTGTTTAAATTTGTTTTATTTAAAAATATGATACCTAATGTTAAGCATTTTATAAGATGAAGTTCATAGCAATTTAATATGATTCAATAAAATATCTTTTAACTACTTAATTATTTACTGATCCTAAAATTAATCACAAGATATATACCCATAAGCATTTTTCCTTAAAAAATAGTGTGAAATTATTAAGCTAAATTTTGACATATACAAATCACCACCACTATTTTGAATGTTTGCATCAGAATTTCCAATGGGGGTTAAGTGTTACTTAATAAGGATAAGCTAAGGAAAGAGAGTTTAAGACAACTCATTAATAATATATTTATTAAAATAAAAATTCCAGATTTTATTTTTGTTTGACATACAAAACAGTTCTTGTTCCTTTTGGCCAATGCAAAACTTGGAATGTGTTGAGGGATTTTCTTTTAATTTTTACTGACAAAATGAAAAAAAAAAAAAGCTCTCACAAACTCAGGCATATTCCTGGACAATTTTAAGAACAAATAACCATGCAAATTGAGAATCTGGAAATTGACTCCATTAAAGTAGCTAAGACTGTGCGCCCCATGAAAAATCTTTGAGTACATTTTACGTATATTTATTTTAAAGATAAGAAAGGTAAAAAAAAAAATCTTTGATGCACAAGTTCAAAGCCAAGAGAATATCTACTGATACTCCCTGGATTACAAATGATTAGGAATGATGGATTTCTCACAATAGTTCATTAGCTTCTCTAATGTATTCAGAATCTGAAGAAACAATAATTATATGAAATAAAGACATGTGCTCTCCAACTTTGGTTGCTTCATTCTGTTCTCTGTATATTATTAAGCAGAAAGGATATTCTAGGGACTTTTTCACTTTGAATATAGATCATGTTCTCAACTGTGACATGATTGATCATGGAGTGAATGGGGCAAGCTAACCTTTTCCATATAGTGGTGATACCAAGAGAAAGCAAAAAGATGTGGTTTACCTGGCTCCTACTTATCTTTGTTCAGCTCTCAGCCATCCCCCAATTTAAAATATATAGAACAAAACACTTTCATGCCATGCTCACAAAGCAGTATCTCAGAACTTGCAGCAGTGGCTGGAGCCCTTTATCACTTGTATATAATTATGAAGTCCTTCAAAATTCTGCGACTAGTGAAGTACAACCGTCCTGGCCTAAACAAAGGAAGAAATTGCACAATTTTAAGGTCTCTCCCAAATCTGGGATTGACTGTCTATAGTAGAAAATTTTCTTCATAGTTTTACAAATTTGTCTGACCTCATGATCTTCAGAGATATATCATGGTAGGACAAATTTTGGAGTCAGTCTATGTTTTAAATTATGCCTCCAAAATTAATATGTTTTGGTATCCTTATCTAAATTACAGAGTCTCAGTTTCCTCCTGGTTAAAGTGGATGTAGCATTTCTAACTTCAGCTATATTTCCATACTTAAACTAATTGTAAAAAATTCCATGGAGTCTCTTTAAAAACTACTTATTCACAGATTACTCTCCTAGAGATTCTGTAAGACTGGATGGGGTCCAGGAATCTGTATTTTAATTCTCTCTTGTTGACCATACAATCAGGTAAGATAAAGAAACACTGCTTTAAAGAATTGTTGCAAATATTAATGATAGACAAGGCTCTAATGGGGGTGGTGGTGGGGGTCCCTGACAGCACGAGTCTCAGTAAAAGATTCCCTGACAACAACCACTATTTCCAGGAAAGTTCATCTTTGCTCTTAGGGCTTAGCCACTGGGCTTAAGGGCAGGCTTGAGAATTTCTAAAGCTATATGAAAAAGTAAAATAACACATAACAAACACACCAGTGCACTTTAGGAAGAATGCAGTGTGGACTCAGAGCTGTCAACACACCCATTATGGCTGGATTGTCTCATATCCTCATGTGGTATACACCTGTGTCTTGTTGGCAGCACATAACTTTGTGGGTTTTTCTGTATCATATATCCTGTGGGTCTTTACAAAACAAATACTTTTCCTCCCCATACCAAGTATGATAAATAGATGATGTATGTTTTTATTATTTTCTATTATTTGTACATAGAATCAATCTTTCCTTTTCCAGTGGAAATTACATTCAAAATCCAAAAGGTGATATCCAAGTGTATATGAAAACATATACTTTCAAACTGTTGCTTAGAAAAGAATTTCTTTATGATAATAAAATAGGTCAAGGTTGGCAAATATTTCTCTGCCCAAAATGTTAACACTTGTGTTTTTAACATTAGATTAGTTTGATTAACTTTTGCTTGCAATATCATGGATTTAAAAGTGAGGATATGAGATTCCAGTGTGTATGTGGGGTGTGTGGGAGTAGATATATGCACATATATATGTGTGTATAAATTACCTTAAGTAATCTCAGGAAATATATTCAAGAAATATGTAACAGAGTTTGCCTGTGGCAAGGTGGACAGGATTATTGAGAACGGAGGAAAGAGAAAAATTTAGTTTACATGGATGCCTTTAAAAATATTTTATTATTTCCACTATATGCATGCATTGCTAAATAAAATTAATACAATTTTTTAAAAGAACTAATATTTTAAGACTCCAAATAAATTTCTTATTTGTTGTTAATTTATGCTTTATTGTTTTATATTACAAAAGCTTGGAAGAACTTGGGCTTCCTGGAACCAGAGCTCATAAAAGCGATATTAATTTTTCATATTAGTTTTTTAAATGTCACACTATCAGCAGAATAAGGTTTTTCAATGAAATTTACAAAAATATATACATAAGCACATGCAAGCATACATTCACACGTGTGTGCGCACACACACACACACATACACAAAATGCATGTTTAGCCGATTATTCAAGTGAGCTAATGTTTATTGTCTTGGCTGATTTCACTTAATATAGACCATTCAAACTGTAACACTTCTCTAATCTTTAATTTTTTTTTAATTTCCTCTAGGAATTATGCCAGACTAACCATCAAGTGATCATTGGCCATATTTCTATTCTGATTTTGAGAAAACAATTTGCAGAAACAGATAAAATTTGAAAGATTGGTCTTTTAAGGTCAAGAAGATGGGAAAAGAGCACAGACAAACATAATCTGAAGTATTCATTCTTCAGTAAAAGGAATTTTTAATTTCTGTTTAGGAGATATACTAAGCTTGAAGCACATATTTTTCAAATGTTATAAAATGTTCCCATGTGAGCTTCCAGGACTTTGTAAACAAGAAGCTAGGCAGCATTTTATCCTCCCAGGTGTGCCAGTGTGAAGATTTTTGTGGTGGCTTAAAGAAAGGCTGACCCCCATGATCGCCAAAAGGGTTTCAGCAAGGAGTTTACTTGTAGCAATCAGCACACAGAATAAATTACTAAGAACATTTTGATTAAAACAGTAGGACAAGGAGGTGGTTCAAAGTGCAAACACAGAACTCTGCCAAAGTAACCCCTCTATTTCTGCCTCTGTCATTTGGAAGAAAATAAACTGTAAGTCTGTGAAAAGTACTGGAGTGGAATTATTATAACATCTCTATATGAGAAGAGGAAGGACTTAAATTCGAATTATAACTGCAACAGAATGAAGGATTTTAACTCCCAAACTTTGAGAGAGAAAGAAAGAAAGTTATCTCTTATGATCTGTAATTCTACCATTCTTATTCTTTGCCATTTTTGAGCCTGATTTCTTTGCTAGGTATCTCAATCCTGCACTTGTATAACCTTTAAAATAATTAGAGATCTGTGCTCTGTGCTCATATTTTATTCTTATTTGTTTGGAATGTTCAGTTGACAAGACAGACCTCCAGATAAAAATTTATGCAAGGAGCACTCCAAGTACACTTATATTGTCAATCTCATCATTTCTGGGTTCCAAAAGCCAAGATAAACCATGAGAGAGACTGAAGCAATCTTGCAGTCTCAACATCATTTAGGTGAAAGCATCCCAGTGGAAGAGGGACTTGATGTCCTGACAGATGAAATTTTACCAATAGTTGAGGCTGTTCATTTATTTCAGACATTTTCAAAGTGATTGAATCGAAAAGCTTTGGCTTGGAGAGTAGTTTTAGTTTTAGTTTTTGATAATAATAGTAACATGGCCACATGTTGTTTATTAAAGTAAAATAATTTTTCCAAAAAATAATCAATATCTCAATACACATATGGATTTGCTTCTCAGCCTTCTACCCCTCCATGAACCAATTTAAATTTTTTCTGTGTGGAAAGAAAGGTCAGCACAAAAGGACAGAGGAAATTTGTGTCTAGAGAACAACATGGTATAAAGACATCACTCTTTGTTGTTTTTTTTTTTTTTTTTTTTTTTTTTTGCTATCAAAATATTCTATTTAAATTCTTTGCTGGAGGATCAGAAAGGAGAGAGCGATGAGCCAGAGGATGATGCTTTGTATTTGTGTGACCCTCATGTTCAAATATCAGCTTCGGAAATGTGGTGCATCTTGTGATGACATACTCAATGTGTTAGTAATCCCAAAGAGAACATATTGAAGACGTTGGTCCCCCACACCACCCACATCCCAGTCCATCTGCTTTGGTGTGGTGACCAGTACTTTCTGAAGAGTGCAGAAGAGGTCAGAAGACTTGTTACCAGATGATAAAAAATGAAATCATGTCTCTGGGTTTCAGTCACTTTCCCTCTGTCCCATTGATTCTTCCTGCCTGTGCAGAGTAGACTCCTGTGGGTTTCTGCTGATTCTCTAGTAGGCCCCTATTTGTTACTGAGAATCCCCAGACACATGGGCATTGGACACTTTTAACACTTTCGTGTCTGGCCTCCGATTTCAGTAGGCTTTGCAGCAAATATGGGGCTTGAAAATGTGCGATGGAGGGAGAGTAGGAAAGAAAAGTGGAGTGCAGCTAAGAGACCAAAGATCCCCACCAGGGACTAGGACAGACATGTCCTACCTCAATACAACCCAAGTGCTATTTTGGTTCATAGAAGTCTAGACAAACAAAGTGAACAAAATTCATTAGCCAAACGTCTAATGAAAAGTTCTAGACAACGTCGCTAAGGTCATTCTATAATCCTACACTTTATTCAAAATATTTTCCCCCTCTCATCAAACATTAAAGTGTATCTGGAACTGTGTATAGAATGATATTGTGTCCAGTTTTATGTTTGTTTGGTTGTTTTAACCAAAGAAGAAAGCTACATTACAAATGAGATGACCCCAAAGTGTCCTTGTTATTGGCACAGTATGTGATCCGTGTAATTTCTACCTTTTCCCCCAACTTTTGCATTATATGCTCCAGCTACACAGAGTGACCTGTGCAACCCTTAGTCATCCACACCCTTTCATGACTCAACGTATTTTGCAAGCATTTTCCCTCCGTCAAGAACACCCTTCCTCCATTCACTTCATCATCAGAATATTTCCAACACATCATCCAGAGATTATATCAACTGACTTCACGTTTGGGAAATCCACCAGGCTGGCTCTCTAAGCCCAGCTGAGTTAGATGCCCCATGCAACTTGTACCCCTATGATACTCCATGCTTATCTGTACCAGAATATAGATCATGCCTCATTGAATTCTTCATCTGCCTCCTTGAGTAAGGAAATCTTTTTTTTTAATCTCTGTATCCCCAATGGCTATACACTTTCTGAAATAACTTAGTATTCCACTATTTGTTCATTTATGAATCAAGGAATGAGATTTTGTTGCAACAGTAGTAGGACATTTATGGCACTGAATTGACCAAAAAAAAAAAAAAAAAAAAAAAAAGCACCAAGAAGTGGCAAAAAGCAAAAGCTTGAAAATTAAGAGTGACTTTGAAGATATTTTGAAATTATTTTTAAAAAATCAGTCACATCCTCTATGAGCCATTTATAATTGCAGCTATAGAGAAAAGAGCAATATATGTATTTAAGAAGACAGGAAATTGGCTGTTGAGTAATTTTCTGGCCAGCAACTTGGCTGCAAATGTTTCATGTTAAACCACTATATTCACATTTTTTAGTGCTATCATCAGTTCCTTACCTTACATTCCTCTGCTGAACATATTTTTCATGTATAAATTATATGAAGAGAAAAGCAAGCTCTTTCATGTGTAATATAGATGATGTCTGCTGCAGCAATAATGGTCCTCTTACAGTCATCCAGAGGAGCAACTGCATTTAATCTCTTTCCTAATTGTTTTCTGGAAATGGTTTAAGCCACTTAGCAGATGGGAGCTGTGACAAAGGGTACTTCCAAGGACACTGCCCTGCCAACTGCTTCTTTCTTTTCTTTGCACTTGTCTATAAATACAGTTCTGTTGGTGGATTATATCTGATAGTCTTCTTTCTCCTAGTCAATCCACCCCTAAGAAGCACTATTGCAAAGCAGTAACTCACAATGGCTTCCTTTCGACATTTTGGTGGCATATAGATTTAACATCTTGGTGGTATTATAGGGATCTGATTTCTCAATGCACCTTGGTCACAGCAATATAGTATCCAGCACATAACTAAATGGCATGTAACAAATTCTTGCTTCATAGAATGCCATCATCAAAATATTTATCTGATATCTGTTTAAGATCCTAAAGTAATTGAATTAAACAAGGTTTTCAACCAGCCACATTAAATTAGTTTAATCTCATTCACCTGCCAATTTGCAACAAAAATGTAGATTGTGATTCTAGGTTTTGAACAAAATTCATTTCAAATATTGTCTATGATTCTTTATACAGCTATCCAACTCCCATAATCATGTCCACACTTATTGAAATTTTAGAAACACCCATATGTTTTTCAGGCCTAGCTCATAGGTTTAAGAAAATATAGAAATCTGCCTAAAGAACTTTTTTTAGCCGATGTTGGGTGCATATTTAAAATTTTTGGAAAGATGATATGAGCCTATTAATTGGGAAATGAGGTAAGAAGAAAGAAGTCTACTTCCTAGGTTAAATTCCCTAAGATCCATGTTTGCTACATGTTTTGAGTCCAGGCAGGGATGTCACTGTGCATTTGAAAAGGTTAAGACCTTGTAAAACTCCTATGCAGTCTGGCTGCACAGATAAAGGCTAGAGTGATTGGATTCCCTTGTTGTATAGGAAGAGGAAAGAAACAGCCACACCTGGGCACAGCAGGTATCAGACAGGATGGATTACGGTCTGACTATAACATTTCCTGGGTTTAAATGAGATCACCAGAACTTTATTCACACAAACAATTCAAGTTGTTTCCACATTAACATTAGATGAAGTGATTTTTATTACAAAACCCAGCACTAGCCAGACCCTGTCTGAGGGCAGATCAAAAGCACAACAGTCTGCTCATGGGCTGCTTTTCATCTGCCCTCCTGGAACATAGCACTGTCTAATACATGCTGATCAAATTCCACCTGGGATTTTAAGTAGGATGGTTTGAAAAAGCCAGGAGTGGGCCCTTGAACTAAGATGGCTTATCCCATGGTAATAAGAAAGGGAGCTGTACTTTTTATCAATGGCACATTGAAAACCATTTACAACTTGTAAATGATGCTTTCAAGAAACAACAAAATGCTTTTCTTACACAGAAACATTAATAAATATCAGCAAAATTTGCTAAAAAGTCTATTCCTTCTGTCTGCGGAAACTTTCAGTAAGAATTCAGAGATCTTCAAAATACAATGTCCCAGAAGGAATCAGAGCAGTAATCAGCCACTTACTGATTATATAATAATAATTAATATTAAACAGAAACTGCAATAGATCTTTGTGTTTTAAAAGTAGTGTTTTGACTCTCTCTGACACAAACTGCCAATCCATGTTTGGAGAGCTCCAAGAACTGTATTTAACACTCATGTGTCCTGTCCTGTTCATATCTGCAATGGCATCCTTCCATGGGTAGATAAACATGCTTGGATGTACAGAGGTGGGGTAAAAACACACACCCTGTCCCAAGGTCTGACTGGATCAGCGCTAAGTTCTCAACCAATACCCAATCAAAGACAAAAATAGGTTTTGAGTGATAGAGAGGTATGGTTTTCATTGAGGACAAATTTAGCTGAAAAAAATACAGAAATTGACTGGGAATTTGGGTGCATAACCTGGGTATGGTGAGGATGAGCTTTTCACATTTCTTACTAGAGTTCAGCAACTCTACACATAACCTCAGCCCAGCCATGGATCCTTAAACTCACCATCCCGCCAGCCAAGAAGACTCCTCCTGCTAACAGATGTCACAGTTGCTACAGCTTCTCTACAGACTGCACATATTTCTATGAGACCCTGAAAATAACAGGCTCCTGGAAACTACAGATATTTTGCAGATGTGCCTTTTACAAAATGATTTCACAATTTGCCTAGGCATTTAATGTGTCACTTTACAGATGAAAACAGACCAACCACTGATCTTTATTACAAAATACACGTTTTAATTGTATCACACTTTTCCTTGGTGATTTCCAAACTTGTGAAAATTCAAGAATTTCCTGTACTAGATATCTAAAGATATGAAGGAATTACTGTTAATTCTTAGTTTTGATGGTAGTATTACATATTTTTCAAGTTCTTTCTTTTTTTTTTTAAGAAACAACTGAAATATTTATAGATGGGATAATAGGATGTCTAGAATTTATTTTAAAATTGCTTCCTGGGAAGCAATAATAAGGTAGAGTGTGGATAAAAAAAGATTAGCCATGAGTTAAAAGTTGCTGGACCTGCAGGATAAGCATGTGGGATTTCATGAATACTATTCCCTCTCCTTATGTTCTGCTTGAAATTTCCATTTAAAAAAAAAGAAAGAAAGAAAATCTGCAGTATAGGTAGAACTTCACAATTAATTTTCAAGGAGCAGCCAACTCTAGCCATGATCTCAAATCACTTGGTTTCTCCACAGAGCATGGGCAGCATCCGAAGAATGTAGAATCAAATTCTCTCCTGGTTCCACCTTGTGCTTGAAGAAGCTAAAAAGTCAACCCTTAACAGGGGGCATCAGGCTGAAAAGACCTCTGAGCTTCCACCAGATTGATCATAATCCATTGCACAGAGGTAGCCATGAGTTAACTGGTCTGAGATATTGGTGCTCCAGCCTGTGTTCCTCAAATTCCTAAAGACCAGGTTATTCTAGGAGGAGCCAAGAGGAAACACACTCACTCCCAGCCATTGCCATCCATTGACTATTTACCAAAGACCTAATGCAGGCATCTCAGTGCAGGTAAAGATGCTTAAGACATTGTCACTGCCATTAAGAGATGATATAATACAGGGAAGAACCAAGACATTGATTTTGTGTGTAGTCACGACCCAGATGGTGATGAAGCTCTCAGCCCATCTTTTCATAGAATGCACAGGAACTCCATTCTCTTAGAGTTGGCAGGCAAGGGAAAGAGAAGAATTACTATAATTAGACTGAGTAAAAATTTTCTAGCTACGTGGAGTGTTTTCATTTTTTAAATTTATTTGTTGGTCTTGGAATATCTGGGGTGTATATATGACCTGGAGGTACAGGATGGCTTTTCTCAACACTATCCATACTAACCACATCCCTTGCCATTAGTGTCCCCTTCTGCCTACTCCAGCTTCACCCTAAGACAGATGCCTATAAGCATTATAAAGCAACACTTGCTAAATGTCTGTCTAATTGAAACAACACTCTCTGTTTAAGAAGAATGAAAGCATCTAAGTACAACTACTTTCAGAACATAGACACATCTGTATTGCACCTTCTGATTGGCAAACAGCCTTCATCCATGTTCTCTCATCTGACTAGGAAAGTGAATTGAGTAGGTTTATTTAAAAAAATATATATTGGGTACAAAATGCACACAACACGTAATTAACCATTTTAAAGTGAACAGTGGTATTTAATAGATTCATGCACTCACAATTATGCAACCACTACCTCTATTCATTTTAAAACCCTTTCATCACTCTAAAATAAAACCCCATGTGCATTAAGCAGCGTGGGTAGGCCTTGACAACTTCATTTACAGGTGAGGAAGCCCCCTTAGAGACTTTTATGTGACCTGTGGTTGGTAAGTGTGAGAGTTGCAAACAGAACCAGGGTTTTCTAAATTCATTACCAGAGCAGAGGGTTCTTAAACTTCAGTCTCCATTCGAATCCTCTGGAGGATGTGTCAAACACCGATTTCTGGATTCCATCTACCATCTCTCTGATTCAGTCTGTAGTCAGGCCTGAGAATCTGCATTTGAACAACTTCCCATGTGTTGCTGATGTTGGTACCCTGACACCTGGATTTGAGAACTGCTATGCTGTACTGAGTAGCCCACTCCTTACTTTCCTAATTATATGTTTTGTTAAATGAGTCAAGAATGGTAATATAGTCTAACAAATTAGGCTTATAGAAAGTACATGATTTCTCTACCACAGAGGGTTTTTGGCTATATCAGCATTAAATAAATAAACAATATAGGTAAAAACACTTAACAGTTACCAGTGGATTAGAATCTTATTTCTTGCAGAGGATCAATGATCCTTTTCCCTAAGTAGCTGAGTTTATTTATACCTCTTCTAGGACCTGTTGAACTCTGTGCAGTCGTGGGTCAGAAACCAAGGTTAGGTCCTGGAATGAATGTGGGAACAGTGCCTGGCACACAGTAGTGTTAACTGCTTGTTGACTGAATTTGCTTACGTAACAGTGAAGGTAAGAGGGCTTCTTTGGTACTACTTGAAGTGCTTTGAAATACATGGCTGTGAAGCAAACTTTATGATTCATGTTGTGGGTAGAGGTTTGTGAATATTTAATCCTCCAGAAAGTCTGGTTCAGGCCAGAGTCCTGGTCTAAATGCACTAAGAAGCCTTCCTCGGGGCCCTCGCTACGCTGCCTGGGGCATCCCCTCTTCTCTTGAATCCCTGTATAAGTTGATGCCAGTGTTTGAAGGTTCCCGGGCGTACATACATGTGTATAGATGAAGTTATAAAATAGCCAACAGATATTCCAACATCTGCCCACCAGATCTGTGAGTGCCCTCCTGGTCACTCAGCTTGAGATTGGGGTAAGGTGGAGCAGGCAGGAGAAGCCACAGAGGAGCTGACAATGTCTTGTTTCTAAAGTGCTGGGATCCTTTAATCTTCTCTCTTCCTTTGATGTCTGAGATTTCCTTCTTCAGGCAGTGACACTGGGACTAAATGCAACACCAGGAAACCATTTACCAGTAAAGGGTGTGTGTTACAAACACCTGCAGAGACCGTGGTACCAGGTGACTTGAATTACTCACACATTTCTAGATCTCTGCTCTCTGGGTGGGTGGCAATTTTGACTTTTTTTTTCCTTGGGTAAAAAGATGATAGCTCTGGTCATACTGCTATGACTTCTATTTACTTGTTTGCCCACACATCAAATAAAGGCACAAACCATCAGGGGGAAACCAACCTCTGTAGCGCTTATGTGTATAAAAACAGTTCCTTGCAAACACATCGAATCTTTTTACAAATGGTTTGTGGATTCAAACCAGAGAGAGAACATTTTGTGGTCAAAGTTGCTGTGCAGTGGGAGACAGAATTTGGGGTTCAGGTTCTGACCATCAATGAGCATGTAGGTTTTGCACATATCACTTAACATTTGTGGTGAAACCTGGTTTCATCTACAGAATAAAGATCAGCTTCAAAAATGTTAGCTGTTTGTTTTTGTTTTAAGCAAGCTGTCTTTTAAAATTGATTAAAAATTACCATATTCCCAGGGTCTATTTTTCATCATCTTATTTTCTTTTGCATTACAGAAATAATGGGATGTAACCTCCTTTTTTTTTTTTGTACTGGAAATTGAACCCAGGGGCACTTCACCACTGGGGTACATCCCCAGCCCTTTTTTGTATTTTATCTAGAGACAGGGTAGCACTGAGTCACTTAGTGCCTCCCTGAGGCTGGTTTTGAACTCGTGATCCTCCTGTCTCAGCCTCCAGAGCCACTGAGATTATAGGTGTGCACCAGTGCACCTGGCTTATGACCTCTTTTGTGTGTGTTTGTTTTTTCCATCTCATAAAACAAACTGGACATCTAGGTAAACAGAAAAAAACATCAACTCTGTCCACTTAGCTGAGCACTACAGAAAATTCTAACAATTGCCAATTTTTATTGTTTACAAGGTCTGGAATTATGCAAACTTCAAAATTCAATGCCATGTTTTAATGTCAAAAAGCTACAGGTAAATAATATGATTTGTAAAACAAAAAAATCCTTATATGTAGGAAGGACATTATAAATGCTATTTTATTTCTTATTAATAATTGCCTTCCTCATCACAGTAAATGGAAAGTTTGTAATAGCATTTGCTCAAGCCAAAAACCTTGGAGCTATTTGAATTTCTTTCACTCCTCATTTCAAATCCATCAGCAAATCCAGTGAGCTCAGTCTTCTTTTCCCACCATCGGCCCTGCTTACACTCCACTCCAAGACTCTTCATCCTTGCCCCTCCAAGCCTGCATTCTCCAATATCATTTTATTCTCCACACAGCAGCCCAAGTGGACCTATTAAAATGGAAGTTCCACTGTGTTCATAAACTTGCTGAAAATCGTCCCCCAGCTTTATATTTTGTTCAACATGAACACCTGTGTCTCTTCTGCTTGGCATAAGCTGACCCTGTGCTGCTTTCTCACTACTCACCCCTTGGCTCACCCTCCTGCAGACACACCAGTCTCCTTGGTACACACCAGGCATCCTTGGAGTGAGGTCTGAGCAATAGCTATTCTCTTTGCTTGAAAGACTTTTTCCCAGAGAATCACATGGCTCGTGTCCTCCTCTCCTTCATGGTTCCATACAGGTTGCTCCATAAATTATTTTTCCATTCTCTTGTAAAAAAAAAAACTCACTACCTAAATAAATTGATTGTTTTCCTGAGTTTGAATAATGAGTTTAGTTAGAAAGAAGTAGTATATTTATTTCTCTCTACTAGCAATTTTTCTTTTCCTTGCAAAAATTTCATATTGAAAAAAATTTCTAAATTTACTCATTCTCTCATCCTCTCTGGAAAGAGGAGTTGACACAGAAAGCCTCCTGTTTCTGCCCACTAGTATATTATATCATTTAATATTCAACCTGAAATCTAAGTCCACCAAGGTACAGAGGAAAATCACCACTCAGCGCTGGTTATATTTAGCCTCCTAATGGTTAAATTCAAAGGGTTCTCCTCTACTGTATCATCCTCTCCTCTTTCTATAGGAATTTACTTTGTGGACAACCATTTCCCCTCAGCTAATGGTGCAAGTCTTCTGGGTTTTCACCTGTCTGAAGTGAGTCCTCCATGTTCGTTCACCTTTCTAACAATAATTCTTAATAGGTTTGGTCTTGGATTTCTTATTCTCCTATAAAAATTTTCAAAACTCCAGAATTTCATTCATTTATATGGTTTCAAGTGCCTTATGTGGAAGGAATTCTAAACAATAATGACTGAAACTTGTCTAAGATTCTAGACATCCCCCATTCATGGCCTCAGGTCCTCTGGATCTCTCCTGATGTCCCAAATGCCATGTGCTTACATCCATACTCATTAAGATCAGGTCAAAACTCACCTCTTTTTCATGATGCTCCTATTTCTCTCTTTAGAGAGAAAATTTGGGAAGGTCTGAAAAGGTTTCAAAGGAGACCTACAAAACCCATAGCTAAAGGTATGGGGATGAGATTGAGGTTGGTGAGGGAAGCAGTGCTCAGAGTATTCTTAATAATAAACATGTTAAGCCCTAACATTTTATTTTTTCAAGCAAAATGGAAAAACATTAGAAGTCTTACTTCTAGTTGGTGGGAATCAGGGACTTAGTTATTCTTTCACATATTTAGTGTTTTAAAACATCATCAAACATAGGGCTCTTAAGGAAAAATTAATCGCTATGTCTACCATTTAGGAAAACATTCATATTACATAGAAAATAAAGCAGCCAATTGCTTTATTTTTGAATGTCATTAAATGAAAACAAATATCTGGTTACCACCGCATGTTTGGTGTGGTGTCGATTAAACCACAGAGCTGAAGAATCATAGCTTCATATGTGAGCTCTGCAGTTTTTTTTTTGACTCAACATGAATCTTTTACACAGTGTCTTATATATGGCTTTTCCAGCCTGGGCTCCAGGGAGAAGCCATGACCTCAAGGGGCTTTCATTTCATTTTAAAAATGAATTTCTGAACTCTCTTCTCTATGTAAAGGAAAAGTCTAATTCCCTTTCAAGTACTATCTAGTTTTCCTGGTGCTTTGTAGTACATTGAGCAGAATAACTTGCATTCCTCTTGGTCCAGAGATTTCATTCAACTCTCTGAGACTTAAATCTTAAAGCATAAGAAAATCTCCTGTTAGTTTGGTTCAATTTGCTTATAGGAAAAGACTTTCTTCTATTTCAGCCATTCTTACGTGAACTCCTCTGAAAGTAGATAGTAAAGACTCTTTGAACACTAAAAAACGGGCAATTTAATAAGCTTTTCAAGTTAAAAGAGAGCAAGGTTAAGAATCATGTTTCATCATGCCTAACTTTTTGTACATAATCTAACCCTACTCTTTTTAAAAGGATGAGTAATATTATAGTCAATATTCTTTATTTGTATTAAGGTTTACAATGAGTGCTACTTCAATGTCAATATGTATTCAGTGATTCCATGGAGTAAAAACAACCTCCTCAAAAATAAAAATATCAGGGCTGGGGTTGTACCTCAGTAGTAGAACACTTGCCTAGCATGTGTAAGGTAAGATGCTGGGTTGGATCCTGAGCACCACATATAAATAAATAAATAAACAAACAAACAAACAAACAAATAAATAAAGGCCCATTGACAACTAAGAAAAGTATTAAAAAATAAAATACAAAAATAAAAATATCATCAAATCCTTAAAATAAAATGATAGTATGTTTAATTTTACAAATAGAAACACAAAATAAAAAGCTATGCATTAATCACTTCTAGAGAAAGACCTGAATATTTTCTAATCTTCAAACACCTTACCACAATGATCAAGATATATAACTCAACTGGTGAACACAGTTGCCACTTCTGTTAGGGTCTGAAGAGACTCCAAAAGACAGTCTCTTTTTATTAGTCTAAATTCTCCAAAAATGGATCTTTCTCTTTCCTAACATGTGGTGGTCAATTTGCTTATAAAAATAGTGCAAAACTTTTAAGCACAGAGTCTTCATTTTACATTTCAGGGACAACATTCTCTTTTATCTATTTTTTAAATCCCTGATATATTTCTTTCTGTCTTTTGCAAGTTGCATCTAATTTCCTGCCTCGGCTTAGCTATTTCTTGGTATTCCTCCTAGGTAACCACTTTTTATTTTGTGGTATTCCCATTTGTGTTTCAACTTCTTGTTCAAATTTTTCTGTAGACAGCCAGCTGTTACACTTAAGAACACCAGATGTTAGTGTAAGATTGGCGATGCTGTTACCAGGGTAACCAGCACAAAGTGCTGGCCAGCCCTATCACTGTGTTCACTACTCCAAAGGGGGATTGGACTTCACCTTTCTCTATGGAAATAAAACAGACAAATAAAACATTATAGAAGGGAGATCAGAAAAGTAGAGGCTGAGAACCAAGGGTGAGGAGGCGAAGGGGAGGCAAAGGGGAAGAATTGGGGAATAAAGTTGACCAAATTATGCTGTGTGCATGGACGAATTCATGGAAGTGCATTCCCATTTTATATATAACTCTGATGTACCAATTAAAAATTAATAAGCAAATAAATACAAGGAAGATTAATAGAGTAGAACAAGGGAACCAGAGGAAGAAAAGAGGGAAGGGATGGGATAGTACTGGGGAGTGAAATGGAGAAAGTTGTGTTATATGCATTTATGAATATGTCAAAATGAGCCCCCCCTATTATGTATAACTGCAATCCACTAAAAATAAAAATAATTTTAAAATACAACTTATACCACAAACTTAGGCTAAACCCGCTCTTAGAACCCTGCTCCTACTCTCTTTTATGTTCTTTACATACAACAAAATAAGTGTTCTATAAAAGGAAGGGGCAGAGAAGGCTTTTAACCATTATCACTTGGTGGGTCAATTGCATTTTGATTATTTTCGAGGTTATAGATGTGGTGTCTTACTCTGTAGATGAAAGGGGAAAGCGTAGAGGCCCCCTATCTTCCCTAACCTTCCCTGAGAAAATTAGAGGACATTAAGAATTTTTTTGTGTGTGTCCTTGTAAGGCAGTCTATGAGATTCAGGATGGTCCCCACAGAAAGAGCAATACTTCTGTCTCCTCCGACATTTCAGAATCATACAATCCTAGGACAAAGAGCTTACGGTAATGTTGCATATTTCAAGTAATAAAATTCACTTTCTGGTAACAAGTATTTTAGCCTTCAAATTTCTACTCATTGACTTTATGATTCTAGTCAATGTTAAGCTCTTGCATCTAGTTTTCTTATGGTTTGAAATTCCTGCTAGGCAGAGCAGTGAGAGAAATCCAGGTTTTGGATAAAATCTAAGTATCATCTATTGCAAATTACCAGGCAAGCCTCAGTTTTCCACAAGTATACAATAAATATATTAGTCTCTACTATTTACTATACCATATAGTGACCAAATGCTGTTAAAGTACATTGTAAAATGTTACAAAAATGTTCTTATTCTCACTGGAATAGAAAATAACCTGCATGAGAGAAAGTTGTTTCTTTGTCCAGATGTGGCCATTGTTACAGCTGTGCCAGCTAAAAGTTCACAGACAAAAGATTTAGAAACCACACTGTTATCAAAGGCTCCTAGGACTGTGCATATGAATTTTCAAGTTTTGAGCTGCTGTTTTGTTTATTGATTCATTTTGCCTGACCTAATATTATGATCACTTGCTTATATTTCCATTTAAACTACTTGTTTGTTTTATCATAGGGAAATGAGAGAGGAAAAAGAAATGACTGTTACAATTGCATTTTAATCAAGAGCCAATGCATTCTTCAATATACCACTCATTATTTCCAATAACAGCCTAATCAGGTTTCAAAGGTGTCCATTATTATGTGACCGAGAAAAGCAGGTCATTAGCAGTTCGTGGTATACAGAAACCACCATCAATGTTAAATAGAAGGCGAAGGCCACGCCTTCAGGGACAGGAAAGGGTACAGTTCTGGACAATGAGGAGGGGTTTCCCCATTGTGTACTGTGACTTCCCAAGTCCGTAATTAATAACACTGCTTTCCTCAACTGGAGAGCCTTGGGAAATTCTCAGTGAGGCAACTTCAAATGTCTTCTCAATGGAAATTTGTTTTATTCATAAATCAAGTAACAAGAACAAGACACAGTGTGCTAGATTTTCATGTTAATTATCTTAAAAATAACAGCTTACGGGAAATGTAATGGGATATTTTTTTCTCTCTCTCTTAATGTTATACTGATGCTCTCCCAACATTGAAGGGAAAGTAGCTATTTTATCCTACATCCTTCCCCTCCTCCTCCTTCCCTGCCTCTTCCTTCCTCACTTTTTCCTCCCCTGCCCATTCTTTTTACCATATCTTCCCTCTGAAGTTATAAAGCATCTAATTGTAAAAACTTTCTGGAAATAATATAGAGCTAACACATTTTTGAAACATGCTCTCTGCTGGTTCCATTAACTAGCCTAAAGCATGAACTGAGGTAGGGAATCATAGGCAGTGTGTTTGTAGGATAATGATTTTCCCTCTGTGGACTCACACCTAACACACACATCACATCACGTGGGAATGCAACACAACTGGTCTTTTCACATAATACAAAAATCAAATTATTACTGTTTTCCAATGAGGGCCAACAAATATGGGATATGCCCTAGAAAACTTTGGCAAAATTGCAGCTGAATCGAGATATACAAAATGGATTTATTTGCCATAAACAGAAACACAGAGAGCAAATGAAACACATTTCTCAGCAGTAAACTGTTTTATAAGAATGCTGATAAAAATAGAAATCCTATATTTAAGTTACAACACAACCCAGCGAAGATTTCAGTGACCATTACCCTTCTGTGCATTCTGCTCTTTCATGCCCTCTTTCTGCAACCCAGCCCCAGAAATAGAACCTGGTCCATTGAATTGCTTCATGCTGATTACAACATTTATCACATTCTACTGTAGCTGTTCAGAATTTCCCTAAGGACAGCTCATCTCAATATAAGTGCACATTATAATTTCTGGTGCATGTACAATGATTCAGGAGTAATTATTGAGGGCATTCAGGAATCTGAACTCTAAAGATAATTTAACCCAAGGGTTAAGCGGAGTCCATATATGTTCAGATGATGCTCTAATAGCATTTTGAAAGAGAACAAGAGTTTTTCCAGAAAATTTAACTAACCACATCTATTGAAGTAAAAAAAATTGAGAACTCAGAATTGTCTGCATTGCAAAACTACTAGTTTTACAATTCCCATGAACTATAATACAAGTGATTAATGGTATTATAACATGTATTAAAAGATATATATTAGCACGCAGTCTCAACTGAGTAATAAATATAAATCTATCAACATCAAAACTCAATATGAGTAAAACATTACTTCTGGATCAGTTAAAAAATATATATTAGGACATATATTAAAAGATATAATAGGATACAGATCATATATAATTATGTTAAAGAATCTAGGAATGAACTGTTTTACTATCACCTTCAAGAGCTTTATAAATAAAATTCTAATGATCCCAAGTTCAAGTACAAATACTAGTCACAATCTCTTCTAAAGGCATCATTCAAAAATAGGTGCAAACCTGGGAACTATGAGAGTATGCCTAATGTGTAAGATTTGCAGTCTTATTCAAGAAACAAGAGTGATAATGTCACAATTAAGCACCATTTCATAGAAATTGAATAGTAATAATAATCCTACTGTACTGTATATATAGTAAGTAATGTGAAGTAAATCCAAATTCATGGTTGCAGACCTAGAAACATTTTCAAAGAACAGTTGATAAAATCTTATTTAACTAAGAAGGACAAAATTCATGCACCTGAGCACAATTACTCCTAATTTTTAGTATCCATTTCACTAATTACCCTCATTCCTAACAGATTGTTTTCCTTGCATTCTTTCCATTCCTTAAATAAAATAAATAAAATGATAAGAAAGACCATTTTTAAGAACTTAAGAAATAAAAAGATATTGAATACAGACAAGTTTAAATTTCTTAATAGCTGATCATATCAAGCAGATAAGATTTTGGGAAAACAAAAATATAAGTTCAGTTAGTGTATTTGACATTTTGAAATCACAGATTTTTAAAAATATCTTTTAGTTGTCAATGAGCCTTTACTTAATTAATTTATTTATATGAGGTGCTGAGAATTGAACCCAGTGCCTCACATGTGCTAGGCAAGTGCTCTACCACTGAGCCAAAACCCCAGCCCCAACAAGATTTCTTTAAAAATATTTTTATTATCAATATGGGAAAATATTTCCAACATATAAAAAGGTTTTCCTGGTAGATTAGGAATGAAATATCTCAAATCTTCACATCACAAAAACTCATTTTATCAAGCTGTTTCTATGAGTGCCTGTTTGCCTCACCTAAGTTTATGTTTTTGATTGATCTCATTCTTCCTTGTCAGGGACTCTAAAAATTGATCTTCCATGCCATTAAGAAATAGTAGAGGCTGTACACAATGCAAGGAAATTGCCCCTTTTCCTTTCATGTAAATCTTTCCATTTGTCTGAGAAGTCTACTTGATTCTTTATGCCTATTTTTTTTTTCAAATGTTCCCTAAGAGGATATAGACATTAAGTGGGACCCAGATTCTCAATTAGTAAAATTCCCATAAGTAACTCCATATCAGAAAGAGAATGATAAGACTTAAATGGGAATTTCAAGTTTTTTAAAAAAAATTTAATATTAAATATTCTTGAAAAAGAATACAGTAAAAATCCAAAATGTGAGAAAATCCATAATAACAGAATTTTGCAAAAAGTGAGAGTTATTGAAAAAGTTATGGAAAACAAGGGCCCACATCTCTTTCACTTGCTCAATTATGCATTTATTCACCAGATACTTTTTGCATCTTGTAAAACCTGTGAAATTTTTTGCCCTTCCTTCCACAAGATATATGAATACTCAATTAAGTTTTTACACAATGAAGCTTAGGTAACATTTGAAATACAATTTCTGAATTCTTTTCAACATGTCAACTCATGAAACAATTTGTTCACTGATACTAAAACTCAACAGAAAGGTACCAACTTAAAAGAAGGATAAAGCAAGTTAAGCAAAGAAAGAAAAACTCGGATAACTACATATCCATTACAGATTCATTTTATAAATAATGACTTATGTTTTACTAAATCAATGTTTGCCTAGCTCTTAAGACACACTGCCTGAAATTCAAGATGTTTCATATTACATCACTATTGTTACAAAATGTGTTGACTTTCCCTTGTAGCAGTTTTAATTTGTAATTAAAAGAAATGATTATAATAAATAGAATTCTCTTTTTCTACTAAGTTGGTCTTCAATAAAAGTGTGTGACTAAACTTTAAAAGAACAATGAAGTGGGTCAATTTATAGATTTACTATTTTCTTTTTTCCTAATCATTTGTTCATTCTTTTGTGAAAGGCCTGCTCTGGATGAGGAAGTAGTTTAATAATAAGGTCATTGGATATTTATTATAATTATGCATATTTAGGGAGAACCAAGCATTTGAATTTTAATTTTTCTTATCTTACAAGTTAATACATAAAGAGATTAACTTCTTTTAAATTATTTTTCTATTTCTTTCAAGCTTAGCAAGCATTTTGATAAAGGAGAATGATAAAATCAATATTAAATACTAATTTTGACCTGACACTATATATGAATCCTTTTGCCATCTCCCCTCTCCTTTCTCTGAAAAATTAAGAGTTGGCTAATTTTCCATGTGTTCTAAAATAGTATACTAAACTCATCAAATCTTTCAGAAAAAAAATGTATTTTGACCATATTGAAATGAAAAAGTGGTACAAGTTGTGGGTTGTCCATTTTGAAAATTTTTCAGAGCTGAAAAGTGTTTAATATTTAATTATAATAGCCATGTCTTAACACAGTGTTAATTTTCCTAAATTTTAAATCTTATTAAAATCTGTAAAACTTTGTCATTTTCATGACAAAGTGGTTCTAGAATCCCAATAGAGTAAAACAACCATATAATAATAAATTTTAAAATGTTTTAACCTTATTCAGAATTTCAAACTCTTCAGTTTGTAGCCACCAACAGCCTGTAACAACAACAACAAAAAAAAATGTGGTAATAGTTAAGAGTCATAGACTTTCTTTGCAAGCATAGTCATAGACTTTTCTTTGCAAAAACTTTCTTTGCAAGGTTTATGGGTTTCTCTTATGCATCTGACAGTAACAATTTAGTTAACAATCATTTGGAAGTTGGGTAGACAATAATAAACATGTTATGCAAATTTAGAGATATTCAAAATAGGCTTCATAACTTTTCTTACTAACAAAATAATCTCACATAATCCTCTTCCATCATCTGCTTTACAGCTCTGGACAATACACAGAAGCCAGCAGTTAATTATACAGTTAAAATATCACATACTACTCGATTTCTGGCTCTACCAACCTACAAAACTCTGTGCCTTTAGGCAAGTTACTTGGCCTCTCTGTTTATCTGTAAAATCTCAGCCCCATGGAGATTTTCCAAGAGTGATGAGATGTAACATATGTAAAGCACTTAGGAAGATGTCTGGCACTTAATAAGTGCTGTAAGTGTTAGCTACTGCTATTATTATGCTTGTCATCAGGACAAAGCTTGAGAAAATAAATCCACTGATAATTCTCAAGTCTCAGCTGGTCAAACCATCATTTCTTTCTCATCCAACATTGGTCTGATTTTTAACCAGAAGTCTCTGAGCTCGATTGGAAAATTTTGACAACTTTATATTCACTAACCTCTAACTACATGTCCTTCAATTGTGAATGTGCACAATGGATCACTGAGGTATTAGCAGTGTCTATGACATTGTCAGCAGTAGACATCACAGATATGTCCATATCACATTACGGCTATTTCTGGAGCTCAAAATATTGTTTCCACTCATCACCATTTAAAAATTGTGGTGGTTATTACAACCAGATCTTGTTATTTAGTATGTAAGTAAATGCTTATCTTGCTGTATCATAAACTTGGTTAATCATATCTCATAGATGATGCTCCTTTTTCCATTTTTATGCTAACTTTTTTTTATTTTTATTGGCACACTGTAATTATACATAACAGTGGGATTTGTTATAATATATTCATATGTGCACACAATAAGACAGTATAATTTGATCAATTTCATTCTCCAGTACCTCCCCTTTCCCTCTCCTCCCTCCCTCTGATCCCCTTCTTCTATTCTCCTGGTCTCCCTTCTATTTTTTTTAAAATTTGGTCTAACTAGTTATACATGACAGTAGAATGCATTTTGACTCATTGTGCACAAATGGAGCACAACTTCTCGTTCCTCTGGCTGTATGTGGCGTAGAGTCACCAGTAGTGTAATCATGCATATATGTAGGATAATAATGTCTGTCTCATTCTACAGTCCTTTCCATCCCCACAGCTCCACCCCTCCCACACTCCCCTCTGCACAATCCAAAGTTTCTTCATTCTTCTCTACACCCATCCCCACTATAGATCAGCATCTGCTCATCAGAGAAAACATTTCAGCCTTTGGTTTTGGGAATTGGCTTATTTCACTTGCATGATGTTCTCTAGTTCCATCCATTTACCTGCAAAGGCCATAATTTCATTTTTCTTTAAGGCTGAGTAATATTCCATTGTGTATAAGTACCACATTTTCTTGATGCACTCATCTGCTGAAGGGCACCAAGTTTGTTCCATAGTTAAGCTATTGTGAATTGAGCTGCTATAAATATTGATGTGGCTGTGCCACTGTAGTATGTTGATTTTAAAACCTTTGGGAATAAACCAAGGAGTAGGATAGCTGGGTCAAATGGGGTTCCATTCCTCCATTTCTGAGGAATCTCCATACTGCTTTCCAAAGTGGTTGCACCAATTTGCAGTCCCACCCGCAATGTATGAGTGTATCTTTCCCTCACATCCTCACCAACATTTATTATTGCTTGTATTCTTGATAATTGCCATTATGACTGGTGTGAGATGAAATCTAAGTTTTGATTTGCATTTCTCTAACTACTAGAGATGTTTAACATTTTTTCATATATTTATTGATCAACTCTATTTCTTCTTCTGTGGAATGCCTGTTCAGTTCCTTAGCCCATTTATTGATTGGGTTATTTGGTTTCTTGGTATTAAGTTTTTGAGTTTTTTATATATCCTGGAGATTAGTACTATATCTGATGTGCATGTATGCAAACATTTTTATGGAAAATGATCATAAAAGGTCCCTAAGCTTCACAAAATTGGTAAAAAGGGGTCTTGCATACCTGCCTATTGATCTTTATCTACTCTCTTCTTTTTGACTTTCAAATAAAGATGCAAGATACAAAAAATGATGAGAGAGTGAAAAACTAAAGGAAGAAAAGACACAGTTATTTACAGTTATATCCAGAGTTTTCTGAACAGCTATATTTTGAAGTTTGAATTAAGAATATGAATTGAATGAACCAAAAGGGACAGATAAGAAAGTTGAAGGCCAGCAAGCAACTTGGTTTTTGTGATGATTGTTTTTTTATGTCACCTTTGGTAAGCTCTAGCCCAGATGTTGCTGTAAAGGTATTTTTTGCATATGGTAACATTACCAGTTGGTTAAGTTTAAGGGTAGGAGCTACACTTGATAATGGATGGGGGCCTCCTCCAATCAGTTGAAAGTCCCTAAAGGCAAAAAAAAAAGTTTCCCATAGAAAAAGCAATTCTCCCTTAGCAGTGAAATATTCTATATTTCCAGCCTACAGAGTTCAGACTTGCCAACCCTACAATCATGTCAATCTGCTATTGATTCTGTTTCTCTGGAACCTCTGACTTAAGTTAAGAGTATTCATTTCCACTGCACCTACTTTATTTCACAGAGTAAAGGGAAAAGAAGAAATGTATTTTTCTTTCTCTTTACACATTTTTTGTACTTTTACATTCCTTTATATCTTATAATTTTGCTTCTTGATATTTAATATTATCTATTGGAACATTTTTGAAGATACAAAAATGTTTTTGCCTTGTGAATTATTCAGATAATTCATATGTCATATTTCTTGAAATAGCTAATATCAACCATTATGTTAAAACTTTGGCAACATGCCCTTTTTGTGAAACTAATGAGTTGTATCTCAAAGTTTGTCAGGAACAGGGTTCTCAAGAGCACCAAGGTCAAGAGCCACACAGGTCTTCCTAACCAAAAAGCAATAAAAACTGCAGCATCCCACCAAAATAATTCAAATACATGTCACCTGCCTGGTTTGTTTTTAATCTATCCTATAATTCTTTCACTTTTCTTCCCAAGAAAATTAATTCCTATGAAAAGAGGTTCTTGTTTGTATGTAAAGTCCAGTGGTACGTATACTAACATATAGTAGCTTAAGATTTAGAAATAATTGGGGAGAACGTAAAGGATTTTAAGTGCATGATTTCAAGTGAACATAGGTTTGGATGTTTGTCATAAGTCATAGGCAATTAATCTTTACTCATAAGGTGATTTAAATTATAAAATAATGACTAACAAGTAATCTAACACCATTAGATTGCCAAACAGTAGCCATTACACTGATTCTAGTAAAGAGCTGGCCCTTGTGATGTTATGGGGAGCTGCTTCAGAAAACACTCTTAAGTCTGAATTCAAATCAAAGAGAGCTTTATTTACCTGGCCAGGGACTGTCACCCACCCATAGAGACTGAAGCTCTGTGGGAGAACAGCAGTTTCCTGGCCTGTGTCTTGGGAATTTAAGGATGAAAACCACAGCTCAGGGACTTTCCTCTAGTGTCATGCAAGCAAGTCAATCATAGAAGCTAAGACAACAATTAGCACAGCAACTCAAGACAATCGCATCTTGAGTTTGAGCAGGTGTTAGACAATCGAATCCTGAGTTCAAGCAGGTGGTTAGTGAACCTACTTCAAAATCTTGGGTCACCAAGACCATCAAATCCTGGGTTGAGGACATTTTCTGGGGTACAAAGTACAGAAAACAATATAATATAAGAAAACTGCTTTCATTTCAGTTTCTCAGAAACAGCTCTTGTAACAGTTTTTTTTTTTTATAGAGAGCAACAAAATGGAGTCTTAGGCCTGTCTATGACAGTTCTTGCTTTATAATTATCTTAACTCACTTATCAAAATCTTGTATCTATAATCTAGATTTTCACTAATCTGTAACCTATAAGTTACACTCTTATTGATTGTATTTTATCAGTTCACACCACAAACAGTGATATAATATGCAATCACCGAAAAGTCCTAATAGAAGTTTCAAGACTCTTCACTTGGAGAAAAGCATGTAATTCATTGGTCCTTTCACATACCTTTCACCTGGTGGAGTTTTTGTTAGACTCTGGCTTAAAGACCAACATTTAATGCAGCATTTAGATCTAAACTCCAGTCACAAGAGTGCAACTGAATACCAACAAAATCAATTGCTGAGGGTTTTCTCATTAGCAGAACTCTGCATCCTTGCTAAATTTTTAACCATTCTACTTTTCCAAAGAATGTACTTGTGTTTTTTATTTAAATCTCATCTGTTAGGAAGCAAATGAAAGGTCTTGACCATTGTTCACAAATAGTCAATGTTTGAAAGAGAATTTGTAAGCCTCTGCATTCTTTCTTTCTTTAAACAATATGCATCCTAATGAAGAACCTGGAAGTTATAATTTTCTGGAGACTGCCTCACAACTACCAGGCTTTGCAGCCATAGGTTTTTGGTTTAGAGTACAAAAAGAAGAAAGGGCACAATGTGAAATTTTATTCAAAGAATTATGTTCATTATTATAGTCTAGGTATTACAGGAGCACAATTTTTTATTTTTAAGTTTTTAATTTGAAGGGAAGAAATACTTTATTGGAAGCTTTATAATTACTAACAGGAAAAAAATTGATGGAAATGATGTTCCTTGGTGGCACTACCCATTCATTACATTATGCCATCTGTCAACTAACAAATACTGAGCACTTACCATGGTTCCAGCATCGTGTCAGGCACTGGGCAAAGACAAGTATAACATTAGTTCCTATGGAGCTTGCCACTTTGTGGAATCAATAGCAATGCATAGAATAAATATGATAAACTTAGAAAAGTACTCTGAATAAATATGGAACAGTACCATAGAAATGCAGAGCAAAATAACTCAATCTAGATTAAAGGTCAGAGAAAGATTTCCTGAAGAAGTGATATTTGAGCTGAGATCTAAAGGATGTCTGGAGTTAACCAGTTGAGAGACCCAAGCTAAGGAGAAGTTTTCAGAAAGTGGAAATGGCTTATGAGAGTCCCTGTGACTGGAGATGGCCCAGTGAAAAGGAAAGCAAAATGACCCTAGAAGGAGAGGAAGGTGGGGCCAGTGTGAGATGAGGCCTGCCCAGCCACATGCAGAGAGGCTTTTCATCCTGGAGGAAATGGAAAGTGACAGAATTGTAAGGAGGGTGATGACATGATCCCAAGCCATAGATCTGTCTTCGCCAGTTAAATCTGATCACTAGCACACAATGCCGGACACAATAGAATTGACATAGAAGTGACATTTGTCAAAGGCAAGAGGAAGGAAGGAAGGAAAGCAGGAAAAAAGAAGAGATGGGGGAGCAAGAGAGGGGAGAAGGAAGGAAACCTCAGAATGTAAGACATAGTATATATATAATATTTGGAGCCCCTAACTATTGTTGGGCTCCTTGAACTTTTTCCAGAGCTTCCCAGGTAATTTTATTTTGGTTGTTATCACTATTTTTATGAATGGGGATAATGAACCCAGGATAATTAAGCAATTTGCTTAAGGGCAACCAGTATTCACCTCTAGCCCCAGCCCTCTTGTATATGATTCTATTTATTTATTTATTCATTCATTCATTCATTCATTCATTCATTCTCTCTTCCCACTGGAGTGGTCTTGTGGTTAAGATTTAAAATGAGAGTCAAAATGATGAGACAACGCTTCATATCTTCTTAAAATTATTGCAACTATCATATCTACTTTTAAAGAAAGTTGCTGTGAAACAGTGTGCCCAAAAGTTAGCAGAAATTTTAATTAAGCATAAAATGACCTGATTAATGAAGTAACTGAGACTTCATTTTCCATATGGCTTTCTGGGTAAGTTGGGCTTTGAATGTTTTGGCAAAATTCTTGAGCTATTGTCACATATAGGGCTTACAGAAAATTGAAGGACTGCCTCTGGTTGTAGATCCTCCAGGTTAGGAAATAAGAGAATAATATCATTGACTCCCCCACTCAAGAGATGATAAAGAGACACTCTTTCAAAATGCATGCTTATCTTCTTTCTCCTTTCTCCATGTTTCCCATTTGGATTTCACAGAAGCATAAGTGGTTAACTGAAAAACACTCCCAGAGTCAAAAGTACTCAAGAAGAAATATTAGCATTTGATCTAGTACAGATTCTAATTTCTTTTCTGGAATTAAGTTAAGTGCTAAGTTCCTGGAGGATAAGGCTGATTTGCGCTTCTTGTTTTGTTTTTCATTTAGCAGTCAATTGCTTCAAAGAAGCGCTTTTATGATCTTTGCTCAGAATTGAAGCTAAACTTTCCTTACTTTGTTTGACTAAAAATGTCAGGCTCCAGTTTGAGACCCTCTTGCCTTTCCCATCTCACATATCTCAGGGTACATCCCAGGTTTTCCCACTTCTTGGGATTCATAATAATTTTCCTAGGCTCCTCCACTCTCAAGATGGGTTCTCTCTTTTCTCAATCTATCACACCCATCCTTCCCAAACCTCAAAAAAAAAAAAATTCTGCCTTATTTCCACTCCAGTACTACACAAAATGTTTACTTTGAAAATCAATAAATAACTTTCACCTAGTATCTAAATAGGGGAGAATATGAGGTGAGCATTAAAAAGAAAAAGGAAGGTATGTTTTCAACTTCAATAGCTTTCACCTCTCTCACATTCTTCTTGGTCTCTGATCATATAATCTTTGAAAGCTTTTCACGTTTATTTTGAGTGATTGTTTTAGGTGTGAGAAATATTCTACTGCTTTCTAAACTAAAGGGTGGGGGATTGGAAACCACTGGAAAGGAAAGAGCCTGACCAAGGGAAGACACAGAGAACCCAGAAATATTCTCAGAATTTCAATTGGTCAGAGATTTCCCTCACCCTCATAATTCCAACCTCCAAATTCAAATCTATGGTTTTTAGACCAGGAACACAAGATTTAGAGAACTACAGAGTAGCTGAGAAGTAAAGCAGAGAGATTCTTAATACACAGTCTCAGTGATACCGAGTTGATTAACACTTAATGAAACTCTATTGTCATCATTTTCATCAAAGCAAATATTCTGAGCTTGAATCAGACTTCAATACACTCAAGCCAGGTAGCTTGAGTGTGTGTTCTACCATTTATGAGATGCATGATAATTTGACAATTTATTAAAGCTCAGTTTTCCATTCATAGTTCTACCATTTATGAGATGCATGATAATTTGACAATTTATTAAATCTCTGTTTTCCATTCATAGAATAGGGACAATATAGCTACTTCCTTCACAAGGCTATTGTGAAGATTGAATGAATGCAGTAATATAATGAACTGAGAAGATTTTCTGGTACTAAAAAGGATTGTTTAATAAAAAAGATAAATACATATTTGGTGAGCTTTCTGAATGTGTATAACTGCAAGGATGCAAGTTTAATCCATCTAATAGAGACTAGTGGTCATCTAGTTTTGCCATTATCACCAGAAAGGTTCAGTAGGATGATGCATGTGAAATTCTCCTAAAAGTGCTTGGTGTAGAGCAGGCACTCAACAATCATTACTAATGTCATTATCATGATAATTATGATTTTATGATCACATTCTTTCCCATGGCACAAAAAAACATTCATCAATAGTAACTCCATTGTCAGTCCCTGTTGCTACTATAGAAACTCTCAAATGATGGATTCAAAAGGTGTTCACAACTTTTGGTTAAAATTCAATTTTCCTGCTACTGCTGTGGCCCAGTGTGTGAGCCCCTCTCTCGGTAGAGGGTTTATTGAATCTAGGCAATGTTAGAACTATGGCAACACTGGCATAGCTGGTAACTGGAAAACCTTTAATCCATCCAGTATAATTCCAAAATTGAGGGTCAATACTTAAAACTCATATGGTTACCTTGTCCCCAAAGAGGAGGAAACTGGTGTTCACAATTAACATTTGACGGTATTCCTTAAGGAATCTTCCTGTTAAATTCAATCAACCATGTCTTTGAGAAGGACCAGAGAGGTGAAGTTTCTAAAATGTCAAGACGACTATTTGGAAACAGAAAAAAGGAATCAAATAACTGCTGTTGTTATGTTTTAAACTTTTCAAATATACTAAATTAGATTTTGTTTTGTTTTGCTTTACTTTGCTTTACTGAAGTAAACATTTATTTGGGTGGCCATCTTAGAATCCATCCTAGCACTGACTTTTGTCACAGTGTGCAAATATTTTCTTGTTTTGTTTTATCCCTGGGTAAACATATAGAGAATGTGATTTTCCTTATGTGCCCTGTCGTTTGCATTGCTTTGGGAATCTGATTAGCGTGAGATACACAACATCCATGAGTCAGGATAAACTCAGACACTAACTTTCTAAATGACACTGAGCTATTCCCTCTAGAAACATAAATTCTTTGTATTATGAATTTATCGCTCCTAAAAGAAAAGTATTTTATGTTCTACCTTACACTCTCTGTACCATTAAAGCAGCAGTACCCACCTAATTCAATTTCATATATCTCAAAACTAATTATTAAGCAGCTTATATCTACACTCTGTTTAGTGCTGGAGGAGGAAAGGACAATGAGATTAATGGCACACTGAAGGGACAGAGCAGAGACATTTCTACTCCCAAAACCATCAAACCAAAGACATGCACACCACTACCTATAATGCAGAGCAGACCACATAAATGCTAAGTGATGCTTTCAAGTCCTCTAAAAGAATAATGCTTTAACCAAACAAAATCAACCTACATCCAGAGTATGAATGATGCTGTTGTTACTTATGTCTACTTGTCTTCTATTTTACAGTGCTCTTTGATCCATTCTTTGCATTCTTCTTGTCTGAAAGTAATATTCTCGATACGTTTAATAAAGAGACCCCTCCTTTGTTCCTAGAAGCCTTGGCTGCTGATCAACAAAAGCCCTCGACAGACTTAATCCCCTGTGTTTGGCACCACATCAGTCTGGAAGTAGTTTACATTCAGAGCCCTTTGGAGTAAATACTCATTAGAGGTTCCGTTGGCTCATTTGGTCACCCACATTTTGCAGTGGGTGGCCCAGTTGGCATCCTCATTATTTTATTTTCCACCACTGAAAATAATCCAGATGTAGTAACCCGACACTGCTTTCTTTGCTACTCTTATTCCATTGTAATGGAGCATCCATTTATTTGTGATACTAGCTAATAAGTCTGGATAAGTAAAAACCTCAGTCTGGTAATGCTATAACAAAATTTTTCATATACTTTTTTCAGTGCAACTTATTGAAATGCAATCTGATCATTCCAAGTATAATTTACTGGTAATACCTCATGTCTGAAACTTAGAATTATTCTCCTCCCTCCTCCCCACAACTTTACACAAATGAACAAACCAATTCACAGAGGTAAATTACCAAAATTATTGACAAATTTCACAGCAAAACTCTTGCTACTTTGTTTATTCCCGAGATAAATCTTTACCACCAAGTTTCTTAATTAAAACTTTTAATTTTAACAAGACAATCACTGTATAGACAGTTCTTGTATCAAAGAAGCTAAAGTTTCTATAATGTTATTGTCTTTCTAGGTTTAGCAATGAAAGTCTCAAAATTAAACAAAACAAAACAAAACACTTTCCTGAGTACCTATTAAGTTCAAAGTAAAGTATTGTTAAAATTCAAGGAGGCTAAAACATGTCTTTTTTACAGGGCTTATATTCTTGTTACAAAGCTAGTATGTTGATACCTTTCCCTTATGATTATGTATCTGAAAAAATGCTTGTAATAATATCTATTGAATAAGATACTTATTAATACAAGGATTAAAATCATAACATACACCAAGTTCTTAAAACAAAGCTGGGTTTTTCCTATATTTACAGGTATTTGAGAAGTTACTGTATTCTTACCATATGAATTATCATCAGCCTTCCATAAGAAAACATGTAAAGGTGTTTTGTTTGTTTGTTAATTTTAGAATTCCTACAACTCTGAAATGTTTTATTAGTTTCAGTACAGATAACAGGGAATTGATGTGGTATTAGAAGGTGAGGGAATGTGATCACCTAACAGATGTTGGGCATGATGTTAGTGTATTCGTGTCCATCAACTCAATTAATACTCAAAACAATCACCAAATGCATACATTGCTTTGTCTGTTGAATAAAAATAACTAAAGTGTACACAAACAAGGTTAAATAAGGAACCGTGATTGAAAGCAAACTCTCTAAAAAACTCACATTCTTTCCATTCATTCCCTGAATTCTAACAAGACTACTTAATATCATTTTTTTTCAGACAGGAAGAGTGTAGGAAGCACCCTGTCATCTTGTGCAAAGTCATACTGTATCTTGGATTTTAACTGCTGCAAAGATTTAACAACTGTGGGAGAAAAACAGAAAGGTATCCTCCTGTGTACTATAAATAGGCCACTCAGTGGTAAATTACATACTCCCGGTTTATCCTAGAAGGAGCCCCACATCACCACTGGACAGTATTGCTGACCATGGCCAAAACCACGAGGGCTTGCACGTGTTCAGGATCGCTCTGCTAAGTGTGCAACACACATGCAGAGGCCGTGCTATTCGTACTACCGACTTACTCAAACTCTCTGCAGTCATGCACAGATGCAGTTTCTGTCTTTTCTCATATATCACAGTATCCAGGTGTTTGTTTGTTTGTTCAACCTTAACATTTAGCCACAAGACTTTTATAAACCCTCAAATGGATCCACAGGGGAACAATTCATAATACTACTCACTTTAAATAGTTCACTACCATCAGTCTTAAGTTACTCATCCACAACCTACACGTAAAACTTCATCTTGGTGCATGTGCTGTGGTTAGTGCTACACCCTCTATATCACAGAGAGCTTTTCCCATAGAGGATGCCATAAAAACTTGGAAAGAAACTTTTAATTTTAACAAGACAATCACTGTATAGACAGATTTATCTTATCCTACTCTTTTGTTTTGTTACCATGTTATTTGAAACAGACTATTCTGAAGCACAAATATTATTAATTTCAATTTAGAATATATAGTTTTATATTGATAATACATCTATACATTTACTTATATTTAATATACCTATAGATATGTGTATGTGTACATATTACACAGATCAAATTTTAAGCATGAAACTCATCTTTTAAGTGAAAATAAAATTTAAGCATAGTATGTATTGATTATATCATGTATACTGTTTGCTTAAATACAAAGGAAAGCCAATGGAAGACATGAAATTTTGATTTTTATTCAGCATTACTTTAAATGTTTCTTACCAGAAATAGAACAAATAATGATTCTATGAGGATTGTTTGTTTGTTGTGGATACAAGTAATATAACTTTTTTCTGGTATTGGAAATTGAACCTATAGATGCTTTATAATTGAACTACATCCCCAATCCTTTTTACTTTTATATTGAGACAAGATCTTGCTGAGTTGTGGAGGGCCTCACTAAGTTTCTGAGGCTAACATCAAACTTATGATCTGCTTGCCTCAGCCTCCCAAGCCTCTGGGATTACAGGTGTGCACCACCAAACTCAACACAAGCAATATAACTTCTTAATTCTGGGTTAACTGTGGTTTACTATGATTTCACAACACATGATGGATTGTTTTAAAACTAGGGTTCATGTAAATTCACTCACTTATTAACTAACAAACTTATTAAACAAATTCCATGTATAAAGGAAAGTAAACACATATGGTATTGCTGCTATTTTCAATAATGCTACCAATAATAACTTGGTGCTATGTGACAGGTACAGAGGTGCTTGGAGAATGCAAAGATTTATAAATAAGGGCTAGTTCAAACCATCCAAAATTTATTATCTAAAACGTTAGAATAGAGTTCTATTTTTAAAAACTCACAGTCCTGTTTTTTCCTTACAACAGTGTAAGTAAGTATTACTATTACCTTACACTGAAAGAGGGAAATTGATGAGCAAGAATTTAATATAGATAAGGACTCAACTTTTGAACATGCTCCCCACTTGAAAAGACAACTGGGTGAAAAGAATTTACTCATAATTTTGTCCATGAAAAATTTACACAAGGTTCCCGACTTTTAAAGGCTTGAATTTTCATTTTTGGTGCAAAAGTGCATTTAATATAAAAATACATTCAGAATAAAGAATATTTTAAATTTTAGTTTTTTCCTAGGCTGGCAAGATTTGATAAGACACTCTCTCCCAAAGCTAGGCAGCAAATTCAAAGTGCACCTCTGGGAAGCAAGGGATACAGTATACCACGTGGCTAAGTTGTCATGTTCTTGGTGGGTCAGGTGCAATAAATGCATTTGTAGATGCAATAGTTTCAATTTGCAGTGGGTTTTTCAGGACTGTAACCCTATCATAAATACAGGAGCATCTGTAATATAGTCCTTCAAAAATAATTTAAAGTGTCAGGCATGGTGGCACATACCTATAATCCCAGCAGCTCCAGAGGCTGAGGCAGGAAGACTGCAAATTCAAAGCGAGCCTCATTAACTGAGAAAGACCCTAAGCAACTTAGTGAGAACCTGTCTCAAAGAAAAAATAAAAAGGATTGGGGATGTGACTCAGTAGTTAAGTGCTCCTGGGTTAAATTTGAGGAGGAGGAGAAGGAGCAGGAGTAAAAAAAAAAATGAAAAAAAAATTTAAAGTGCTGATTCTTCTGGTATTTAATTATCAGTCTATATGAGAAAAATGGATGCAATGAGAGTAAATCAAAATAATGCCTAATGGACATTTGAAAGGGTACTCTAAATTAAAGAGTAAAAAATAATTAACAACAAAATTATTCTGATTTTGGTTGACATATTAAGCGAATAATCGTCTCTAGTCTATAATTGAGAAAAATATTTTTCACATAAAAATAGCACCTACTCTTGGGCTGGGGATGTAGCTCAAGTGGTAACGCGCTCGCCTGGCATGCGCAGGGCACTGGGTTCAATCCTCAGCACCACATAAAAATAAAATAAAGATGTTGTGTCCACTGAAAACTGAAAAATAAATATTTAAAAATTCTCTCTCTCTCTCTCGCTCTCTCTCTGTTTGAAAAAAAAAATAGAACCTACTCTTTAGTCTGAGATCTTAAAAAAACAATTGCACATATCAAAACATTCCCCTAATCTATATAAAGTCAGTATCCTTTTTTAAATTCCTTTAGAAGCTGTTGAGAGTATGGGGTCTAAGGACACTCAGGCACCTCTCCACTAGCATCCCAAATTCCCCACCATTTACTTGTTCCCTCTGTATTTGAATCTCTCCCTTTTGAATCATTATGCCCAGTTTTTCCTGTTTCCTGAAACAGGGCAGCCTCCTGTTCTCTCCATGCTATGCCCTTTTGACAGCAGCCAGTCATCTTATAGATTGCTATAAGATGACTGTCTGGTCTTTGACTTTATGTCAAATCCTAGCTACCCTGGGAGGCTCACTACAAATTTCATCTTTCTGATGTTACTTCAAGGATGATTTCTACTCTCACTGCAGAGAGAAGGGATTTTTTCTCATCACTGAACTAGTTTTGTTTTAACTCTATTATTTCTCCTACTTATATGATGCTGATTTAACATGTTGTGTTTATTTATAATCTCATCTCTCCAGCAAAATTATAAATTCTTGAAGATTAGAAATTATGAAATTTGGGGGTGGGGGAGTTACAGGAGTGCATAGGATGCCCGTTTAGCCATTTTCTAGTGCACAATTCAGTAGCACTGAGCGCATTTCACTATGCTCTGTAGTCATCACTACTCTCCATTCCTAAAACAAAATCATCATCCCAAACAGAAACTCTGTACTCAGATAATAACTCCCATTTCCCTCTCCACCCAGCTCCTGGCAACTTCTATTCTCTCTGTCTTTAGGAATTTACCAATTCTAGGTCCCTCATATGAGTACAGTTATACAATATGTGTCCTTATAGGTCTAACTAATTTCACTTACCATGTTTTTGTGGTTTACTCATGTTGTAGCATGTATCAGAATTTCATCCTTTTTAATGCTAAATAATGTTCCAATATGTGTGTGTGTGTGTGTGTGTGTGTGTGTGCGCGTGTGTGTGTTCTGTGTCTGTCTCCACCTTTTGACTAATGTGAACAATGAATATTGATGTCCAGATATCTGGAGCTGCTGCTTTATTCTGGAGATGCTTTATTCTTAATAGCCAAAAACTGAAAATGAACTTAGATGTCTTTCAACAGAGGAATGGTACATCAATACCACAGAAAACTATTTTTAAATAAAAAGACATAAATCATCAACACACATTAGCACAGCCTACAATCCCCAGAAAAAAATTGTTGAATGAGAGAAGTCAATCCCAAAAGACTATATACTATGTGATCCCATTTAGATAACATTCCTGAAATGACAGAATTAGGACAGGAGAAAAGTGAAAGTAACTGTGAAGGCAACTTGGGACATCCTACTGGTGATGGAAATATTCTGTCTATGACTCTATCCATGGTGGTATCCTAGTTGGGATGTTGTTCTATAGTTTTACAAGATGTGATCACTGAGGGAAAGTGGGTAGAGGGTCTATCTTATCTCTCTGTATTATTTATTACAACTTCATGTGAATTTACTATTATCTCAGAACAAGAAAAGAGGGAAGGACAAGCAGAGAAGAAGGGAGGAATGAAGCTCACCAAGAAACTAGATCCCAGTCAGGCAGGTGTACTTCATATCACCTCCTAATTGTGGCCCAGGCACAGTCTGAATACTAAATCATTTCTAGAATGGAAAGGGTGGTAACTCCAATGGATTTGAATATCTACAGTGTCCTGTCCAGAGTGAAATTATAGACTGACAAAATTTTCATTTCCTTACACTCTTATTTATTTATAGAATTCCCTGCGAAGTTTTGCCAGGCACTATATTTTCATGCCAAATGGCCACCATCAATGCACTAGGAGCTTCTCTGAGTTGCCATGTGTCATGGAAGCAAAGGGTATACTCTGATTCTTTTTCATATTGTATGAATATTTGGCCTTTTACTAAAGATTTCCAAAGAGGGAAATAACTTTCAGTCTTACTTTAATTGTTTGAGGCCTTGCTTTGACAGGGATAATTATTTAGTTTTAATGAAAGACATTGTTGTGAAGTGAAAGCAGAAGTGTAAAAAAAAAAAATAGAGAGTTGGTTCCTTTTAAGTTCCTGGGGTTGTCATGCAACTCTCTCTTGATGTTCTTTTAAAAAGTCACAAATTTCAATGCAGATAGGCAATCTTAGTGGAGAACAGCAGTTTACCACAGAAAATATTTCTCTGTAAAGTAATATTTCAGGGAATTATTCTAGATTTTCTGATTACACACAACTGAAGTGACATTCACACACACATCATCATCATCATCATCATCATCAATGAACTCATGTCAGAAGAGTCTACAGTCTCCCTAATTTGAAGCAGCTGTTACATTCTAAATATGGATAGCCCAGTCTTCTGAAACTATCATTAAGAGTCAGAATCCTCAATTTAAAGGTTCTTTATTATTCTCTCTGTAGGGGGATTTATATCACATTGCTGTTGGCTCTCCCCCTATTGTTCTCAGACTGTCATACATAAGATGTCAACAAGGGTATATTTCATTCATACTCTAAAATTAAATTCTTTCTCCCACAATTAGACATAATCATGATCACATACGACTATGATTTAACATAACTAAAATAGATGGTGTAAGATTTATTGTTGGCTTGTGTTTGAAATAATGAAGGCGGATTTTTTAATTTCATGCTAACTATTTGGGACATAATTCCTACTCATTTTGTTTCCATATATCTCCACCTAGTTCGATAGCACATTGCTAAAATGCCCTTGTAGTAAACTTTTAAGTGAAATCCAAGAAAATGCTGATAAAAATAAATATTTTTCAGATATATTCACATATGTGTCTGTATAAAATAAGCTCTTTGAGGACCTGATCACTCTTAGTAAGAAAAACAAGCTGGATTGTGAGCTCTTTCTTCTTTCTAATGATAACTTTAAAAATTATGTCAATTGCCAGGCACAGTGGTGTACGCCTATAATCCCAGCAGCTCGGGCGGGAGGCTGAGACAGGAGGATCAAGAGTTCAAAGCCAGCCTCAGCAAAAGCAAGGCACTAAGCAACTCAGTGAGACCCTGTCTCTAATAAAATACAAAATTGGGCTTGGGCTGGGGCTGGAGCTCAGTGGTTGAGTGCCCCTGAATTCAATCCCTAATATGCCCCCTCTCAAAAATTATCCTAATTGTACCCATGTCAATTATCTCATTTGAACATCATAATGACTCTGTAAGCCAGAAGTCTGTAAAACACTTCTGTTTCTTTTACTTGTTCTGAATCCATGCCCTGTTCCTACATTACACCACCCAATGTTTTATTTAAATACTTGGCCTCCAGACTTGACTGGAGTTTGATGGGGCTGTGCCTGGGAATAACCTGCTTCTCATGCCCTCCTCTGACCAAGGAGAAGAGACATGCAGGACCCCAACTAACCACCCAAATGTTTTCTTGAATGTGCATTTTGAATAGAAAGATGGGATGCAATCTGAAGACCTCTTTAACTTTCTTTTTTTGTGTGGTGCCCTAATAATGCCAATGCACCTTGTTCCCTGCAAGCCCAGAGCCCTTTGGATTCATATCCTTCCATGGCTAGTTCTGTCCTTTATTTGGTTCCATTGGCTAACACGTATCCTTAAGAGCTGACTTCCATTACTGATACCTGAAAAACCCCTAAGGGCTATGGTGTTTCCCTCTTCTTGATGATGAGGAAATTGAGGTATAGAGAGGTAAAGAAATTAGTCTACTTAGTTAACACAACTGAATACAGGCCTGATCCCAAGCTTTGCTTTTAAACTCCACGTTACCTGTTTCCAGTTTCTGAAAGGTTCCAATGAGAGCATGTCTAGGGTCATCATACCATGATACTAAGTTAGATGGAAAGTATAAAATGGATATGGTAGGAAGCATCCCTTCCTTTGTTACACTGAATTGGTCAGTATTTATTATACACCAAAGGATTCCTTGCACTAAATAAGGAGTACAAAACCAGGACCAACTTTGCAGTGATCCTGGAGGTTCCTGTAACTCTCTTTTTAGTGGTTAATGTCACACAGCTATGCACTATTCCAGACTTAGCATGGGTTCAAGAACAGGACCTACCTGCATCTAAAAAAAATTTATTTCACATTTATTTAGCAAAGAAGGATACATAAAGTCTAGTGCAAAGAGTGCTAATGTGTGTAAATATCATTCTAAACCTTCCACGAAGAACTACACCAGTCAGTCAGAATCAAATGCAGGAGAATCAAATCATGACTAGATTGAAAATGAGAATGGGCCGCAACATGTGAAGTCTTCAGCCCCAAGGTCAAGATCCTTCATCCCATTTGTGACCTGGGTACAGTTTATATCTTTGAGACTCTGTTTGTATATGCTTTTAAAGCATTCTATAAAGGAAGCAAGACTATCTCATGGTCCACTTAGCAGTAAAATTAAGGATCAAGATGAGGTGGAACAAAACCACAACTGGGGTTGGGGAGAGCTCAGCTGAATGCCAGATGCCCACATTAGCTGGACTGATTCCACCAAACCCCTGGCTGTCCCTTCATGTTCGTAACCTGAAAAGCCACCCCTAGAAACCACATGTCATGGAAGTGTTAAGCCATGGTCTTTCTAGGATTACTTCAAAGTGGTTACCCCTGGAGCCAAGAAAGAAATAGAATTTGGTCTGAGGCATTGGTGGGGGAAACACACTGGAGACCCACTTTTATTTCGAGAAGAATCTTAAAATCAATATCTAATAAATCAACAAATTTCCTCCATGACTTTTGTTTCAAATTCATTGGAATAAGGAATCTTTATTGTATGGTGTGCTGGGAAAATCCTGGACAGTAAAGTCAAGAGAACCTGATCTTGATTCTGGCCTCTATGTTTACCAGGTGTGACATGAGCAAGAAATTTCTTTGTGCCTCAGTTTTCTGATCTGTAAAATAAGGTATCTCAAAACACTCCTATCTCTCAGGATGACTGAGTTGAATTGTATATTCAAAAATTATTGATAGATACTTAACAATAGGATTATTTCCTTCCATTCAGGAAATGTTTTTAGAGGATAGTCCACTCTAGTGCACTACACTACAAAAATCCTATCAATTGTTAGGAAACATCATTAAAAGTTAGTGCCCACTGAATGTATCCCACATTTGGGATACATTTGGCTATTGTTTAGAGTGGAACTTTCCAACAATAGGAGCCATACAGTAATTAAAAATTGTCTTATTTAAAGAAATGAATTCAAGTAGGGCATGGTCGCTGAGGCAGGAGGATCTCGAGTTCAAAGCCAGCCTCAGCAAAAGTAAGACACTAAGCAACTCAGTGAGACCCTGTCTTTAAATAAAATACAAAATAGGGCTGGGGATGTGTCTTAGTGGTCAAGTGCCCCCGAGTTCACCCCTGATACCCCCCAAAAAAGAAATGAGTTCAATGACATTAATAATTTATTTAGTTCAATCCAACATATTTTAAATGTTATTTTAATAGAAAATGAATATTAAAAAATTATTAGTAAGATTTTTTTCATTGTTTTCACAGTAAGTCTTTAAAATCTAGTATATATCTTATATTTATAGCCCATCTCTGTTCAAATAATAAATCCTGAAGTAAAATGAAGTCCTATCAATACAAAAAAAAATTATTTAATGAAAAAAAAGTTGTTTAATGAAAAACATTTAAGATATTTTTGCTTCTGAATTTTAATATTAATTAAATAAATTTTAATATTAATCTTAACTAAATAAAGTACAGAATTCTGTTCCTCGATTACACCACTATGATAGTCACAATATCAAGCGGTCAATAGGTAACTAGTAGCCATAATACAGGATGGTTCAGGTTAAGAGAAGATGTAGTAACCTGAGAGGTTCAAGTCAGATAACTATTATCTTCTTAAAGCTGTGAAGAGTAAGAAGAAAAAAAAATGGTGAAATTGATGAGAGTTACTTATATGGAGAGAACCCCATCTATGTTCCTTCAGTTGAGATTCTCAGCCAACCTGAGAGCAATCTGCAGATGGAGCCAAAGAAAGAAGTACCTAGAACCACATCCCCAGTGGCATGCTGATAATGTGACTTTCCAAATATGAAAATCCCAATTTGTAGCACTTGCTCATTTTCACAATATAAATTCTCCCACTATGACTGATTATAAGCTAAACATCTGTCACTGAAGTCAGAGTTGGGGGAAGCTATGCCGAATTGGCTTTCTTCAAAACATTGCCTCCTGCCATTAAATCTCCTGGTAGAATCTCTCTCTCTCTTTTTTTTTTCCTTGTTGGCCAAAGTCAACCGGTAACCAGAGGCAAGGGAGCCTTGAAATGTATTTCCTACAGGCGACCCTCCTAGGGTACTGAACAAGATGGAGTAGGATCAGAAAGGAGAAGTGGAAAACAAACTCAGTGTTCAGAATAAAGAAAAACAGTCAGCTTTTTCTCTTTGTCTTCTGGACACAAAGCAGACAACAGCTATAAGGAAACTGAGAGTGACAGCACAGACTTTGGAAACAGAATGCTAACTAGAGCAGACATCACGTTATTTATTTCTCAGATGATTTTTTTTTCCCCTGTGAGTATAGAATTTGTGCAAAGGAAGATACCTCTTCCAAATTTTTTGAAAAGAATTTTAGCAATTATTAAAACATGATATTTTAATATGAATCAATGAGTTTATATCAATACTGTAATTATTCAATATATTGACAAAACTGATGATAAAATTTTATTTCAGTTAATTATTTTAGCTTCGGTTTTAGGAGCCTGCATTCTTCAACAGCTGTCTTCCCCCTTACACCCAGTGGTCCCTCAAACATTTCCCTATAGTTCCATTCCACTGCAGTAAGCATGCAGGTTTTCACCATATGGCCCTCAATACCACCTGCTTTACCTTTTCTCTCTTTCCAGATCTCCCCACATGGCACCACTAAGAGATTCTTCCTATAATACCACTTTTTATGTGATCCCACTTCCCAAGAACCTTCGAGGACTCCCTATGGATTACCAAAACTAGTTGGCATTCTTGATCTCGCCCTCAAAGAACTCCATAACTTGAATTTAACTTACATTTCTGAACGCTCACATGAGCACTGCCATGGGAGTGAGATCATGTTATGGCTGTCTACAGAACACAGGCAACATGTTTTGTTGCATGCTGACTCCTTTTGCCCAACCTCAAACACAGGCATACCACAATACTACTTTTATATATCCATATCTGTATTTTTGCAAATCCCACCCAGCACTAAGGCTCAATCTCAAAAACTGAAGATTTTCTAAGCATTCAGGCTACAGCATCTGCTCCATGCTCTGAACTCCAGTGGCATCTGATCTTTAGGCATGTTTCATCACTGGGATTTACATTAGGGTATTGCAGAAATGTTAAAGGTTTGGTTTAAGTACAGCCTGTAATTAAGTGAAAAAATTAATTGTTTCTATATTTGCCAACAACTTTCTGATTGGCACATGGAGTGCAGCCTCGCTCACCTGAGCCCAGTGTCTCCAGTGTCCCCAGTGTCTCCCTGGAATTTCTGGAGTAACACCCCTCCATGCGTGCTGCCTCCTCCCTACCTACTGGCCATTGAAAGTTTGCTTCTGAATTTAGGATATTTACTGAAGGCCCAGAGAAGGAACTTTCAATTTTTGCTTTGAGCTATCAACAGGTCTCAGTGAAGATAGACAATCTGTATTAAAATTAATTTGGAAGATACAGGCTAGAACAAAGATAAGTTTCTTTGCTGCAGGAATTCTCTGTTTTTACTTAGCTAATTAGATATGTGAATCATTAAGAAAAAACATAGTAGGTAGAATTGCACACAAATATCTGAATATAGAAATTTCTCTTCACAATACCCTGGCCCTAAAACAGGCTGACCCCACAGGGTTACTTAAATTAGTTTACTTGAGTTAGTGTGTGGAAAGCACTTAGAACAGTACCTGGAAGAAGAAGAATAAAGTTCTTTGAGCTTTGTTGGTGGTGGTAGTGTCACATAAAGGTCTAACTGGTACCTACTGTGTGTCTCAGGGAAGAAGCAGAGTTGCATATAGATTGAATCTTTCCTAGCAGATTTAAAGATGCCACATGGATACTGCACAGCATCAGAACAGACTTCTCTCTGGGGTCCTATGAGTCAGACACTAGTTCAAGTGCAGAGAAGAAGTTTATTCATTTCCACTCTTTCCAAAGCCTAGCTAATGAGGCCTTTAGCAAGGGCTTAATTAAGTACTGCACAGTAATAGATCAGAGTACAACCTGAGTCTTACTTAAATTTTGGTTTTTCCATTAGTGACCATATAAACTTGGGCAGATTGTTTAAAGGATCTAAGTCTATAAATCTATAAAATTTGAATAATTTTATTTACCTCTCTGGATTATTATCAGGAATTCAGGAAAAATGTCTATAAAATACTTAGCTTTGAATCTGTGGTAAAATGATAAATTTATTTTTCTGGCTTGTGAAATACCAAAGGTTCACTAGTGAAGCCATTGCTACAGTATCCATGAGGACTTCATATCTAGCAGACATCTAGTGAATGTGTTGGCTGCTTGAATGGCTAAAGTAGGTCTAATGGAGTAACTTTCCACCATTAGGAACTACAGAGCTCTCAGTGGCCACCACTCCGAGCAGCCAAAACAGAAATCAAACTTCCCAAGATCCAAAAGTAATTTCTGAAATAACTCTGGGGCTCCCTTATTATGTAAAACCTTTAAATAGTTTCTAATATTATGCATAAAGATTTGGTTCCTAGTTAAAATAAAAAAGTCTTCCCATGTTCATTGCTTTGATTGTGAACACTGTGAGTAATACTTTAGTTATTCACAATCCAGTGGTCGGAAGCTATGGGAAAACTAATTTTAATTTTAGATGTTTCATGCAACACTGCTAATGTTATCTATCCTGTTTGGGCAGGGAGAAAACTGGCAGGAGCCCGTGAGATGGGGAATTTATGTGAGTTAATGGAAATGTTGTGGCTGACCAACAAAGGAACTTCCCCAGCCAAAATCAAAACAAAGATATTAACTTGGAGGGAGGAGAAAGCCTGCAGCATAATAATATCATGCATTGTAACCTTATCTAGTGGTTGAAGTAATTGGGTTTGAAGAACTTAAAGAGCATTTTGTGGTTTATGTCAACTGCCAGCAGACACTGTATTTAGCAGCCTCTCCACTATTAAATTCACATACTCCTCTCACCAAGAAGGGCCATTTAGCTCTATCTCTGGCTTATTAACAATGTGCTTGAGACCTCCTGAAGACAAAAGCTAAGCTTTCAGAGCCTGCACTAATGCCCATGCATTGCTGGCTACTTGTGAGGAGCAAAGTAGCTGCAACACATCTCAAAGATTTGCTTATATTCACTTGAGATATTTTTTCAGAATATATTTATTTTACATCTAAGATTAAGACATAATCATCCCTCTTTCCACCAGAAAGATATCTTTCGAAGCTCTCTCTCTCTCTCTCTCTCTCTCACACACACACACACACACACACCCAAAAATGACCCTCAGAATAAGTTTATAATTTAAGTTTATAACAATTGCAAGTTAAAGAATTCAAAGAGTGAATTATACTGAGTGAATTTCTTACTTAAGAAAAAAATAATAATTTGGGGAGCAGAGAATTTTTTTCTGTTTTATAATCCAATATTATGACTTTCTTTGTGTAAATAACAAGACAATAACAAGCAAGAACAAGAGGACCTTGCTAAGAAATTTACCAGTTAACCTTTCCATGCTACCTCTGGTCCACCTGTCCCCAAGTGGCTCTTCTGGAGTCCAGATGCTCTTGTGAGGAAAGTTCTAGGCACTCAACACTAGAGAAGCACTGGTGGGGTTCCTGTTGGACCAGAGTCTGGGCATTCTCAGTTAACTCTGTTCCAACGCTTTTAGGGAGATGGCAAATCTCATTTCCTCATTTTTTTCTGGTAAAATAAATTCATGTTCTACCATGGAAAATTTCTTAAGACTGGAATATTGTTTCATAAAAATATGATTTCAGAGGTTACAGATAATACTTTTGATACTATTAATTATATATAATACTAGAATTACTACATTAAATATTAATTTGCTATGGCCCAATTTATTTCCTTTTTAATAATTACTAGAATTTAATATTATGAAATATGATATTAAGATTAATAACATCCCTTATGTTGTTTCCTAGGGCAGCTCCTTGGAGCACTGAGTCAGGAATTAATATGTATAGTATGTTTGTTAATCCTTTTATGTCATTTCTCTTCAGCTGTGGACACTATTGGAAATGTGTTGATTAGAGCTCTAGAGTTCCTTTTCTTATGTGAATTACATTTTATAAGAGTTTATAAGTTAAAATTGAAGCCTTATCTCAGACTTCAACATGTCCTATTTGGGTTATGCTTTTAGATTATATTTTCAATGGCTATTCTGTTGCTTGTCAGGAAATAAGAAAACAAGAACTAAATTTGCCAATAATAATTTACATAATCTTTCATTAGGGTAAGCAAGAAAATTAATCATTTTCATGACCAGAAAGTTTTACTGAGAGATAGGACCATACATACTTTTCTCAATGAGGAATCTAGGAGAAACTTTGCTTCCGTATTTTACATATTCAGCCTTGTGAATATCTGTCTCGAACTTTTAATTATGTAATATTGAGAGATTTCAAAGGGTAAAAAACTGTCCTGAAAAAAATTTTTTTGAAGACCACCTTTTTTTTTTTTTGTAATGATAATCAAAGAGAATATGTATGGGCAATGTCTATTTGTTATTCTGAATCTTCGGAGTCACAAACCTCTTAAATGACAACAGTGTCCAGATATAAAGCTGTACAAACATATAATATTTCTAAATCAGTTCAGTTTAAGGAAGACATAGAATATACAATTCAAAGGAAAAAGTACAAACTTGGAGATTTCTTATTTCAAAATTTTCTCATCAGGAATCCATCTTATTTCCAGGAAACATCATTAAACACCTCTCATAGACAGCAGATTGTGAGGTTAGTATGCTATTCAGAAAGTTTTCAAATGGAATTCTTTTGAGCTAAGGTAACCTCTATGAAATCATATAGATTTTGAAGGTGAGAGGTCTTGGAGGACACAGCTACTCTTGTGCCCCATGACATCAAAGAAAGAGCAGTAATGTCAGGTGATTAACCTCATGCACAAAATTACAGGGTCTTGGGGTGAAGACAGGTTTTCACAGTTCCCTTGGTGACCTGTTCTGCTAGTCCAAAACTTAACAGGACAAGGAAAAACAGCTGCATAAGATTGGCTCTCTCTTTTCTAAGGCAGTTGTGACAGAAATACAACCAGTGTGTTTATTTCCTACTTTTCTGACACCTAGTTTAGCCTTGCTCTGTAATCCAAGGTGAACTCTGAAAATATAATCTTAATTATAATACAAATAAATTACATTCTATATTTTAAAAATCACTAAGATGAGAAGCAATTTAGGAATGTTTAACAACTAGCATAGACTAAGGATTCTCTACAAATTAGCACTCTCCTAAAAATTTCTATAACTCAATATAGCCCATTTATTTTTATAAAATCTGTGATGTCTACAAATTTTTTACCTCATGCAAAATTTAGGTTTGAATTACTCTAATGTTCACTCATTAGTCACAGTTCTTCCAGTTACAAAGAATAGCTATTCCCATCATGCTAACAAGCAGAACAGGAACAAAAGACTCTTAATAAATATTATTCAATGAATAAGTGGATGAATGAATAAATAAATTATCTCTTCCTATCAATACTTAAAATGTTGCTACATGTTCTTTTCTGATTAAAAAGTTTCAATTATTTTATTTGCTCTTCATGTTCGAAATGTCTTCCAAACATTTACCATCCACGTGTTGTGTTTGTAGCATATACAGATCATTCTTACGCCTATAATGTCAATATGAAAATTGATTAAATTCCTCCCCAAATACAGGAAATCACCAAGAATATCAGCAAAATAATCTAGAGGCAATCAGGTATGCAGGTACCCAAGAGATAGATTTCCAAATTTTCTTAACATTCGACTCTTTTCATGCCAATAATAAAAAAAAAAAAAAACTTTCTTGCCAATTCATCCCCAAAATGTTAATTGGATAAAGAAACATGGTCCTCAAACCAACATATCCATGCTATTCTGGTAATTTATAAATTGACTTTTCTTCTCAAGAATATCCAAGACTTCAGGTGTATTGAAAACAAATTCAGGTTTACAATTATGTATGTATGGGTAATCAGTGATTCTGAAACTTTAATAGGTTTACACTGGCTTTTCTCATTTTAAATAGCTGCTTCTTTTTCTCTTTTATGATCCACCAAATTACAACTGACTAAATGTACCTATTTAGTGAAAATGGAGTCTATTAGAGTGTAATCTTACCCAACCATTGTTTTCTGCTGGAGGAAATAATGGAGAACATGTGTAGATGCTTAACATCAGGCTCCTGTTTCTAGAATTACAGTCTTAAAGCTGTCAGAACTGTTCAAGAATAAGGATGATCCGGACCTCATCGGGCATATGAAACACCCTTTTTGTGAACATTTAAATAGGTGAGGCAAGAGAATGCTAAAAAACTGGCATGGAGAACTTCAAATATCCAACCAAAGAGATTTTTTTTTTCTTTTCTTCTCATTTGCCAAGACATCCTGTTTTTCCACAAAAATAAATGAATCATATTTTTCTAATCTACTTTGAATGCACTGGTTTTTTTTCCTAGTCCATGCTGTTTCAGTCTCAAAATATGGTAGCCCTCAATCTGGCCCCAAAACAAGATTATTGCTTAAATTTCTCTTGGAAGAAGAGTGCATAAGTGTATTCACATTCCTCATCAAATTGCTGTTATCACTTTGGTTACACAGGGCCATAAGGATTTATTTGAACACCATCCTTTACTCCAATAAAGATAACCCAGTCAATGTTTCTTCCAAAAGCAATCACTGATAAAGCAGTTTATGATGAGCTCACTTAATTCAGTAGCTCAAGTCAAAAAAGAGTAGTGGTTTAAAAATATAATAACTTCAAATGAAAATCTCCAGTGGATTCTCGAGAATAATTCTATAAAGTATCAATAATCCTTCTTAAAGTATGTGTTTAAAAACTGCATTGTCAGCTTTTATTAAAATGAGCCATATCAAAATAGCGAGAGCTATTGAGGAAAAAAAAAAGGTTCTATGTTTGTTCTGTATAAAGAAAATTTTCTGTGTAAAGAAAATGTTCTAAGAAAATCTGTTTGTTTGAGCTAATTCCAGAAAATACAGATTACTACTTCTTATTGAAGACCTTAATAGAGAGCCTACATTTGAGGCAATAAATTACCAGGTAATTTCATGTTATCTCATAAATCAATCATATTGTATGTATATGATTTTACAACTGATCAAAATAGGTTTCTGATTACCATGTGGAAATTTCCAGAGAGACAACTAAGACATCAGAAATGGGCAATAACTAACTTAACTAGTAAGCTCATAAAGTAACTTCTTAAGTTCTGCTTAACTTCCTTTAGGAAAAAGAAAAAGAATTGGATTCAATGAAAGAACACAAACCTTAGTTTTGAATTCTTTGGACAAAAATCTGGATTAATATCTTGCCCCTGCCCATTAGTCTTTCTGTCCCTAGAGAAGGGTCTCTACTTTCCTGATGATAATTCTATGCTTACCTTCTAGGATTGCTCTATCTCCACTGAAGTATGTAAACCACCCAGCAGGAGGTCTGGGTTATTATGGATTGCAGAGTTCTAGAATGTATTCGTAGTGACCCTATTTTATAAAGAAAATTTATATGTATATGGTTTTAAGTGAACATTTTTTTCTAATTAAAGTTGTATTTCCTTAATTAGAAAGGATAAGTCTACATAACAAGAAAACAATTTTAAAAATCTGGTCAAGTTTTTGTATATTTTAATTTTTTTGGACTTTTTATTCTACAGTCATACATATTAGTAACACAAATAAATTTTAAGTACAAAATAAAGTATTTAAAGTATCTTGAGGTTTAAACTTTTCACATAATTATGGCAGAAAGAACTGTGCCTGTGAAAGGAAGGAGACTGTTTTGAAATCTTATCACTATGAAAGTGAATAAATGTGATAATGAAATATGTACTGTGAAAAGAAATACAGAAAGAAGTGATAAGAGCGTATGAAATTGAAGGAAAGTGTGTAAATGGGTGATAAAATAGAAGTATAAACAGGCACAGGCCAAAATGTTTAAAACAATGCCTAGTTTTATGAATAATCCAAGATAAAAATCCACTAAAAGCATTTACTAGACCTAAGATTTGCTCTAACCTTAATACATTTTTCAATTTCATAAGCTTCCTCCTTGATTAATAGCAGTTTTTGCTTTTAGCACGGATTCCTCTTTGCTGGTAATGCCGACTGAAAAACACAGTTAATAGCTTTAAAATGATGTTAATGATGAGAGATTAAATTAGTGTTTCTGTTTAATTCATCAACAACATAGCACTTATTTCAATTAGGATAAAGAATGTTTACAACATTTGGACAAAATGATTATAGGTTTTCAAGCTAAGCAAAATTTATACCATCCATATAAACACTAGATGCTGAGCTGCTGTTAAGCACCTGAAGACTCCTAATGGAGTTGAATTCAGGGAGCAAAGGGGCCTGCTTGCCTCAATTTGTTAGAAGCACTTGGTAATGATTCCATATCTTTCTGGTCTGTGCAATGGTAATCTTTTTCCATTTTACTGTTTCTCCTGTTCTATATGTAAATCAAAGATTTTTTTTTATTTTTTTATTTTTATTTTTTGGTACTGGGGATTGAACTCAGGGGCACTTGACCACTGAGCCACATCACCAACCGTATTTTGTATTTTATTGAGAGACAGGGTCTCACTGAGTTGCTTAGCTCCTTGCTGTTGCTGAGGCTGGCTTTGAATTTGCAATCTGCCTGCCTCAGCCTCCCAGTTCAAGATTCTTAATTATGACCCCATTGAAGCCTTATAAGCCAGAGGACAAAGAAGGGGAACAAACTACTCTGGTCTATTGTGTGTCAGGGATGGTGTCAGACTGTGTACCTCATCTCATAAAATCATTGTGCAAGCTTTATTGGCACCATTTCACAGATAAAGAAACCAAAATGTGAATTTTCTTCTTGTGCACTATCATACAGCTGGGAAGTTCAGATTTCAGTAACTTCAAATATTCTAAATTCCACAGCTACTTGAACCGTTCTAGTTTTAACTTAATCTCAGTCATAGTCTTTATGCTTTCTGAGAGAGGGAAAAAGAGGAGTTGACCATTTTCACCTCTCACCATGTTGTAAGGATAGGATTCTTCTCTCTGCTGAATGAAAACACATACACTCATACCCTTACCCTGGCTGAGAAATATCAAACCAAGAAGACCAGGCCTTAAAACTTTCCAGCATTATACATTGATGCCATATACAAAGGAACACCCAAAGCCAAGAATTGTGGACAACCATCAGAAGAAGCTAGGAAGAGGCAAGCGAGGATGCTCCCCCACAGCCTTCAGAGAGAACATGGTTTCACTGACTCCTGGATTTCGAAATTCTCCCCTCCGGCCCTGTTGTTTGAAGCCACCTAATTTGTGGCTTTTGTTATAACAATCCAAAGAAATTGATAGGAAATTTGGTAATTCTAAACCCTTCTTCTCTTCTAAGGATTTTCTAAGCAAACAATGGAACCCTCAGATGATAATAGTCCTACTTTGTGATTAAATAAAGGAGATAGGTTTTTGAGGCAACTGACCTGAAGTCGAAATCAAATAAGTACTATTGTTGCATTAAATAATATACTTCAGGCTCTTATCTCAAAACAAGGGACGGGTCTGGAGCTCAGTAAAGAAAAGTACATTGTCTTTCCATTTCTCCCCTTTTATTCCTGATTATTTGCGGGGGTAGTTATTTATTTATTTATTGTGGCACTGGGGATTGAACCCAGGGCACTCTACCACTGGGATACATCCCAGCCCTTTCCTTCCTTCCTTCCTTCCTTCCTTCCTTCCTTCCTTCCTTTCTTTCTTTCTTTCAGATAGGGTTGCCAAGGCTGGCTTTGAACTTGTGATCCTCCTGCCTCAGCCTCCTGAGTTGCTGGTATTAAAGGCATGCACCACAATCCCTGGCTTCATTTGCAGGTTTTAAAGTCCTAGAGTACAAATAGCATGGCTTACCACCTCTCACTCCATTCAGCACATTATCTTGTTCATACTTTGTATGTATAAAAAGGATGAAGAATTACAGAATTATATTTTTAACTTAAAAGAATAAAAGACTAATTGTTTTCCATAAGAAAAGGCATGTAACGATGTATTGATGCATTTAAGACTATTACTGGAATAATTAGGAAGAAACCAAAATTTAAATTTCACAACAGAAATAAGTCATTATCCTTTGGAACATGAAAGTCTTACCATGACATGATCCCATTGACTACTACACACCTCAGCCTGGAAAACTCACTTGTCTTTCCTGACAAGAAATACACTCACCCAATCAAAGTTAAGTAGGAAGTGAAATGTTACATTCCATGAAAATCTTACTCCAAACTTAATTTTTTGCACTTGGTACATAATGACTTTTCCATCTTTCTTCAAAGAAAAGAAATCTTTGATTTCAAAACCACGTGTTAGAGAAATTAAAAAAAAAAATCTGTCCTGAATTATCTCATTCTGAACTAGCTACAAGACTCTTTCTTCACAATGCCTGATTTTCCAGAGCACAGATATGCAAACAAATTGTTCAAATCTTTTAAGTGTACATTTTAGTACTGCTGAACTCTTAAGTATCATCCCGTGGCTCTAGAGTTAGCAGACCTACTGGTTGTCTCTGCCTTTTACTTGCTTTTTCCATGAGCAGAAGCTGGATCTAATTTCCAAATAAAAGACCTCTTCACCAAAAATTTATTTTGACGAAGGAATGGCTTTACAGTGTTTGCCATTTGGGTTCTTTTAATTGGCTTTTTTATTCTCTTCAAAATGTGAATGGAAAATGTTTATCTGCTGGAGGGCTTCACATGCTTCTGCTTTGCGGGTTCCATGAATTCTACTTCCAAAAAGAAAAAAAAACTACTAGTCACAGAACAAATGTTGAGTCAAAAGCAAATTCAGTGCAGCCTAAGAATGTTATAAAAAAATTTAAAATTGATCTCATTCTAACATTCTGTCTGCTGGGCCGAGAGATCTAGGTTTTCTCCCCATTAAAAGAGTTGACATAGTACAGTGTTGACATAGTACAGTGATTAAGAATGCAGGTCCTTGAATACTGTAGATGAACTGTGCCACTTCAGAATCATGTGAACTCAAGCTAGGTGCGACAGTTGATATATGCAATCCCAGCGACTTGGGAGGCTGAGTCAGGGAATCACAAGTTTCAGGTCAACCTCGGCAACTGAAGACCCATGTCAAAATAAAAATCAAAAGGACTGGGAATACAGCTCAGTAATAGAGTACTCCTGGATTCGATCCCAAATATACAGCAAGGATCCGGGGGATCATGTGACCCTGGACAACCGTTTAGCTTTTCTTACCCTCACTTCTTTTTTCTGTAAACTGAGGATAATGCTCATCTGTAGGTACTATTATGGGGATTAAATAGGATAGCATATACAAAATGCTTAGCATAGCATCCAATAAGTAATCCCATTTCTTTGATGGATAATAGTACCTAGCTCATGGTACCTACTATAAGATTATGGGTATAGAGACTCTTAACTCAAGTGCACTAGACTCTTGCTAATTAAAAGTGTCAGGACAGGTTCCTTTTGAGGAAGTGGGAGTTGGGAGAGAATCTGTCCCATGCCTCTTCCCAAGTTGGTGGTAGTTTACTAAGCAATCTTTGGTGGCACTTGGCTTGCAGATCTCTGTCTTCATTATCACATGGCATCTTCCCTGTGTATGCCAGCTATCTTGTGTAACATTTATAGGGAACCAGCTACAAGAAGGTTCAGTTTTTCTTTGCATACCTAGGTCAAGCTTCTAATCTGCACACCAGGACCAATAAAGCCCTCCATGAGAGTTTACTCCGGTTTCACCCTACTCAAGCATAGTTCACCATCTTTTGGGCCCTAATATTGTGTCCATTCTATTGTCCTTGGAACTATGGGAAAGATTTTTCTTCCAAATGCACCCCTAGCTGATCAGAAAGATCTGAGGATCTCAGCAGGTGGCCCCACCAGCTTACACCTTCACTGCATCATGAGCTCTGAGTCTTAACTCAGAGCCACTGCCCTAAAGTTCTGTTTTGGAGGGATTCTGACTTAAGGGTGTTCATGCTCCAGCTTTGGCCCACGAGTTCCTCAGCCAAGTACATATACCAAATGCCTGAACCTACAGGTTCCATTCTTATGGAACAGAATTACTGTGGCAACAACATATCATCTATAGAATAAAACGAATTTTATCATCATCATATCACCTGGGAACTCATTAAATTATAAAATAGTAGACTCTACTCAGACATGCAAAATGGCAATAATATCTTCAGGTAATTTATATGCACATTAAAATTTGGGGAAGCACTGTTCTGAAGTTATATAAATTCTGTATCCCAAGCTGAACTATGAGATGGGCAAAAAGTCATCAATATGAAATTCATATTCCTTATTTGTTTATTTACAACTTGTCACAAGGGATAGTAAAAAATTAGAATTTAATGAAGTAATATGGTTCAATATGACTTATATTTATAATTCTGTGTGGAAAGAAATTGAGGGAAAGGGTTAAGGATAGGGAGAGAGGGAGGAAGACAGAGACAGAGACAGGAGATACAGTAGAATGCAAGAGAAAGAACAATTTAAATTAAGTTCATCATGTCTGACTATTTAATCAGTCATTTCTGGAGTTCTTCTCAAACTGTAGGCATTTTACTTCACTGTAATTCCAGTGCTTAGAGACAGGCATTTTTAATCTCTAACTACCATAGCACCAGAGGCTTAGCCAGATCACAATTCTAGTGATCTATTCCAGTACTAAAAGAAGAAAATAATCATTGTGTTGAATATTATTGATAGACCTATGCTGGAATTTTCAATAATGTCTTTCTAAGAAATGTTTCAGAGTTATTTAGAATTCCAATTATGAATCTATAACATCTGTTCTACCACAAGTAGAACACAAGATACTTTATTGTTTACTGTTCATGCTATTGCCAAGAAATACTAATAATAAAATTTTTAAATTTACCTCATTAAATAATTTATAATCTGTAAAATTATACAAACTGGGGCAAAACAAAGTAAAGGTCACCTATATTATAGAAAGCAGAATAATGGGCCATAAAGATGTTCACAGCCTAATTTCTGAATCCTGCAAATGCGTTACCTTACATGGCAAAAGACATTTTGCAGATGTGATTAAGTTAAAGACTTTAGAATGTGTTGATTGTTCTGGAATATCTGAGTAGGCCCAACCTAATCACATGAGACTTTAAAACTGGAGAAGTTTTCCAGGCTATAGTCAAAAGGAGATCTGCAAAGGAAGGAGGGTTGGAGAGATGGAACTTAAAGAAGAATCCATCTTTTGTTGCTGGCTTTGAATGAGCAGGAAAGAGGCCTTGGGGCCTAGGACTAGGGGCACCCTCTAGAAATAGGAAAAGGCAAGGAAATAGATTCTCAGTAAGCACCCCCAGCAAGGAGCTCAACCCTGCAACACCTCCACGTTAGCCCAGTGCGTCCAGTTCAAAGTTCTGACCTCTAAAACTATGAGATAATTTGTTTGGCTTAAGCCACTAAGTTGATAATTCATTACAGCAGCAATAGAAAAAAAGCATAGGAAATAAAAAAATGTGAAAAAAGCAAAAAGCTTACATCTGATTCTACCTTATGGATGCCTTTTGGGCACAATTCTCCCCAAAGAACTGGAGATATTCTGAAGGTGCTCCAACATCCTTCTCTTCTTTCTTCCCTGAGTGGTATTTGGTGTGGATCATTTTCTTAATTCACTTATGTACCTTGTGAATTATTGCATTATTGGTCTGAACTTGCAATTAAAGAGATGGATAATATTTTTCAAGATTTAAGCAAGGGGATAAAATGAGATTTTTCTTATCTTGTTATTTTTAGTTTCTACTGGACTTATATTATTAAACTATATTATGATCATTCAATTATCAGAAAAAAACTCCATGAAGCACTTTCCCTGATTAAGTTATCCTTATTAGAAGTTATTCAAGCTCATCAAATAAACATTTTGTCTCTAGAATAGCAAATTCCCAAATCTCACAGGTGCATATCAGAAACACTGGAGAAAATTCTCAGAGAAGGCTATTGTCCTTGTTTTAAAACAGCTTAATTAAACAAAAACTATAATTGTAATATCATTGGAAATATAAAATACATAGCACCCTTGTGGATGTAAACCTGTCATGACTTCAGATACCAGTCCCAACATTTAAGAAATTGTTGAAAATACAAACGACAGTGCTAGCAAGTAATCAGGAGCACAGAATGTAGTTAAGGAGCTAGAAGGTAAATGTTGGGAATCAAATTCAGGAGATGAGTAGTTTTCTTGTGTTTCGAACGACAATCGTGTTTTAATGTATAATTTAAGTAATGGGAGTAGATTGTTTCAGCATGATTCAGAAGGAATTATTTCAACACCTCAAGAATGAGTTCAAAGCAGTTAGTCTTTCTGTGTCTTTCCAACCCCTAGGCAGGAAGTCCTCCTTGGTCTCAGATCCTCTTTCCATTCTTAGCAACACCTGGCTGTGGGGAAAAGAATACCTTTAGCAAACAATCTTTTGGTAACCAACAAAGTTTGTTTGTCAGGGTCGAATTTCTAGACTCTGGTTGAAATCTTTAGTGACTCCAAGATCATGTTAACTGCACATATTTGTCAAGTGTTAAATTCTATATGATTCATTTGATGGCTGAATTGAGTGCAGATGGTTTTCTTTTTACTTTCTGCTCCCCCTTCCCCACAACCCACACTGCATACCTCTCAGTTGGACTCAAGTGAAAGACAAGTGAAAGGACAGCTGAGAATATTTGGCTTGTGTCCTGAAAATTTGCAAAACAAATCAAAAAGTTAAAGAAATGTGTAACTGTTAAGTAAGAACCAAAATGTTGTTCTCCAATTTTGGTTGGGAGATGCATCATTATGAGAGCTAACTGAAATAAATGTTAGCCTAACTTTAAAATAAAATGCACCTATTTTGGAGGGCATACTGCAGGTAAGTTAGCAGTGTTAATATGAGAATCATGTCAAACATTGATAGACTGAGCAAACTTTTCAAAGGAATTCGAATGGAGAGTAATGCTGATCATAAATATTCAGAATAGCAATAATTATAATGAAACCAAATGCAAAGTGCTACTGGAACACCTAGAAGGGAATCTCGTTTTGTTTTGAGAACTTTAAGAAAGGCTTTCTGGAAAAAGTGACAATAGGATCCTAGACTGTACAATGGGAAAGAGTTATCCAAGTAAAACTGTAAAGGGAAAATTTTAAACACCATGGTGCTAGCCAAAGATAAGTAGTCTTGTAAATCATGGGTATGTAATTCATATTAGGGCAGTTAAACTTTTATCTTAAAGCAGAGAGACACAATCAAAATTGCAATTTTGAAAACAAAATACCAAAGATCAAAGGGAGGGGGTTAAGTTTTCTTCAGCGTCTCCAATGCACAACATACACACACACACACACACACACTTTCAAATTAAACTTCTCTAGATTTCAAGTAATTTCTTCAGTGTCTAATTAGACTTACAGTTGTTTCTACGTTTTTAATTTTAATAGTATAAAAATTATGAAATCAAATAAACATACTTTAATAATGGTAATAAAATAGAGGAGTGTCCTAAATTTGCTCTTATATGAAGCAGAAATCCTCAAGAATAGATAGAAATGAGTAAAAAATATAATCAAAACTGGATTATTTAACAAAAATATAAAGTCCTTACTCTATAACCAAGAATATTTGATCATCTATAATACCTTTTAATAAGCTGCCAAATAACAAGAACCTTTCTGTTTGCAAATTTGATAGATAAATGGAAACAAGCTTGGAAATTAAGGGCTAATTATAATAGAATAAGTGTATGTTCTCAGCACCTGAAATGTTTTCATACTAACATTTTTTAAAGGAAGGGATTATAGAATACCACAGGATCAATTTGAAAGGTAGACAGTCCTACCATCTTTGAAAATAGGAAAAAAAATTCCCTTTTATTTCAACACTAGAAAATTGTAACATAAACTTCTTTGGCTAATGCTCATTTTGTAATGTTTTGAGGTTCAAAGGATTAAAAAATAAAATAACTATAGTGGAATTCAAAAGAACATTGCAACTGAAGGGGGGCCTGGGCTAATCGCCACTGGCCGTTACCAGAACAGAACCACTGTGCGTTGGTGCAGCAGTGCAGGCTTGGAAAGAAGTATCAGAGAATCTGAACTTTTGTGGTGTTTTTGAAATATTATTGCAAACAAAAATATTAAAAAATAAAAAAAGACAAACATAAAAGGCTAGACCTCTACAGCTGGGAGGGGATAGGGGAGAAGATGAATTCTCATTTTATACATATTTATTAATTATTACACATATCTGGGTAGGAGTTTGCAGCTGGAAGAGGTAGAGCAGAGGAAAAATGAAATTTTGTTTCAGGATAAATTTATGAAATCATACTTCAACAGAGGAACTTGCAGCTGGGGGAGGGCAAAGGGACAGCAATATTTTTCAAGCAAGTCACTCTAATAAAATACACAAGCCCTCACTTTGACACAGCATTGGAAGGGACATTGTTGAATCAGTATCAAAGTGGAATCAGGCATTTTTTATTAGGCAAAAAAGCACTTTTAGGCTTCTTGGCTAGCAGAGATTTTTCTTTAAATGAGTATTTGCTAACCAGTTTCTAACTCTCTATAATTCTATGGGAATTCTCCTCAAATTACAGGGAATAGGAATTTGGCCCCAGGTGACTGGTCCTCAATTCCTCAAATTTGTACTTCAAAAGAATTTATTTTCCTCTAGGGATCCCAAAGCATTTTGCCATCTGTGAAGTTTGCCATTCTTTTATGTCCTTAAATTATCTGCTTTGCACAATTTAAAAAAAAAATAACCAAAAAATAATAGAACAAAAAAACTGTGGGCGTTTTCCTTTCATTTCAATGATTTGATTTACCTATGCGTAGACTGATTTCCTGAAAGGTAGAAAACAAGTAATGACATAATGTCCACTCTCATGGAGTGCGATTTTAGTTAAATCACAACCATGATTCTTGATTAAAGCTCCTGTCAACTTACAACTGTAAAAATCCAAGGTTTCCCTTTTAACATCTTGGTTAACATTTATTAAAACAGCTAGCTATGAAAGTCATTAGACTTCAGAATAAATAATACGTTTATTCCTATTTTCTAAATTGAAACTGTCTACTAAGCAGACACCAATGTTTTCACACAATCCTTTTACTATTATAAACTTAAGCTAAATATTTAACTATCCCCTTTAAGAGAAGACAGGAACATTTGATGGCTTTCTGTATTCCCAGTTCTAGGACAATACTTATTACACAGGAGGTTCTCATTAAATATTGATTACAATAATGTAGAGTCCAGCCATAGTATGAGGTGTTAAATCTCAGAAACTGGAACATCCAATTAAGAAGAATCGATCAAGTGCATTTTTCTTATCCTTACGTTAAATTCTAAAATTCCTAAAAGTTTCTATTTACTTGAATTCTAACCACGGAAAAAAGAACAAGAATTTATCTTCCTTAAAATTGTTCTCAAATTATTGAGTTATAAGACCCTGGTAGAATCTTAAACTATTGAAGACCTCAAATTATTTTTGTTTACCTTAGTTTTATCAATCCATAATTACTATATTAAAAGAAAAACCTGAAAAATTATAATTATGAAATTCACTTAAAACAATAACCATATTATCATTTTTAATGAAAGGACTATTTTTGATAAGCAAAATTGTCTTTAGAACCATGGCATTATTTTAGAATTTAAAAAATCTCTTTAATATCTGAGTTAATAGAAGACAGCTGTATACTGTTACCTGCTTCTGCATTCAATCTCTGGTAATATGTTGTTTTGTTTGAAGCAAAGAAAATCTGACCTCATGCATATACAAAGTTTGAATTTTAATTGCTCTTCTATATAATTGTGAATATTCTTTGATAACTACACCAAAACTACAGAAGATAGTTCCTTAAATGTTAGCGGCTATATAGAATCTGAAATCTTAACAGTGAACATTTCGTACTCTGTGACAATAAAATCCTTTGGTCTACTTTGCACTATGATTTTGCAACATCACCCATTAATTATTAGAAGATGTTGGTTCGTATTATTATGTAGACCTTGAAAGCTCAGATCTTACCATGGCAACAAATATTGTGAGTTGTTCTCTTTGAAACAATAGATTCGCTTTGTTCATTTCTGAGAAAATACTTGCTAAACATTCAAATCTGGATAACCACAGTTTATTTGTCATTCAGGTAAAAAGAATTGTATTAATGAAAAAAAAGCAGCTAGTTTAACTCACTGTCCAAGTATATACAATCACACTTTGGTATGCAGCAAAAGCAAAACACACTTCCCACCCATGACACAGAATATTTAAAAGATGTGCACTCAAGGGTTAAAATATAATAAATTAACTTTTCTGTCCGGTGTGGTGGTGCTCCCCTGTAATCCCAGCAACTCAGGATACAGAGGCAGGAGGATCCCAAGTTCTAAGCCAGCCTTAGCAATTTAGCAGGGTCCTAGGCAACTAATCAAGACCTTATCTTAAAATAAAAAATAAAAAAGGACTGGAGATGTAGCTCAGTAGTACAGCATCCCTGAGTGCAATACCCAGGGGCAAAAAAATAAAGTTAACTTTTTCTGCTTCATCAAGGATATATGGGAACTGTTTTTTGTTATTGTTATTGTTGTTGTGGTTGTGGTTGTTGGGGGTGTTTTGTTTTGTTTTGTTTTGTTTTGTGTGTGTAAAATTTCATTATGAAGCCAGGCATAGTGGTACATGCCTGTAATTCCAGCAGCTTGGGAGGCTGAGGCAAGAGGATTCCAAGTTCAAAGCCAGCCTCAGCCACTTAGTGTGGCCCTAAGCAACTAGGTGAAATCTTGTCTCAAAATATTAAAAAGTGCTAGGGATGTGGCTCAGTGGTTAAGTGCATCTGGGTTCAATCCCTAGTACAAAAAAAGAAAAAAAGAATTCATTATTAGTGTGTTGACGAAAAATACAATGTACAGAAAGTACAACTGGGTGCCACTGACTTGATTCCTGCCAAGACATCAGTAGCTTTATGCACCATTGTTTAGCACCATCAACACAAATGTCAACACAGTGAGAAAAAAATACATGACATCTGAGTTTTATTAGTGAAAGAGTTTTGACCTTTTAGACTCCTTGAAAGGATCCTGGACACACCCAAGAGTCTGAGGACCAACTTTGAGAACCACTGTCATAGGCAATTTTTTTTAATCTCAATAAAACAGAAATGGTAATTTTCTACCTTGCTCTTAAAAGTATAATAGCATTTTTTCTCATCATCTTTTCAATAGGAAGTTTTTTGCTAGATAGAATTTATCACTTAAGTAACACAAATCATTTTAACCACACACTTCAGGTACAGCAAAAGATTTCACATGCCATGTGTATAATGTTACTAAAGGTCAAGTTTATACACAGATTTTAAAGAGATCTCAGTCTGTATTACTACAATTTAAGAATTACCACCCATTTTATAAATAAAGAACCCAGGGAGTAAATAATGATTTTTGCAATAGAACAATTCAGCAACAATTTTTGTAAATACGATGAAAATAAATTTCGCCAGTGTGTGTGTGTGTGTGTCAGTTTCAGTGTTGAGAACCTAAATTCATTGTTCCCCTCATTTATCACAAGCGATTTCATGTTTATACAGTTTCCCAGGAAGTTGCAGCAGCAGGGTAGAGACATGCTTTTGCAGAAGGGGTTGTTTCCAGGAGCCATGAATGCTTTTGTAAAAGAAAACTGTTTCCAGGATAAGGTATAAAATATTCAAAACATGATGTTTTCAGAGATGGTGATGAGGCCGAGTGAGTGATAGAAGGCCCATCTGTCAGGGGAATGTTTCTGTGGGTGGGGATGTGTGAGTGGGAAAGGGGCTCCTCACTGGTCAGGGAGGAAACTAATAAAAGCTTTACTGCCTTCTCTGAGGTCCAAGTTCTTTTACACAGCCTTCTCTAATACGTTAATCATGCTATTGTCAACATATGGCCTCTAAAAAATTACTTGTAAAATGATGACACTTTTTAAAGGATGTGCCTTCCAACTCTCATGTGCAGTTACACCGCCAGAATAGAAGATCCCCAGGCTATCCAAAGGTTCCCAAGCCCTCCTTTGTATAACCTTTTAAGTTTATATATTTTTAAATATACTAAAATGTATTTGACATGTGCAAAATATATTTAAATATATTAAATTTAGGTTAACAAATAAAACCTAAACATAGCTTTCAACCCAAGAACTAGAAAAATACGAGTAACTTGCTTCTATTTCATACATCTCCCTTATCCTAACTCTTTTGCCTCCCTCCAAAATTAACACTATCCTCAATATTATTTATCTTTTCCTAGCTTAATTTAAAAAAAAATTATGACACACACACATACCCAAACACACACACATACACACAACCTCCCATCACTAATCATTGTATTTCAAATCTTCAACACTTCCAGCTCTAGTTCATTTATTTATCCTCATTCCCCCATAACACTCCATAGTGTTAATCTAGCATAATACATAGACATTCTCTTGTCAATGAATATTTGGGTTGTTTTCTGTCTTGATATTATCAGTAGTGCTGCTTGGATCCTTCTAGTAAATATTCTCGTGCACATGCTCAAACATTTCTCTGGGTTATATTCTTAGAATTGCTAGGTCATAGTGTGTATGAATGTTCAGAGACACAAGATATTGCACAATGTTTTAGTGATTTCACTCCCCTAAACAATATGCTAAAGTTCTACACATGCACCTGTATACTTAGTATTGTCAATGTTTTTAATTTTTGATAATCTAATGTTATGAAATAGAGGATCAACATCTTAATTTGCATTCTCTACTAATAATAAGATTGAGACTCTACTCAAATATTTATTGGCTATTGATTTACTCTTCTCTCAAATTCATATGTTTTGTCCATTTTGACTGGATTATTTATCTCCCTGATAACTCTTTATTGCTTTACAGATATTTGTTGTATATTCTCGACACAATCTTTAATCATATAAGATTTGGGTTTGTATATGTACTGCATGCACCTCCCAGTTAGTAGCATGTTTTCTGCTTCTATTATGGTGTACTGAATAAATCAGTCCTCCTTCTTTTAAAATACTAATCTATTGTATTGATTTTGTACATAGTAAGGTACTGTTCCAACAAAAATTTTTCCCACATAGTTAAAAAATAATTTTCATCATGCCAATACCAGATAAGGACACATCAAGGAAAGAAAAATACAGACTAATATCCTTGATGAACTTAAATACAAAAATACTGTTATCAAATTGTGTTTAACAACATATTAAGAAGATTGTACACGATGACCAAGTTTCATTCCAGAGATGCAAGGATAGTTTAATATATACAAATCAATAAATGTAATTTATCACATTAACAGAATTAAGGAAGAAAATTACCTAGTAATCTCAATAGAGAAGACCTTTGACAAAAATCAGCATCCATTCATGATAACAACAAAAACTGGGGATAGAAGGAATTTATTTCAACATCATAAAGGCTGTATATGAAAAACTCAGAGTCAACCTCACAGTAAATGAGAAAAAAAATGAGAACATTTCCTTTAAAATCTGGGACAAGACAAGGATGTCCACTCTTAACACTCCTATTTAATATAATGCTAGAAATTCTAGTCAGAGCAATTAGGCAAAAGGAGAAAATAAAAGGGATTAAAAATTAGAAAGGAAGAAGTCAAATGATCACTGTTTTTGAATGATCCTATAATTAGAAGATTAAAAAAAAACTTTACCAAAAGACTGCTAGAGCTAATAAACAAATTTGGCAAAGTAGCAGTTTACAAAATCAACGTACAAAAATCAATAGCTTTCCTATATACCAACAACAGATCTTCTGAGAAAGTAATCAGAAAACAATTCCATTCACAATGGTCTAAAACAAGAAAAAAAAGAAAAAAAAAAAGAAACCTTTGGAATAAATCTAACCAACGAGGTCAAAGATCTCTATAGTGAAAATAGAACATTGAAGAAATAAATTGAAGAAAACCTCAGGAGGTGGAAAGACCTCCCATGTTCATTGATAAGCAGATTTAATATTGTTAAAATGGCCATACCACCAAAAGCCATATACAGATTCAATGGAATCTCCATTAAAATACCAATGACATTTTCACAGAATCAGAAAAAAACAGTCCTAAAATTCATTTGGAAGAATTAAAGACCCAGAATAGTCAAAGCAATGTTAAGCCAAATAATGCTGGAGGCATCACAATACCTGACTTCAAATTATACTACACAGGTATAGTTACAAAAACTTCATGGCACTGGCGCAAAAACAGAAACATAGATGAATGGTACAGACTACAAAACACAGAGACAAACCCACACATGTATAGTCATCTGATCCTTGACAAAGGAGCTCAAAACACACTTTGGAGAAAAAGCAGCCTTTTTAACAAATGGTGCTAGGACAATTGGTTATCCATATGGGATAGCATCAAATTTAAAAGTTTCTGAACAGCAAAGAAAACAATTAGGAATGTGAAATGAGAACCTACAGAATGGGGAGAAAATCTTTGCTAGCTACTCTTCTTGACAGAAAATTGATGTCTAGAATTATAAAGAGCTCAAATAAAGTTACACCCCCAAATCGAATAACCCAATTAATAAATGGACAAGTGAATTAAACAGACACTTCTCAAAAGAATAAATACAAATGGCCAACAAAGACATGGAAAAAAATTTCATCATAAGCAATTACGGAAATGCCAATCAAAACTACACTGAGATTTCATCACACATCATCCAGAATGGCAGTCATCAAGAAGACAAATAATAAATGCTGGAGAGGACGTGGAGGAAAAGGAACACTTTTACACTGTTGGTGGGAAAGTAAATCAGTACAACCACTATGGAAATCAGTATAGAAACTCCTCAAAGACTGGCACAGAACCACCATATGACCCCGGTATACCATTTCTTGGTATTTACCCTAAAGAACTAAAGTAATCTTAATGCAGGAAGCCATCCGTGAAATACATGAGGACCTTCTCTTGTCATGGAAGCAGGGAGGGATAGGCCTGGCACTGGGAACTTTCCCTGACTCTCCCAGGCAATAGATCAACCCATGCACGTGACCTTTCTCTCTGCTCTGCTAGAAAGTTTCCTTGTAGAAGTAGTATCAGAGATGGGCATATCCCGTTAGAAACTGAACAGCCCACCTTTATTCCATTTTGGTGAAGAAGATTCTAGGGAAGGCCTTTGATGTTTACCAGTATGCATAAAGCAGGCATAGTCTCCATTTTGGTCCAGAAGGTCCATCTGTCTGATCAGCTTTCCCATCCTGCCCCAGCTTTTGAAACTACTTTCTGTGTTCTGTGGGTTTTTTTGCTTTTTATTTCTCTTAGCTTTTATTTCTCAGCCAGCCCATTCCACCAAGGGGAACTCTATTCCCACCACCCACGCAGGACGTAGGTGGGGTTTTAGTACAGTGACATATGCGCACCAATGTTTATAGCAGCATAATTCACAAAGCCAAGCTATGGAACCAAACCAGCCTAGGTGTCCATTAACAAATGAATGGATTAAGAAAATGTGCTATATATACACAATAGAGTTTTATTCAGTGATAAAGAAAAATAAAATTATGGCATTTGCAGAAAAATGGACGGAACTAGATTCCATTATATTAAGAAAAACAAGTCAAACTCAGAAGATCAAGGGTTATATGTTTTCTCTCATATACAGAAGCTAAAGAGGAAAAGGGGAAAAAGAAAGATAAGGGTGGATCTCATGAAAATCAAAGAGAAATCAATAGAGGAAAGGGACCAAGGGTTGGAAAGCAGGGAGGGAACAGGAATGTGAGGCGGAGTGGTACTGGTCAAATCATGTCATATATTGTGTACATGTATAAAATGTAGCAACAAGCCCCATCAATATATGCAAGTATAATTTACCAATAAAAAATATGGGAAAAGAAATTCCCAGAATCAGTTTTGAAACAGTGCCTTCTTCCCTCAGTGATCTATGTCTCAATCAATATCTAGGTTCTCTAGTCTGTTCTATTGGTTAATATGTTAATACATAACATCAATTAATAAGCTTTGAATTTTTCATCTCTCTTAAGATACAAACACTGATTTCTATAAATCATACATAGCATGATCTACATTGGAGCACAAGAAGATGCTCTTAGTTGTTAGAAAAGAAGTATAATTTTCCTCAAATATCTATGTACCAGCATGGTACATAAGTCATCATATTGATGACATGAGTGAAAATTAAAGGAGAGAAATTCAATAGTCATGGTAAAAATTGGAACCTATGATAAATGGCATGATAACAATATCCTAGCACTTCCTGTGTGACATCATTTCCCTTATCCCTAAGCAAAGAATAAATTCTGCCCTTCCAATAAGTCAATACAGCAAAGACATTTGAAAAAAAAATGGTTTGGGGAGCTGAGTCACATCTCATTGTAAGACCTTTAGAGAACATCATAGAATATCTAAGAACTCATTCTCCTTGTCTCTTTAGCTTACATTACTATCTGTATGTATAGCTACCATATTTAGAAACTAAAAAACTGAAAACCTTTTAAAAAATTTGGAAAGTATCAAGAAAATGACTAATACAGAGGTTTTGATGTTGCCTTGTCTCTAAAAAAGTATTTGAGGAATCCTACTATTAGTGAGAAAGGACAAGATTCACAGCTTTTTATTTTTCTTTTATAGGTATAGTGTAAAAAAAATGTTATTTAAGTACTTCTTCCAGCCTTGGCCATGGCACACTTGGTGATTTAATTGGTTTCTAGAATACCATTTTTGAATGTTCTAAATGTATACAGATAAAATAGATCCTAGTCTATAAATTAAAGATATTTCTCATGTTAGGATGAAGTTGTTTTCTTAGGAAGGTCTGCTTTGCCTTGTGTGTATCCTTTTCAAGCCAATTTAAGTTCCTTTTATTTTCTGTAATCTACTATGAAATCACACCTTTCTAGGAATGACCTTTTGGATCTAAGGATTTACTTTGAAGATAGATCAAAAGGAGTTAGTTAGGCCTCTCCCAAGAGCTTTCCTGATGGACTGAATGACAGCATGAAGGAAAGAGAAAAGCTACAGATAAATCCAAGGTTTTTGGAAGAACAATTTGAAAATCAGCCTTACTATCAATTGAGATAGAGAAAACCATGCAGAGAAAGCACGTTTGGAAAAAGGAAAAGATGGGGTTTGGATTTGGAAATGCTAAGTAGTCCCTTGAATTTATTGTTAAGGAGGCACTGAAGCTCAAGAGAAGTTTTGCCTAGAGATACAGACATGGTGGCTGTTGGTATATAGTGGTATTTAAAGCCACAAGAGCATTAACTCATGAAAGCAGCACCTACATGCATCAAGGACTAAACATCACACTGTTACCAGTCCCCCTGTTCAAGAAATAATACAATTAGTTTGCCCTGGTTTGTTGTGAGTAAACCTATATTGTTTCTTAGGCACCTCTATTTCCTAAGTACTTAACTTTATAATCGTCTCTGGAATGTGGCCTCGAATCAGTATTGAGTTCATCATTTTGTAAAAATAAACTTCATTTTTTTGAAATCAGCATCTCTCTTCAACATTATATGATTCCTTTTAGAGTAATGGCAAAGGGAATATAATTATTTCAAAGTAGTAAACTTTCAACTTCCTACTGGGCTGAATAATCGCTTCTGTATCTCTCAGGGGAGAGCCAATTAATTTTGTAGGGCATACTTGAGTGGAGATGAGTAGTTTTTAATAAATGAGACATAATTTTCAAAATTATGTTCTTGTGAAGGAGAGAATCAGAGACAGGGAAAGAACACTGTCTTTAGATGTGTCTCAAATGTGGTAGGATCTCCTTCCCTCATCCATTTCCACTTTCCCTACTTGGCCATCCTCCTCAGAAGCAGTTAGAAGCAGCTGTTGCTAAGATGGAAAGGACTGGGAAAGTTCTTAAATATTGCTTTCTTTAAAAAGAAAGAAAGAAAGAAAGAAAGAAAAAGAAAAAAACCAAACTTCAAAACATCTGGGCTCTGCACTGGGAAATATTTTTGGTGAGACTGAAATGATTATGTAAAAGATTATGCAGAAGGAACAGCAACTAACTCTCTTCTTTATTGCCTACATTTTTGAAATCTTCTAGTTCCACAGTAGTTTTTGTCAAATGCTATGAAAACTTTAATGAATTTATCTTCTTTCGTCATTTAAAAATGAACCATATTTTAAACCCTTGAAGACTCCTAAACTTTGGCACGTGGTTGCTCAATATTTACCAATAATTAGGAAACCCACCCATTCCAGGACCATTTTTAGCTTTGTCTGTCTGTTTGATAACTGCAACTTTTTCCCCCTCAACTGGACATTTCCACCTTTCTGAGAAGTACCCCCAAATTCTGAGAGGTGAAGGGAGGACTCATGAATGACAATATGCAATACAAAAGAGGAAATCAAAACCAAAAAGTTGGCCCAGACTCTCAGAACAAACCATCCAGCCACAGTCCCAGCTCAATCTGAGACAGAGGGTTCTGTTATCACCTTACTTAGAGCTGTTATTGTTAGGAGGTATATCTGTTGTCACTGGGAAAATAGCAAAGCCAAGTTGTGCTTCCCAGTGGAGGAGAGTGTGGTGTCAGAATTTCAAGAAGGTCCAAATCAGGACACCTGCGTGCCAGATCGGCCCAGCTGCACAGGAGGGCTGGCCAGTGCTGCAGAGTTCCATCTGCTGAGCACATGAAATGCCAGTTTCTTTGCTGAAGATGGGTTTGAAGGATGGGATTCTTTAAAGAGAAAGCTCACAGCTCGGCTGTGACATCCTTAAACTTTCTCACATTTTAAAATAAACAATTTTAGGAAGAGGGGATTAAAGGCTTATGTCTGAGAGATGACAAGTAGGGTATATTGCAAGCTCCAGAAGAATTGCCTCAGAAGTCCTTCTTCAGATCGGCATTTGGCTTTTCACTCGGGTGACTGATGAAGTATGACTATAACTCTCAGAAAATTCCAGGTGTTAAGCATGTGCACATTCCAAAAATGCTCTATGTTCCTGTTGCTGGGTGTGTAACAATTGGACCAGCCAGGGGATCTCTCTTTTCCCTAGCTCTTCTAAAACATAATGAGACATTTGGCCCACACCTTCACTTCCTGATCAATGAAATTCCTGTCAGAGACAACATGGTGGGCAATCCAGACTCTATTAAAATATTAGTATTTAACTGCTTGTTTCCCCCTCACAAAAACTAAAAGTATAGGAAAAGTATAAGCTAACACTCCTATAAATTTTTGGGGGGGTTGGGGGCTGGATTTCCCACAAACTATCCTCAAATTCTTGTTTAGCAATCTATATCTTTCAGTAATTATCAATGAGTATCAGATATTTAACATGTTGGTTTGGGTTGATGGTATTTGGGGGAGGGGGTTGTCTGCTTTGTTGTTTTTAATGGAGATTTACAATCTGCACCCATTTTAGATTCCTCTGCAGAGATGAGAACTTCAACAATGTTTCCCAAGTGTGCAGGTACAGTTCTATAAAGTTTTTAACCTCCAAAAAGTAATCAAAATAAAATTCCAATATGGCGGAAACAATCTCATCCAAAAAGAAAAGAAAAAGAAAAAATAAAATTTTACAAAAAGAAAAAATAAAATTTAAATGGTCTTCTTACTGAACTCAGCAAGGCAAAACATTAAACTGAAAACAAATAACCCTGAGTGTGAGGCTTAGTCATTATGGGACAAGAGATCCCAAACACTGAGCTTGTTCATAATATGGTCATGCTTTTAGCATCTTCCTGCCTGCCTGAGTACTCTGCACATGACAGAAGCTCATACAGTATTGAGTGACTGATATTAAAATTAAAAAAATCCTAGCAAAAAGTAGGTGTTCAACAAATGTTAACTGTCCCTATCTTCTAGAAGTAAACATGGTTCCAACCATCTACCTTCCAACCCACAAATGCTAGATATAGGATATTGCTAAGAATAAACAGGAGAGGTATAGTGAAGACATATTGAATATCAGACTGTACTTTCCACAGATAAATAATGACTAGGATTTGTATATTCTACTTTATTTTGTGTATGATTCAGTCACAAGTAGCTATCAGCGGTATTCTTCCTTCCCTCTCCATGCAACTCAACTGCAGAATATCACACTTTCATGTCCTTGCGTTAAATTTCACAGTGATGATTACTCTTACATTAAGTGTGTAATTCTTAAATCTGATGGCACATATTTGAAGTCAATCATTTGCTCATTGCTTTGGCCACTTTCCCTCTGTTTCCTAAGATATTTTAATAGCTTTTGAAAATCCAGAACACCTTGGTCACACCATCAGAGCATTCTGTGTCTGTCTCTGACTCCCCCAGAATTGGACTTAAAATTAAAAAAAATTACTGGTGTGGTTGGGTTGCACTCTTCTTTACTGATGTTTACTAAGAACCAGTGTTATATTTTTAGGTCTTCATTTTGTAAGCTCTGGGCCATCAAATATAGTTGTTCTTTTGTGTTGAAAGCTTGTATTTTCTAACAAGAAAATTCACAGTGCACACTCCAATCCAATTCGTAATCAATCTCTGGGGTGGCTGTGGCATAAGACCTGAGCATTGGTCATTTGTGCTTTTAACAGTAACCAACAGAGGCTAAAATTCAGTTACAATGCTTCACAGCTGCTGTGGCTAGGACCCCCTTGGAAATGTAATTTCAAGGGGATTTTTCTTATTAAAAAGTCATTTCCTCCTGAAGAGTGTTGGGAAGATAGCAGCAGGACACATAGGCAAGCAAGAGAATTTACAAGGATTTCCAAAGAGCATTTTGGAAGCATTGTATTAATCTGAACAATTGCAAAAGTGTTTTTACTGAGTTAAAAAGTTTAAAAGCCTTTTCTCTGAAAATTTAATAGGATATGTTTGCATTTTTAAAAGTAATTTTTGGCAGACTTTTTTTTTTTTTTGGTCTCAGTGCATGCATTTTAACAAACAAGTCACACATGAAGTAATGTGTGTCACCAGATTGGACTCCAGGGAATTGCACTGGGCATGATTTGTTCCTGCCTCTTCTTTCAGGAAAAGAGTGGGCTTGGGATAGAGAATGTACCGCTGGCCTACACTCATCAACTACTTCCGGAACAGTGTGATTCTCTCAGAAATAGGAACCATCTTACATAAATGCTGACCAGGTTCTTCCAATGGTGAAGACCTGATTGCAAGATAATACTAGACATTTTCTTTTTCAATGTTAAGATTTATAAAAACAAATGAAGGTTTCTATCTTAAAGTCAATGAGATTGAAAGACTTATAATTATATTCATATTACTGTCTTGGCTTAGAATGTTCTTTGGAGCTTTTTGGATTTTTTTTTGAAAAATTACACCATATTTCTTTGATCTTCTTCTGTGAGGTAGTAGGTATATGAAAAATCAAAAAGCCACTCAGAACCAAGAAATTTGGATGCAACATGTTAATCAATATGCACAACATTGTTTATGGTCATAAACTATGACCTAAAAGAAATAAATATATAAATTACTTTTGAAGTTAGTTTCCAAAAATGGTCTACATGACAATAACAAAGGAATGAGTTTTTTTTGCAGTGACTAATTTTGAAAAATAATATTGGCATATGCCCGTCTTAAAACTCTGTGACAATGTTTTGAATGTGTATTTTTATCAAATTTCATTTTTCAATATATTTCAACATGCATTCTGTTTCTGTGCCCTCCCTGTAGCAAGATCTCATCTGCTTGACTTGACATTCTTCCCACCAATCCATGGTGAGGTCACCGCTGACTTCAACACACCATCTTTGTTATTTCTTCCCATACTTCTAATTCCTTGTAAGCCTGCCTTTTCCCACTAATGTTTCTTTAGTCCTTTCTAAATTATAAAATTAGAATCAGACTTCCTCAGGGAGCTGTGAGGTATTTACAAAGGAAAAAAAAAATCTCAAACTTTAATTCCTTCTAAAATACTTGGAAAATAAAATTTTGACCTCATTTCTTTACATTATTGCCATAATATCCAACACCATCATCCCCCTGCATGACTTTTTATGGAGATAATCACCCATACAGGCCATCCTGATTTCCTGTCAATGCATGTAGAGTGTAATCGGTGAAGAATAGCTTGGTTATATTTTCTGTTTATGAGGAAGTGTTTTTGTGTAGAGATTGATATGAAGCTTTATGTTATTAATGAGTTATTAATCTACAATAAAAAACAGAATGCTCTCTATTTAAACATAAACAGATTACTGAGAGGCAATATAAATGTCCATCCTTAGAAACTTTTGTGAAAAAGGAAATTTCATTAATTCGTCCAGTACTAACACTGAATTAGAAACAGAAGCATGAACTGGATGATTTTTTGGAGCCTCTTTTAACCTTAAAAGTTCAACTGCATTCCTCAAGTACATAGTGTCACTACTACATAGGCCCAGGACCCAACATAACATATATGCCTTCTAAATATTTGTTGACCATAATTATAGGTGTCTAATACACCTAAAAAGTAAGCAATTAGCCAGCTGATTCAGGTAAGTTAACTTACCTGCAAAAGTTTAGTCACATCTAAATTCTGCAAGGTACAAATAAAAGTTCTATAGTTTATTTCTCTGGCCTCTGACTTATATGAGTGGCATGGCACAGTAACTGATTATACAGAATCAAGTAAAATGCTTGGTTTTAATCCTCAGCTCTGCTACACATGAACTATGTAGCTTGGGGGACAAAGTCGAGAAAGAAACAAGATAATTGATGATGTTGAGTGGCATGCTGAAAAGTTGAGACTTCATGTGGGAGAAGTGGGCATAGATGCAAAATGGTCTGATCAGATTTTTACCTTAGGAAGTTTACTTCAGAAGAAGCCTGGAGGACATTTTGCAGAAGTGCAAAACTTTTATAACATTGTATTGGTCTATTGAGAGATAGTAATGCTACTGTATGAATCAAGACAGTGGCAATCAGGATGACAATAAAGGAGCAAAAGAGATCAATATTAAGGAACAGGTAGGATCTTATAAATAAGGGAATAATTGCCTTAATGGAAAGACAGAAAGTGGGGAATCTAAACTTCTGAAATTAGACAAATAGTTGGGTGCTGATCCCAGTCTTCCTCAGGGAGCTGTGAGGTATTACAAATGACTTGTAAGGAATATATAGGGGAAGCAAGTTTTAGAAAAATAAAGGTATTTAGTTTTGAGAATTTTAGTTGTCTGCCAGATGTCCAAGTGGATTTAACCCATGGGAAGATTGACATATGGATCATTCCCTGAGAATCTAATCATATTATTAAAAATCTCTAAGCTTTTGCCTCACTTTTGTTACTACAGTCTCTCATTTTGCAGTTTTTAGGAAATTGCAATCAAATTTTCTTCGTTTTATTAAAGAACAATAATCATGTATACAAAATTCATTACTTTTGCTCATTTACCAAGGAAACTAGAAGTTAACAATTATACCCAGAGTTGGCTAAATTAGGACTATTCATTTATATTGGAAAGTAATTTAGAGTAAAAAAAAAAGAATCACCATGAAAACATATGGAAAACCCTGTATTATGTAGGTAACATACTATAATTCTAACTATGTGATATCCTGGGGAAAAAAAGACAGTAAAAACTTGTTACCAGGGCTTAGGAAGCAGGAAGAGAAAAATAGTGAAGCACAAAGGATATTTTAGGGCAATTCAACTATTCTGTGTGAATACAATGGTGAATACATGTTCTTATACATTTGTCTAAACTCATAAAACGTATAACACAGAGACTGAAACCTAGGATAAATTATACTTTAGTTCATAATAATGCATCCACTCATCAATTGTAAAAAATATACTACCATACTGCAACTTGTAAATAACAGGGGAAATGGGAAAGGGGGAGGAAAAGGAGCTCTTTAGAGCTCAACTCAATTTTTCTCTAAACCTAAAACAGTTCGAAAAATAAAGTCTATTAATAATAATTTAAAGAAAATCACACTAGTTCTCTGAACACAGTTTTTGCCCTAATATTCTAACATGTATTTTTACTGTATTTACTAAACTGAGATCCCTACACATGTAACACAAATAATCAGTTATTGCATTGCTTGATAGGAAATGCTGCTTAGTAATATATTAATGTGTTTTTAGCAGCTTTGAAAAATATCTGCTTTCCTGTTTGATAAGTTCTTGACAAAAGATATTTCCTCTGTCCCAGTCTATGTGGTTCCAAAGCAATATGACTTGTCTTTACTATTACTAATGTCTCTAAACATTATCCATTATGAATCCTAACCCTATATGTCCAAACTATGGTCCTCAAGTAGTTTCAGAAGCTTAACAATACATTGATTTCTATTCCTGAGTCCCTTACCACACTTTTCCAAGAGGTTTAAAAATACACGCGCACACACACACACACACACACACACACACCCCCATCCTGATGATGATAGGAAAAAAAGGCCTGGGGCTCTTCTTGAATGCCATGGGCAAGATATTCTAATAGCATTTCAAAAAAAATGAAAAAAAACCTAACTATTCATTAGAAACATGAAAACATTACTACAATACTGAAATTTTTGAAGAAATCTAAGAAAATCAAAACAAATAGACCAAAAAAGGGGGAAACAAACCAAAAATAGAAGAAAGAAAACTACTTTCCACTTTCAATCTCTCTGCTTTTATTTTTTTAAAAAAGGCAAATCAATCAAAATGGAAATTATTTATGGCTTTAGAATCACAAATTATTCCTGGGTTGATGCAATCCAGTTCATAGTTTGCTTTCATAAATTCAGGGTGAAAAGGTCTCAAATTTGCTTTTGGTAAACAAATGTTAATGATTTTGGCACAAAGAAGCAATGTTTTATGGTTTCCAAAGTGACAGGAAAATATACTACTATTATGACAATCATTATACCGATGAGAAAATTACAGCTTCAAGGTATTAAGAGATTTCTTCAATATTCAGCATATTAAACAGTAGGCTAACCAGGTCTGCTGAATCTATATCCAGTGCACTCTCAGGCTCACTGCTGTCCTAGGCAGAAATTATAATCATCTTCAACAACAAATTCTTAGAAACTAAGTTATATGGTATATATGGCACTTACCCAGAGGGAACAATAATCATGTTTAGTAACAGATGCAGATTAAATATGCCATAAACATTAAATGTCACATAGTTATTGCTTGCATACTGCTGAAAGTGGAGAGACAGGAGAAGAGGTTAAGCCACCTGCACAGGTGAAGAAATCCACCATATCCCTTCCAGAACTAACCTGAAGTTACAGAAGAGAAAGTGGAAGGGGCCTGAGAAGGTGGACACTTCTCTCTACGAAGGTCTGCTTGCCTCTAACATCCCTACCTGGCAGACTGAGCATCTCCTAAAATAATGCTGATCTCCAAGCATGGTATCCCAAGATCCTGCCTAGAAAAGGCAATAGTCTAATGGGCCAGTAGTATTTAAACTGCAGATTTTGATCAATCAATTCAAGGAGTCACCAGCATAAAGAAGAAAAAAAAATAAACAAACAAATAAAAACCCAAAACAATAGAAGATCACGGAGCAGAATGGAATGAAAGAACTAAAATTTTAAAATGTCAAATTGCATTACCTATCATAAGAGTATTTACATTTGAAACTGTTTTCAGGAGTGTGGGGGTGGGGGTAATACTGATCACCATGTAAAATATATTTATTTCTCTGGCAGAAAGTTTTAAAGCCTTTGGCCTCCATCTCATGATGTTTGGACCAATGCCAAGCAATCTGCATTTGCAGCAGGCTGCTATGGCTTGCCTTCCTTTATGCCTCCTGCCATTCCAGAGCAGCTCTTCAGCCAGGATTCTTGCTAATCACATCATTAAAGTATCAGAGCTGAGAAAGTGAGCAAGGACAGCACAGTCAAAGCCACTTCCCATCGTTAATTTTGTTTAAAACCTACTGACATAGTTGTCAATATGGCATTCTAATCTTTGATAGTATATTTGAACATGCACAAATGTGCAGCTAAAAAAGTTTTATATACAATTTATTTCCCATCATCCGTTAAATCAACTCAAGACAATTGAATTGAATTCTTGCACAGAGCTTTGTTGATGTAGATTTCACAAAAAGCATTGCTTTTGGATTTTGAAAGGCTTGCTTTAGGAGTCAGAGGATTCAAGTTCCAGCAAGAATTCCTTTGTCATGGGAACCAACTATCTTAGTACACTGGTCAGATCAATAAACATCTCCAGGCCTCATTCCCTCAAGTATAAAATGAGTGAGTTAAACTAGATGACTTCCATTGCTCTTGCAGGTCTAACCATATCCTATTTAAGTCTGTCATACAAGTTTTTGAAATATTTAGATGACAAAAGATTCCCTTGGTCCCTTCTACAACTCTCTCCATATTGAATAACAATGATTAAAAACATTTGAAGAATTTTCTTACTTGGTTATTAAATATTCAAGAATTTTTAAAAGTCCATCAATTTAAAGTAAATAGTAAGGGACTTTTTCACACTGAAGGTAAAATCATCATTTATATATAGCAATTAGCACATAGCAAAAAAAAAATACTCTTCAATACATAGTGCAAGCAATAGAAATAAATATTGCACACTCTTTGAAATATGTTTGCATATTTTATACTATGTAACATTTTATGAACATAAAGCATAGTTACTTGCATAATCCAGTCAGGCCCAAGTCCTTTAACCACAGATTTATCAGAGAAAAAATTGGTCATTTAAACTCCAAGCATTCAAATAAATAGGGTTAGAAAACAAAAGTCTTGATGGGGACACAGAGTTCTTTCATAACCAGAAAGTGCTGAACTAGAACAGAACATGGGAATAACTGTGGACAATAACACTTAATTCTTACAGTCTGCGTTAATCTGCAGGTTTAAAAAATAGACATAAAAACTCAATTACCTGGATTCTGAGTTTAGACATAAAAGATTGATCTTTTGTTTTAGAGGGTTTTTGTTGCTGCTGCTTTTGTTATAGCTGTTATTTCTTGAATGTTTTCTAAAATTTTTGCGCAAGAAATTGGACTCAGGAGTTTGTTAGGCTAAAGGCAGGTATCTGTGTACATGACCAATGATTTTTTAAAAAGGAGAACAATACCCAAAAAGGAAAAAAAAAATGTGTCACCAAAAGAAAAAGAAGCTGTGAGAAAATGTCCATGTTTATGAATAGATGATTGGAAAGGAATTAGTGTGTGGAATAAAGAAGAATGAGACAGAGAAGAAAACAAGTTAACATAATAGCATAAAGTAAATGAATCAGGTATAAAGAACAGATGACAGGCTGGGCACAGTGGCCCATGACTATAATCTCAGCAGTTCAGGAGGCTGAGGCAGGAGGATCACAAGTTCAAAGCCAGCCTTAGCAATTTAACGAGGTCCTAAACAACTCATTGAGACCCTGTCTCTAAATAAAATACAAAATAGGGCTGGGAATGTGGCTCAGTGGGCAAGTGCCCCTGAATTCAATCCTTGGTATCCAAAAAAAAAAGAACAGATGACAGGTGAGAGAGTACAGAGGATGATTATTGGGGGAAAAAAGTTGTGGATTTCAAGACACTAACACAAAGCCGGGAGCCAAATGTCCACGGGTTCAGATTAAGTTAGGATGAACAGGTGAAAACTGTTATTGGAAAGTGACTATAATTTCAGGTCATTGAAAACAGTAACCTTCCCCTCTGCCCTCCCATTTGGATGAAGTTTTCTTGTCCAGACAGAAACATTTACTGGAAGTTTGTTTCTAATGTTAAAAGAAACTTACTCCACACTTTCATGAGATGAATTTCACTCTCAAACATTCTTACAATATCCCAATTTACCTAAATCATGAAAATGTAACTCAAAATTTAAAAAAGTAAAGGAGATGAAGGGATAGGATAGAAATGAGTCTCCAGTTTTTGAGTCCTTCCAGAACAGATGGCTGACACTCAACTAGGATTGTCAACCTTCCAAATTCCTTGCAAACTATATGGGCCCAGACACTCTGCAGGGCCTACCTTACCATGGACAATATCAAATTAATGCTGTTGAGAGAAGATGCTCCCATGTTATTTAATTGGTTCCTGTGTTTAGAAAACTAAAGGCAGGTATCTGTGTATAAGACCGATGATTTTTAAAAAAGGAGAACAGTATCCGAAAAGGAAAGAAAAAGTGTCACCAAAAGAAAAAGAAGCTGTGAGAAAATGTCCAAGTTTATGAATAGATGATTGCAAAGGTCCTTGGTTCTTAGTACCTCCAATTTACTGTGATTGTATTTTTAATGTCTGGGGTACCTTTGCCTCTACGCTCTTTCTGCATTTTCATCAATTATTCAATTATGTGCTCCTTTGCTTATTTTCTACAAGACAACACTGATTTAGCATCCCCCTTAATATTAACACTCAATATGAGGAATGTGATAGCAAGCGTGTGGTGTGTGTGGTTATTTTGTCTTGTTTTGTTTTACAGTTCTTAGTTTTGGTGTAATTGAGTTCATTTGTTTCCTTCATGAACATCATATGCACTAGTGTAGTCAGCCCTGCCTTACTTTCTAAGGAGAGTAAGCAGCCACGTTTTATTTGGTGCATGAACACTTAACTTACTTCCGTAACAGTGGTAGAGATAAATGATATCAGTACATTAACTAAGTGTGCTTTCCTCTTAAATATTTTTTAAACATTATCTCGTGAGATTCTCATTATTGCCCAGTAAGCTAAATATTATTAGGACTATAGTTGCTGTTCTTATTGTTGTCATGTGATCCCTATTTTGCAGATTTGATGGGAAAAAATCGCTAGGGATATTAAGTGACTTTTCCAACACCATTAATCTAGCTGGTGGTGAGCTAAAATTTGGAACCTATTAGGAAACTGTAGTGCTATAATGTCTGCACAGACCATCTGATTTTCTGAAAGTAGTTAGGAGGGGACAAAGCCAAGGAAAAAGCAAAAGCAACAGCAAGCTCTAAAACATGACAATCTCCCCCGTATCTGATGAGGGTGAAAGGAATGCAGCTTGATCCTGGTAAAGAAGCCATCAGGAAGGCCTGTGTGCATGGCGGTGCTCAAGTTCAGGGAGATGGGCATTGGGAAGTGTGCTGTTGGCATGAACATAGAAGAGTTCATCCAATAGCATCCCCTTCTTCTAAGGGAGACGCCATCCTTCAATCAGAAAGAGATGTGTTGGGGTGGGGTGGGGTGGGTTTTCCTTGACAAGAGTGAAGTCCTCTGACAGGGTGATAAGTGGAGGCTGAGATGAAAATCATGTACTGCTTTGTATCCATGGAATTCTAACATTCTTTAGGCTACCCAGAGTAGCTTTTGGCAGAAATAGTGGGTTTGGGTTTCATTGTGGATTTCAATAAACCTGGAGTTATACCCATGTCATTAGGAAGTAAAAGAAAAGCCCAATGTTCCTTCTTAAACCAAGAGTAAGTTTACTATGTTGCAGCAACATAGCCAGGTAATTGAGTATACAGGTTAAAACACTGAATTGCTTAGGTTTGAGCTTTAGCTTTCTTACCATATTGCTATGTGAAGTAAACAAATGGCATAATCTTTCTCTGTCTCTTGAAAATTAATGTTTCCATAATTTATCAAATATTTCATTTATTAAAAGAAGAGTGAGATTAGGATTAGCCTCAAAAGGCTGTTTACAGGATCAAAAGAGTTAATGCAACCTAAGCATCTGGAGTAGTACCTGGCACAGAGTAAATGATCAATCCATGGTACGTCTTACTATAATTTAATGTGTACCATAACCACTTGCAAGTCAGTTTAAGGAATAAAACATCTGAAGATCACTCAATTCATCCATTCTCCAGAAGAATGAACATGTGCTTTATCTTATTCCACAAGATAAAGTATTATATGGAAAGCAAGCCTCTCTTAGGATAGGTTTGGGGCAGGGGTGTCAACCACATTTAAAAGCCACTTCCCCTAAATGTAATGCTTTGAATTGTTTTGCCATTTAAAGTGCTTATTTATTCATTAATTTTTAAATTCATTTTAGACAGGGTAAGGGCAGTTAAAAGTATCATTATGACACATTTAATCTATTCTGTGTACCAAATTATAAATACATCAGTGAATCAACTAGATTATTATTGAAAGCCACAACTAATAAAATTAGATACTGAAAAACATTTTTAAATATATCTGATATACATTGTTCCATTTCAGTGAGAAAAATAAAAATATTTTTAAAATTTACTATTTTTTGGTATTTGCTGATTTCATTTCTGCATTTGTTTTTAAAGTAAGTAGATAGATATAAATTAGCATTAAGAACCCACAAAAGTAAACTGTTGTACAGATTCAATCATTGTAGAATATGTGCTAGAATTGCAATTTTGTTTTTAGTGCTGCACAAGTTAATTACTTGAGTTAAAATATAACAATTTAGATACAATATTGAAATTCCTAGTCTTAAAGGTTTATCTGATTTGATTTACTATCTCTCAGAAAAGAATTTATGAGATAAACTCTCCAAAGGACATCTGATTAGATATTGGTGTTATTCATGGCCTTCCCATCATTGGTTTGAACCCAAAGTGGGCAGTGACCCAAGTCAGCATGAGACACTCATTAGAAAGCCACTCTTTAAATATTTCAATGGTGACTTTTCTTCCTGTGGACAGATGTTCCTATCCAAAAAAAAAAAAAAAAAAAAAATCTCCCAAATTTTATATCAATTGACCTCTTTGTTTGAATGGTTTATATTTATCCTAACAAAACAATTAGAGAAAAATATGATGTTTTGCTCGAATTCCTGGCAAAAGTAAGAGAAAGAGAAAAGAAAGAGAAAATTGACCTCCACTCACCTTATATGTAATATTAAATTTTTGTTATGCATTCCATATTTAATCTTTCCAGGTCATCTTAAAGCAATGTCACAAAATGCAAATACCTATCCACTAATTATTATTAATCTTATTTTCTTTTGGCTTTTGCTTCAGATTTTAAAAATGACTCAGTGCAAGGTTCACCCAGACACAAATGTCACAGAAATCTTTTCAATAATTAGATAAATAGCTACAAGCAGTTTTTCTTTTTTTTTTTTTAAATAGATGAACAACTAGAAATATAATGAACTAAAATAACTTTAACAGATTGTCAGGGAGTGACAAGTAGAAATAAGACAATAATTCATTTTGATGTTACTTCAATATCAAAAAACGTGTAGCCGTGACTAAAAAAAGTAAATATATTAAGGGTATTTCTTCTAAAACTTCACAAATGACTTTATCATACATTTAAATTGATTATGGAGAAAAAAGAAGAGTAAGTACCACTATTCCCCTTAAATAGAATGAACCCGTTACCCTTCATGTTATTGCCTTATCTTTGTAAAACTATAGATTTGAAACATTCTGGGAATGAGGACAGGGGGCAGAAGTTTGTTCAGAATGAAAACTAAAGAAGACTACAGTAGGGTCAGTGTCACAGCTGGAGTGAGTTAATGCACCTTGTCCTCTTGCTCTCTTGAGTCTAGCACAAAATAAATCAATGGATACTTAGATTATGATTAAAATTCCTTTCTTTCTATTTGTGAGGTAACCTTCCACTTGTATCAACTATCAATCTCCATGATTTAGAATGAAAGAAAAGGAATCATAATGTAGACTGTTACAAAATATTTCAAGTTCTTTTGAAAATTTTAACCTTAAAAATATTTTTTTAATGTCAGTGAATATCCAGAAAGAATAAGCAGATTATTTACTCTTTAGCAGGGGAAAATTGACTGTGGCTTAAAAAAAAATGTCACAAATAATTTCAGAAAGTGAAAAGATCACTTACCAAAGTAGACTGCTTAGGGTATTTCAAAAGCATTTTATTTCAAAGATGCAATCTACAAATAACAATTTTTTCTAATAACTCCCTCAAGTTCTGTTTCAATATATTTTAAGAATTTATTCTAACACATAACTCCTTCTAATCCATTGTTCTTCAAGTGTCCAAGTTATATTAGAAAATCATGAAATCTGAATTTACTTTAAACAGTTTCAGATTCTCTTTAAAGATACATGCCAAGATGTTTGCCTACATTTAAAATAAAGTTGTTTTGTCATTGTTCTACTCATCGCTTTTAAAATAATTTCAAAATACTACATTGTATTCAAATTAAATTCAGCTACTAGTCTCAAAAAAACGAAGCAATGAGTAAAGAAATAAGAAGTTAATAGAAAACAACTCTAGAAAGTTTTACAGTCACATAAAAGTGTGAATTATAAAGGCAAAATGATTTTTTTCATTGCTTGGACATTTTTAATAATTAGTTTCAAAGGTTGCCTAAAAATTCAACACCTCAAACTCCAGAGGTGATGTTAAACAACGGTATACTCAATCAAATATATTTATCCATGTGATATTGAAAATTTTGTTTAAAACTAGTTTTGATTTTGAACATTTGAAATACTTTCTTTAGGTGTTGAAAAAAATATATATATATACACACACACACATATATATACATACATACACACACACACACACACACACACACATGCAATAGTCCTGAAACTTAATTTATCCCAATATATATATACCTGCATGCACTACCTTTAAAAACCATTAGCAGTAGCTGCAAATGAAAAATCAAATTAAAAATTAATGTAAATTATACAATAAAGTATTTTTTGCTAATTCTGTATCAACCATTTGAATGCTACCACTCTCAATTTTCTATGTCGGTTTCTGTTGTAACTCAAAACTGTATTTTTGAAAGAAAACCTAAGAATGAGAATTTTAATGCCTTTGGAGAGCAATATGTCTTATCTCTGGGCCCTATAAATCTTTCTTAAAATTTAAGGACACATTTTCTAGGAGTAATTTATAAATAATCCACCATGACCATAAAACAAACAGAACCCCTATAAATAAGAATGTTTCTCTTCATACGAAATCAGTCTAGAGCGAATCAAACAAATTGTGGATATCATTTATTCTCATTTTCACTTTTCAGATTAGGGAATTTTAAAATTTCTTCAGCAATGGCAGTAAAATTTTTATTTTAATTTTCTATCCTGAAAAATTAAATTAAATATTTGTTAAATTTCCATTTAAGACAAAAATGATGAAAGGCGAATCTTTTAACCTGCCAACTTGAAGTTGCATCCTAAAGTTTCTTATTCCTGTATCTCTGAATGGCATATATTTCAACATCATCAATCATGGACAAAGGGGTTGGGAAAATCAAACTCATTAGGCCTCAGGATGACAACATATAATTAGATACTTCGATTATTTGACACTTGGCTTCCAATCTTCTCTACCATATTTTGTTGTTATGAAAGATAAAATTCAGAGCATTTTAATTTCAAGTCAAGAGATTTCCCTATAAATGGAAGTGCCTTCTTCCCTCTTTTGGTATGCTTATCATTTATATGCTGTTTTTGAAAATAAGAATACTAAGAATTTGGATGACTACATAACTAGTGGAATAAAAAAGATAGCAAGACTAATTAGTATTCAAATAATTCCTCTTTCTGCTCCAAAGAGAAAATCTATTTGGTTCTTCACAACAGTACATGTTTTAGATCATCTGCTAGACAAGGTGGGGAGGTGGAGTATACGAAATGTAGTCCTCCTATTTACCATCTATCCTCCTGCTATTCAATCCAACATTTTGTTTTGCTTTGCTGTTAACTCCAATATGTTACAATCTTCTCAAAACCATAATGTCAAATTTTAAGGACCTGCTACATAAGTACATATAATGAAACATAATTCATAGAACTGCCAACTTATGGAGGACATATCAGAAATTCATCTCATTTGTAAAATAAATAAATAAAACTTCCATTTGAGGAGAGGCAAGTAGAGTTAGAAATCAGAAGCCCTCTGCTTTAGATTAAACTCTAAGCAACATAATTAAGTAAATCCTTGGAGGAATACCAAAATAATTATACATAGTGTGTAGCTATTTACAAGCAGGTATACTACAAAACGGAAAAGAAGATGCAACGTTCTGAGATGTGTGCATTAGTCTACTCTGTAAGGCCATGGCTAGTGACAGTGCTAACATAACTCATCAATTGACAGAGGAACATTAGGTATTGGGGTCCAACTGCATGACAGAAACAAAATGAGCTTTATATGAAATCCTGGAATATACATGGAGTAGAATTGAAAGCAACCTCAAAAGATAATCGGGTTCCTATCTCTTTGTAGGACTATACATACCGCTAGGTTAAACTGATAATGTGGAGTTAGAAGTGAGTAGAGTTAAAAAAAAAAAAAGTCCTCTGGTTTAAATTAAGAGTATACATTCTTTCTGACCATTTTCCATTTCGTGATGGACTTCCAAGAGTCCATTAGGTTCATTGCTGTTGAAAGTGTCAGGGTGTTTCCCAGGAAGAGGAAAGGGGTATGAGCGTGGTCATCCAAGAGCTGAGGCATATGAATGTGTGTTAGGATGTGCAAAGGTTTCATAAGTATATGCCAAGGTTTCCTAGTAAGTGCATATGTACATACGTGTATAGCTTATTTTCCTTAAGTCCCTAAACGAAATAAGAAAGAAAGGAAGGAAGATGGGAGGCAGGGAGGGAGGGAAGGAAGGAAAGAAGAAAGGAAGAGAGAAAGACTGTAATTACAGACCTTGCAATCCTTTGAGAAAATAGCCGAAATGTTTGACATTTTCAAACCTGGGAAACATTCTCAAACTGCAAAACTAACAAAACTGTCCCCGTGAGAGGGCAGTAGGGGGCCAAGCTATGATTTGAGTTTCCCTGGCGGACCAACCAGCACCAGGCTGGCTGTCATCCTTCACCCTGCCGCCTGGGCTGTAAGCAGAGGCGACAGAGGACTTTCTGCATTCAGAACCACATTTGCAGACGCCTCTGAGGAAGCAAGGAAACAAAGCTCTACTGGGCATGGGTCACCGCTGGGGCTGACACGTGCTGTGCGAGGTGCGTGTGCTGTTTGCCAAACTGGCTTTTGGTTTTGGCCTGCCACAAAAGGAGCAGAAGGTGGAGCTGTTGTGATTCTCAGTACCCACAGAGCCCCCTCTCCTGGCCGCTGTGCGCCGGCCACAGTTGGTGCCCACAGTGCACGCTTGCGGCTCTGTAGGTATCTATTTGTGTAACTGTTTGTCAATGTAATTGTCTGTGTGACACAGAGACGCAATCGCCCGCAGGATGTTCCCTCTCACAAAACGTCTCCTTGTTCTATCCGGCGCTTAGGACTCTGTCATTGGCACCTCATCATTTTGCTTCTTCATGGTTGATTTATTTACAATTCTACAGGAGTGAGAAAAGTGCATCTATGGAGCTTTTTTCTACCAGTGACTTTACTTCTTTGAAGGAAGAAAGTGGTTGGGAGAGGAGAACCTGAAAAGAGGTAAATCCCTCTTAAAACTGTAACATGTAATGGGGGCCCAGGATCTGGACTCTGCCCAGTCTGAAATTCTGCTCTGCCACTTACACCAGCTGTGCGCCTGGGGCAAATCACTAATCTCTCAGTGACTCAATTACTCCATTATGGAATAGAAAAGCAACAGCGCCTGTCGTATTGAGTTGTGAACACTGAACTAGTGAACATGTAAAGCGCCTAAAACAGTGCCTAGCACGTAATAGTTGCTATGGGACAGATAATATCTTCATCAGCTGCATCCCCTTGGAACGCACTATGTCTTAATAGGTGCCCACATCCCGAAGCAAATGTGAGGCGGAACCCTAACCCACCCACTCCATGCAAGCAACAAACACCCAGACACCCGTGCCAGTGCAGACGCAACTTTGGGGACACCCTCCCCAGCGGTGGGCGCGCCACACCTGAAGTCGCGCTCCGACTATTACCAGGCTTAAAGGCAAAGGGAGCGCGCGCAAAAGCGCTGGTCCCTATCTCCCCTGGCTCAAGAGTGTGTTTGCATTTTCCTACCTGCCCCAGGTTTTTGCCCTTCTTACTGCCGCCGAAAGCCAGTCCTTGGTATATGCCCGCAGATCGATTGGCGGCCTGGGCAGGCGTCTCCCCGCCCAGAGAGGACTTGATAGAGTTGAGTTTGGTCCGCGAGCTGCCGAGCTGTGAGCTCTCCACCATCAGCACCGCGGCCAGTAGGAGTAGGCAGCGGGACGAATCCTTGCCCCGCATTAACGCGGCCATCTCCCGGCGAGGTGTTCCGGGGAGGCGCAAAGCCCGGAGGGATGCGAATGAAGGGGTAAGAAGGAGCCCAACACCGGACCCGTCACGTGGGGCGCAGAGGGCTCGCAGACTCTGTTCCCTCAACCCTTCCTGGTTCGGGGACCAAAGACCCAGTGAACTCAGTCTCACGCCTTAAGCCTGGAGCAAGCACCACACCCGCGTCTCCACCAGGGCAGGAAGTTTCTGCAGTAACTGCAAGCAATCAAAGGCGAGGCGCCTTCTCGCCAAGGAGGCGTGACTCAAGGTGCTAGAAGACCCAGCCCGGCGGATCGCACCGCTGGGGTTGGTCCGTGCTTTGCACCTCAGAGTTCACTCCGAAATCTCCGCGGTTCAGTCCTTCTCTTAACTGAGCAGCAGGTCTGCAACAGTTTCTTCGCCTTTGGTCTCGGTTGTGTTTCTCTTCTTTTTTGTCCTATTCTTAATGTCTCAAACTTTGCAGGTTATCAGACTGTATAACGGGGAATCAGAATCGCCTCCAGACCGGACCCTCGAGATCGGAGAGGAGCTGACGTCCCCCACGCGCGATCTCACAGTCACTCTGAGGCGCTTGCTTCTGGTTCACACAGGGTAACCACCCCTGTGAGCAGCGACACTGCGATGCCCTGAGAGCCCACTTGCGCTCCGCGCAGACTAGTACTCTGGCACTCGGGCGCTCCCTCTCTCTCCCTACCTCTTCTCCCTCCCTCTCCCTTCCCCTCTCCCTCTCTCTCCTCTCCTCTCCTCTCCCCCCCGCCCTCTTTGCTTTTTATAGCTTTCCACAGTGGGCTTTTCCTCCGCCCCCAATTCAAGAGTGACAAAGAGTGAAAACGTTTCTCTCACCCCCGCCCGCTCCCCGCCCTCCTTACACCCTACTGCTGCAGCTCCTCTCGCGGCTTCCTCTACTTGTTCTCCCGCTCCTCAACCTCCCATTCCTCTTCCACAGTTGGGGGAAAAAAAAAGAATTTACCCCTAGAAGAATGTGAGGCTCCCAATTACTGACCACAGCTTCAAGGAGTAGATGGGCCTTTGGAAACAGGCGGAGGGCAAATGTGTTAAAGGAGAGGGGCAAGCTGTCCCCACTTGTCATGACCGCCACTCTCCTTCCTTACTATACTCCCACACATCCTCAGTCTCTGACTAGGCGAGGAGCGCTAGAAAAGCAGTATAGAGACTTTAAAGAAGCAAACTTATGGGCATTAATATTGTGTTCTATGTGCGCTCAAATTTGATTTTAATCTGTCCCGCCCAAAGAGCGCATAGGGCTGGCGCCATATAGGTGCGCTAGCAGGTGCCCGAGGGATCCAGAGGGAGATTTGGGGATGGGGAAGGAGAGAACCAGAAGGGGAAAGATAATTCTCCTGCTCCAAAGAGTTTGGTCTTTTCAGTTTCCTCCTTATCCATGCCTAACCCCACCACACATAGTGTATCTGTGTATCTGAGGGACTGTGAGGAAGAGGTGCCCAGGGGATATGTTCCAAGAGATTGGACTTCGCAGCTTGAAAGGGCATCTTCACTGTTCTTGGTAACTGCCCTCTTTGCAAAGAGGAAATCCCAGGCAGGAATGGACGCGGTGGTAAGGTGGGGACTCTGGGGTTCTGACTTCCTCTGTTTTGTATCTCCTGCCCCCTGGGAAATTCTAAGGGCAGTCTTTGCGGTCCATCCTTGAGGCTCCCCAGTTGCAGTTCCCTTCTTCCAAGGTGGAAGGTAGTAAACGCAGGCGCCAGGCGCTTGGGGGCGCCAGTGGCAGCAGTGAGACCGGCGGGGGAACGCTATGAGACTAGCTGTCCTGGAAACTGCTGGTGAGCTTTGATTAGCAATTGTCAAGGTTTCCAAAGTGATGCAGGGGGTTGTTCAAAAGTGGTTGCATTTCTCCTTCGCAGAATGTCCTGGAGCAGAAAAATCGAGGGATTGAGCCACCACTTGGTGTTGGTGATGGCTAGCAGGGAGGACAGGATTCTAACAACTTTCCCTTTAGAATTTTCAGACCTAACTTTGACAACTGATTCTGGCAAGCACCAGCGTATTTAGGAACACGAATTTAACAAGTCACTCAGTGAAAAGGTAAGTGACTCCTTTATTTTTCACCAAACACTGCTAAAAACCTAAAGTGAGCTTTTTAGTGTTGATCTGTCCCAGACAGCTCCGATTATACATGTTTCTCTTCCTGACCTGCCACCAAACCCTGTAATCAATTGTTCATTTACAGCAAGTTGTGAGGTTTTTGGTTTGTTTTGTTTTGTTTTAAGTACACAACTAAACAGGGATTAAAACTTGTTGAAGAAAAATTCAAATGAATGAAGAGAAAGTTTGAAGATACTTTGTCTATTTCTGTCACTTCCCTCTTTCTTTACCTCCAACCAAAATAATATTCCAGGTACACACAGGACTAACTTCTTGTAAATACTGCTAAACAAAAATTAATATCAAGTACAGCATTGACTCAAGAACTTATCAGTATAAAAAGATTTTCTCAAGACACCTATGCAACACGAAGCCAACTTTTATAAATACAGTTAAAATCAAAGTTTGCATGAAATGTAGTTGCTCAAATATTCTCCCATGTGAAACAAAACTACACATATGGAATCAATTGTTAAAACATATACAACTACACCTTAGACTAAAAAAGAGGTAATGACTAATTTTGTTCATGACCCAAATGCTTTCTGTAAAATTATTTGACAGACAGACACAAACACACATAACCCATGTAGACAAGTAGATATGCATACACAAAATCAACTAACTGCAAATAAACCTAATCCTTTAGATTACTGTCATAATCCCATGCATTCCCCCCACCCTTGTGTGTTCCCCTGAGTAGGAAGACACAAGTTTTATATTTTATTTGGAGAAAAATTAAATTTTATGTCATTGGTAATAACATAGAGAGTAAATATATAAAAACAAGATGTATACAAGTAAAAACACCATTATCCTGGGCAGAAGGAAACTGCTGCGTGGATATTTGGTCTTTGACTGAACATTTCCTCTTCTTTCTGTTTCTCTGTGGGGTCAATCTGGTTCCAAAGAAAAGCCACAACTTTCTCAGTGGGTGTTTCAAAAGCCTGGTTTCCTTCTGAATAACCAACTCCAAAGGTAAGTTAAATGCACATTTTGTCATTTTAATCTTGTTTACTACTTCTTACTATTTTTCTTCCTACCATCTCTCTCTCTGAATAAGTACTTCCTACAATGGTCTATTTAGCAGTTGTTCATGCATTCACTTCACATTTTATTAAGCGTGGGGTTCTGAGATGCAGGTGTGGGGTGGAGGCCTTAGTTCTGGCTAGGCATAAGCTCGGGGTCAAGGCCTTAACTCACTGATATTTGCCTCTAGGATCTCTCAGAACTTGTTGTTTAGATCTTTCCTCTATTCTCATCCAATACTGAATTTTGACACTGAGTTCAATCTTTTTTTGATAATTGCAACTTTCCAAGTAGCTCAAATTCTTGATACTATGGAAATGAAAAGATTAAAGATGTTCCCAGAAGCATATTTCAGAATTTATATGTACATTTTGATAGTGTGCATAGAAACAATGCTTCTACATTGGAGATCAAACCAAAGAAATGACCCATGCATGGTCGCTTAGGTCAGTAAGAACAGAAGTGTTATACTGGGGCAAACTTAGGAAGAGAAACTACTATCTGATAAGTTCTATAGGACCCCAAATCAATTTGCACACACAGAATCCTCCATGATGTGGATACATCTATGGATAGATCTTGATAGTTAAGGATCTGGAAAATAAGGTTATGTGAGTTCCCCCTATCTGTAGCAAACCAAACTGCCTGGTCCCATAGTCTAGTAGTATTCACACTGTGGATCTTATCTCATAGGAGTTCTGTGTTTCTTCTCCTGCCTAAAGAGAACCAGTAGCCTGTGTTGCTTTCAATTACATTTTTTTAATAGAGGCACACTATTACTGTTACCTTATAAATCTTTTGTGTTTCTTGATGGGAATAATTTCCATATCAGATATGAAAAATTATGTCTCATATTTGCTCCCTGTCTTAGTTCCTCTTAACTGTCTCCTGCCTATCTTATGGACAACAGGACCAGCTGAAGAGAATAATTCTCATTGCTTATATTTGTGTCACCAGGTGTGCTTGAAACAAACATTAAAAAGTGAAATGGTTCATGGGATTTCATAGTAAATTAATCAGAAACATAATAATTGCTCAGTAAATTATTTTTGAACCTTGAAAAATTAGTCATTTTCCCATTACTTTACCTGAAACCCAAATGAAAGAAACTTATTGGAGAAGATCTTTCATCTATAGCCTGAACAGAATTAACAAAAATGTAAAATATATAAACTGAAACAGACGTTGATGAACTTTTCATGATTCTTGTGCATGTAAGTGACTGCATTCAACACCAAAACCTTCCCTTAATGAGACATGATTTCTATGGGTTCTATGTATTGTATCTCTTTCTCTGTGATCCATTTATTTTCCCTGTTGAGTTCTGGCAGGTTCACCTTTGGAAATAATACTCAAGTACCGAATAACACTTGGACATGAAAAGGAAGTATGTTTATTTCTTATGTTTCAGTTACAAGATGAGATCTCCTGGATTTTTTAGAATTCACACAAAAATGCTGAAAGCCATAGTCTTTGATAAGACCTTAGAGGAGAGGGATACAGCAACCTTAACTTTTTTTTTAATGTTCTTTTTAAATTTTAAGTTTTAAATGCCCATTTTTGTTACTGTTGTTATTTGAGGGGGGATCATATTGGTTGATTAGTTGGTTTTAATCAACGATTAATTGCTCGGATTTGGAAACTACAGTGAGTTGAGTATGATACTCTAAACCCTCAACCTGCCAACAACAGGATGGATTGATTTTTACCCTGTTGTTGTTATTACAAATATTTCCAAAACAAACATTACTCAAAAGGGGAAACTATTCAAAATGTGGCAATTTAATTCAGTCAGAAATGATTGGGCTCATTTGAAGTGAGGAATATCTAAAAATATTTAAAAATAGGAAGACTTAGGGTAGTTAATCCAATCATGGTACAATAATTGTTATTGATTGGTTATCTGAATCCATGACTAATGAATATGGAAAAAAACTATACTCATACCACAAATAAAATAAATTGTCATACATATGTAAAAACTATTTTCAAAAAATCATAGACTCTCAAATGGTGACTCAAAATCTGTGTGAAAGTTTAACTGGGCTTGGTAACAGAAAATATAAAATGTGTTTAATATATCTTTGGAAGATTATTTATAATGGATTTGACTTTTTGATACTCTAGCAATAGGAGTTATAATACCTAAGCTCAAAACAGTTTGGGATATGAAAAAGTCAAGATAATAAATTTCAATCAACCTAAGGAATTTTATAGGTAACTGGTTTGTAATACATAGCAATAATAAAAATAATGGCAATAACCAAATATCTTGAATGTTTACTATTGTACTGCCAGGATTGTTAAATAGTTTACCCGTATTATTTCTTATTTGTACCCTATAACTCATACCTTTAAAATGATACGTACACAATCCAATGTTAAAATACTACTGAGCAAAGAGTAGCTTGCAACATGGTAAGTCCCCATTTATGGCAAGAGAAACCCAGTATGGCAACGTGTAAAACGCACAGGAGGGAAGGGAGCCATCAGAAGATACTGAGGTGTTTGGGGTCCTCACCCCAGGAACCAAAGCTGATTCTTCTGAAGAAACTAAGAAAAGTGACTTGGTAATGGGCTGCAAATAACATAAAATAATATGATAAATAAATACAGGTATTGCAGCTTTTCTAGTGTGGTACACATCAGAGAACTAAATGATCACTTAGCAAAGAATCTAAGGAGGTCATTTGCTCTAAGAATGCTCCGTTCAGTTTCTACAGCTTCCATGACAAAGCACTGCCATCACTGACTTAGTGGTTTAAACAATAGAATTTTATTTTTCCACCATTACACAGGTTAGCCGTCCACAATAAGGTTAGCAGCTTTGGTTTCTTCTGAGGACTCTCTGCTTGGTTTAGGTTGCTGTCTCGTCACTACATTCTCACATGGTCGTACGTCCCTCAGTCTGTGTCTAAATTTCTTCTTCTTATAAGGACACCCAGACACAATGGATTTTTCCAGGTTTGATGGCGCACACCTGTAGTCCCAGTGCTTGGGAGACTGAGGTGAGGGGATCGCTTAAGTTCAGGAGTTGGAGACCAGCCTGGGCAGCATACTGAGAGCCCATTTGGTAGTAAAGGGAACCTCATTTTAATTAAATTACTTCTTAAAAAGTTTATGTCCAAATATGGTTACATTCTGAAGTACTGGGAGTTAGTGCTTCACATATAAGTTTGGGAGGTGGGAGATGCAATTTAGCCTCTAATAGATGGATTTATAGACAGAGTACATATTAAAACATTTGGGGGAAACGTAACATTTACATACAAAAGACATTTCCATATGGCAGTTTGCCAGTTCCTAAACTTAACAAGGGAACTATGTTATATATCTACCTAAATTAATTATTTAAATTTTTCCTATTACCATTTAACTTCTGGGTGAATGTTAACGATATTAACTATCTCACCACTGCGTGGGCCCTCTCTCATCCAGCGAGGAGGGTAGAGGAGAGTGTGGCTGTGGAGTAGCTAATCAAGACCTCCAGAGACCAAGCAGGAAGTAGTTACCATGTCTACATACACAGGCAGTAGCTAAGCAGATTATAGGCAGCCGCCAATACAATTTCTTGCCATCTGTCCTTGCAGTGACCAGTGGAGGAGTGGGCCCTGGAGCAAATGCAGGGACTATAACATGTGGCCTCATGCCCAGGGCTGCGCCTATGGGTAAGTGGTTTGCAGCTCACAGGCCTATCATGAGGCGGGTGGTTTGCCACTCAGGCGCCCTTCACATATGCCATGTATGCAATACTCCACGCACTTGTCCCCACACACCTTCCCTCTCTATGTGACTTATGGCTAAATTTGAACTCAGCTAACAGAGTCTGAATGTGGCTGTCAGAATTCCACTGGGGCCCTGAAAAAGAACAAATAATAAGTGCTATTTGCCAACGAGATAAGGTCATTTCTACATTTTTTAAAAAGTACCTAGTTAATGAAAGATGGAAACAATAAACCACAAGAGTCCATGATACAAAAATAAAATTATTGTAGATCAAAGGAAAAAGAAGCAGCAACCAAAAATGGAGTGATGGAGCAATCAGCAAGTTGTTCTGTTACTAACTTAATTTGTCCATTTATTTAATTTGATTTGTTCAATTTACTCAGTAAATTAATAGTCACTTGGAATCACAGTACCTTTAATTAATTCAAGACAGTGCTAAATGTATGAAAGCAGTGGGAATATCTAATTTCACTGAAACTGCTCATGAAATCATTTTTTAATATATGTACTCTTGACCACTTAGTCTTTAAATTATCAAGAAATCTGTGTTGGAATAAGCTCAAATTTCATTTTTTTATTGTTGTTCATCCTGAAATCCATAAAATGCATTTTGGTTATTAGTGTTGAGAATATATGTGCAGGTTTGTATATGCCATAGATCAAAAATCTTCTAGAAAATTACCACTGTTTACATGTTACAGCTAAAATTGTGTTAGCCTTGTTCTTCAATACTAATGTTGTATTTTTTCATTAACAAGAAACTGATATTGTTAAATCTGGTCAATTTGCATTTCATATTTCAAATTGTATAAATAATGATCTTAGCATATAATAAAATTACTCGGTTTGATAACTACATTTTGTTTCATAATCTTGAATATATTTTTTTTCACTCCTCTAGTGCTAGGTAGAATTGGACCAGGGATATGTAAAGTGGGAACTTTTCTAGAATCAAAAGGTAAAATGCAGTTAGGATCTTTTGAGTACCAGTTTGAAAATCACTGAATTACCTAATTTTCCTCTTACATGTCAACATAAATTAGGAGGTTATTTATTTAAGAAGGCCACAGAAGGAAAGTCCAAACAAAAGTTATATTTGTTACACTCCAACACTCTTTATTCTCTTAAGCCAAGTATAAACACAGCTTAAGACTGCTAATTTTAATTTATACAATATCTGTCACTTACTTATAAATAGGGCATGGTCATCTGATTTTCTGCTTCAGTGGCCATTTACTGCTAGAATGCCTCTAAGGAACTCAGTCTCAGTAATGCCTCTAACTAAGTAAATCCATATATGTGGGAAATGGTAATTATGACCCATCATGGTATTATTCTTTGACAAGAGTTCCTGTTAAATATTAGTAATGGGTTTAAAAATAATCAGTGATCTAATATAGTTATTAGTAGTCTATAATACTAGAAAAGGTCCAAGTATCTGAGAACAGTAATGCATACTTGCTTTGGTAAGAAAGATGAAGAGCTGGACTTGGAGATGATTACAAAGTAATTTTTCTGGAGAACAATGTTTAAAGGTCATTTCTGTACCAGAGTTATCGGAGAACCAGTGAATAAATTCACCTATTCCTCCCATGAAAAGGCTGCAATAATCCTCAAATAAAAGATTCCAAATATATTCTTTATCTTTCTTTCATTTAATTCGTAAGTTTTTCCTGTATCCAACTATAGATAAGAAGTCAACTTGTGTTGTCAGATCTATGCAGGCATTGGTTATCTGGCATTGTAAAAACTCTTCCAAACTATCCAAAAGCTAAGTTAGGTATATGATGTTGCAAATAGTTCAGTGAATGTGCAGGATGCTCTGGAAATGAACACCTACTTAGTCTCACTTACTATTACCTTAGTATCTGACTTCTTCTAGCCACCTGGAAATAATGCAACAAAATCCAAGGACCTTCAGTACTTATACCCATTAGAACTATCTATCACCCTAAAGTGTTTGTATCTTTTTGTTCTAGTTCTTTCAAAATCTACTTCAATGAGCTGTTTCTATCCAGACTCGCTTCATCCTGTCTTTACCTCTTTATGAAGAACCATCAATTTAAGCAGCCCAACCCTGAGTAAGCAAGCAGGCAGGAGGGGTGTAACAGGAGGAGCTGCTGGTTTTAAAAATATTGTATCAATAAAAATCTGAAAGGAGAAGCTGGAAACTCCTGATGGCGTAGTTTTTCTAATTCCTATGGGGCCACATAAATTCAGAATAAAAGACCTGAAGACAACAAAACCAAAAACAACAACACAGAGAGACATCTGATAAGATTAGGTAAGAAGATGAAGGAATGAAATCACTCACCTTGAGATCTACTTGTATCCATTTCTGTGAAAGAAGGAGTTTGAAGGAAAGTCATGGGATTCTAAGAAGAGATTCCTCAGCTCTCTAACAGGTCCACAGTGGAAATCATACTACTAAGATGAGAATAGTAGAATGCGGGAGGAAATGTTTCCTGTGGGCCCTAAATCAAGGAGCAAAGCCCCTCAGTGTGGAGAGATTGTTGGGAATAGAATCCAAATGAGCAGACCAGGGACAACAGGGGAAAAGAGAAACAAACTCTACATAAAATTGAGCAGGGGGAGGAAGCAGAGCTCAAAAACAAGAGACCGTGTTAAAAACCAATTCATAAGAACAATATAAGAGGAAATGCCAAGAGACATAGAACTAGAAAAGTTGTTCTGTCCCAACCCTCTTTGCCTTTTATGCCAAAGAGCAAAGATAACTTATTTGACTTAAAAGTAGGCAATCAGAGAGGACTGTGGCCCAATCCTGTATAAATTTAATATGAGCAAAAGCAGAATAAGGACTAGAATGGCATCACTAGAGGCAAGACAGACCAGATGCCCAGAAAACACTCCAAACCAGCAACTTAATGTTTCAGAATACTCTAAAAAAATTAAGAAAAATATTAGAGCTATGAACAAGCATCATAAATCAAACTTAGAAAAGTTCTAATGGTATGTTTCTAAAAAACAAAGATTTGAAAGGGGATGTCACACAAAAAGCTTTTACAAAAAATGAAGATTAAACTGGAAAGAACAAAAAAGCAACATAGAATGCTTTCAGAGAACTATAAGATGCAAAGGAATAAAATTAGAAAAGTTGGAAATAAATAAGGAAAAGAAAGAGATTTTTTTAAAGCTTAAGAAAAATAATAAGTATGAACGAAAAGGAAGATACAACACAGTTATAATAGCTTTGCCCAAATAAGATACCCAAGCAATAGAACAAAACAAACTAAAAACAAGATTTAAAAGTTTTTCCTAAAATTACACAAACAGAAAGACTCGAAATTACATATTAGAAACTTTCACAGGTTAAAATAAATCCAATGTCATAACCTACTGTAGTTAAAATATTAAATTTCATAAAGAAAATCCTCTGGGTAGGGGGGAGAAAGATTCAACCACCTACAAGTGATATTTCAATATCTATTTTTTTATCAGAAGACAAGTAACATATTTAATATATTCAAAGAAAGAAAGTGCGAACCAAGGGTTTTGAATTCAGCTAAACTGATCTTCATGTACAAGTTTCCAAATAAAATGGTTTTTGAATGTATGACAAAGAATACTATCACATAAGCCCTTCATTAGAAATTTACCAGGAAACATAATTAAGACAATCACAGTGACTGGAGAAACATTGAAAAAAGTATTGGTATTTAATATGCAATTACCTGTAGGACAAAGACTACATGATGGCCTTCAGAGAGAAACATGATATTACATAATTACTATATGAAGTAATAAATTATGTGGGAAAGAGAGAGTAAAGAGACCAGTTTTCTTGTGAATATTGATGTGATGCAATTGTAAGGAAAATAGTAATAAAGTAAATCCAATAGCCCTCTTAAACAGTACACCATGACTAAGGAGATTTATTTAGAAATGTAAATTTAAGAAATCCATAAGTATGTGCCACTAGTATAATAGAACTAAGGAAAAAAGTTACATGAATATTTCCATAGGTGCTGAGAAAGTGTTCAGATACATTCAATGATATCATTCATATTAAAATTACTCAATAAAATTAGGATTTATGGATATGTATACATGGATATATGCCTCATTATAAAAGTTACAATTGTTACTTAATAGAGATTCACTTGATGTTTAAATGAGAAAGTCAGAAGTAGGTCAAGGAGGCCCGCCATCTCCACTAATGTGAGAACTAACGTTAGAGGTAACATTGAATTAAACTAGAAAACTTAATTATGGCCATAAGAATTAGTAAGCATAAATAAAATTACTTTTATTGTAGATGACATAAGTACATATCTGGAAAACACCAAAAACAAACTTACTAAAAAAGAGTTTTGAATACTAAATATTTAATATTAATAGTCCTTTCATAAAAGAAAAAAAAATGTAGAAGTTACAATAGAAGATAAGACTTCTTGTCAATCTCCAAAATTTAATAACATAATAAACATAACCTGAAGCATAAAAGAAATCAACACAAAAATAACTGTACTACTTATGAATGATGAAGACTATAAAAATAAGCAAATAGAAAGTTATGTTCATGGAGTAGAAGAATTAAAATCACAAAGATGTCCATTATCCCTGAGTTAATGTATCTGTAATTTGATACAGTTTCACAAAATGCAACAGGTTTCTTTTTCCTGAAATTCCTGGGAAATTTTATTTATAAAATGTATTATATTGCATCAATATCTTTTGGGAAAGTAACAATGTACAATCAAGGAAATTCTAAATAAAAAGAATACAATTTGGAAGGATAGAGGCATACCTACCAGAAATTCAAGCCTTCTGAGAAAGAGGTTTATTTGTTATTGGTCCATAAACACACACACAGACTGTATCAGCCAGATTCCTGTACTATAACAAATACACGACATAATTAACTGGTAAAAGCAAAGGTTTATTTAGTTCACAGATTTGGAGGTTTCAGTCCATGATCTAGGGACCTTGTTCCTTTGGGCCCTAGGCAGAGTGCTGGATAGCTATGTTAGGGAGCATGTGGTAGAGCAAAACTGCTTACATCATGAACCAAAAAGCAACAGAAAGGAAGAAGGAGGGCTGGATCCTATAGTACCCTTCAAGGGATGTCCCCAATTATATAAAGGCCTCCCACAAGGCCCCACCTTTGACAGGTTTCACCACTTCTCAATACCACCACACTGGGGACCCATCCTTTAATACACAGAACTTTGGGGATGTTCAAACTCCAAACTATAACACAAACAAACATTATACAATAGAAAACTCCAAAATAGAGTCAATTGCATATAATCATTTAATATATGTGATAGAAGCAACTGATAGACGTAACTGTGGAGGAAGGATGAGTTTTTAATAAGAAGCATTAATTTATATGAGCAAAGTTACAAATGGATCCATTTCTTCACACTCCAAATACTATATTCTAAAAACATAAAAATTTAAATATAGCAGAAATGAAGCAGTGTAAAAGGTAAAAAGAAAACAGATGAATTTCTTTATAAAGTGAATTCCTTCTTAACAGGGCATTCTTACTTTTGACTTAAGATCCAGGAGAAGTAAAGGAAAAGATTAGAATATTTGATTTTATAAAAATGACTTTTTCCCCATGGCAAAAATCACCAAGTCAAGTTAAAAGGTTAATGACAAACAGAAAAAAAAATTTCATTTTATATCAGGGACAAGTGGTGAATATCCCTAATATATAAAGAGCTTTTAAAAATGAAAAAGGAAAAGTCCAAGAAAAATTTAAAAAAGCCTAGATATATTAGTAGCAAGTCTAGACAAAAAAAATAGATTTAATAAAAATATATTTTAAAATGTCATATAAAATTAATGAAATTTGAAATTATACCAGAGTACCATTTCTTACCTATTGACTGTAAAAATCCAACAGTTTGACAATATCTCTGCAGCAAGGCTACAAAAAGCAAGTGCCCTCACCCATGGTGGCAATATACAATGGCATCACTTCACATGGAGGGGAATTTGGTTATCTAGCAATATTGCTCATGCATTTGCTCTTTAAATCAATGTAATCACACTTTCAAGAATCTATTCCAAGATATACTAGTAAAAATAAGAAAAGACATAGACACATGGGTATTCATTGTAACATTTTGTAATATCTAAGGACTGTAAACAATACAAATGTTGATGGTGGAAGAAACTCAGGACATATTCATAGTACACAATGAAATACTTTACATCTATAAAAATAAATGAGTAATATCTTTATCTATTACTATTACATGACTTTCAAAACATATCACTAAGTAAAAATAAAAATAAAAACAATGGCACATGCCTGTAATCCCAGCGACTCAGCAGACTGGGGCAGGAGAATCCCAAGTTCCAGGTCAGCCTCAGCAATTTAGCAAGACCCTTTCTCGAAGGGAAAAAAAAAAAAGGCTGATGATGTAGTTCAGTAGCAAAACATTCCTGGGTTCAATCCTTAATACAAAAAAGAAAAAGAAAGAAAGATAGAAAGGGGGGGGAAGAGAGAGAGAGAGAGAAAGAAAGAAAGAAAGAAAGAAAGAAAGAAAGAAAGAAAGAAAGAAAGAAAGAAAGAAAGAAAGAAAGAAAGAAAGAAAGAAAGAAAGAAGAAAGAAAGAAGAAAGAAAGAAAGAAAACATGTATAAAACAAATATGTATGCTATCATGTATCTAGGAAAGAGTATGTTGGAATATATATTAACATAGCTGTATATGTCTTTGCTATAAACCACAAAACTCAAAGGGAACATGGATATAAACTAGACTTATTTCCTAAGAGTTGTCTTTGTAGTCATATTAATATTTTATGTAACTATGAAATAATTTTTCATTATTAAACTATTTTCAATAATCATATTCTAAGAGGTAGGGTTGCGTTTTTCTGTAGCTTCTATGGGATAGTAATTACATTTGTGCAGTCAGAGACTTGAATTTGGGGTACTGGAAAAAGAAGGGACAGATGTAAGCTTTAGGAGGCTAAATAAAAACAAGCCATGTATACCAGCACTTACATTTTTTATTACTCTAAACTTCCTGCTAAAAATTCCAGGGCTTTTTTTGAGAAAAGGCTTACTGCATGTCTGAGATGAGAAATGTACAAAATTGATCTATCATCTTGATAAGATTGAGAGCAAGGAAATTATAAAAGACAACTGAAATCATGTCAAGATCTAGGAGCCAACGTAGAGTCTACACTGAGAAATTAAGCAGTAATTGGATGAAAACTGCAGTGTATTAAAACTGATAAAATGTGGTTGGACCATCATTCATCATAATATTTACAGATCATCCATCACCTCTGGAGGATACAAAGTAACCAGATAATTATTTTTAAGACTGATAAAGAGTGAAAAGTAAGCATCTGTCCTCTCTTTTTGAAAAGTAAGTATCTATCCTATCTTTTCTATTTTCACGATTCCTCAGAATACCAAATAAATTGTTGAGAAGTTTTCCTTCTATAGAAAATTCTTTGCTCAAATTTCAGGTATTTCCATACATGAAAATAAATGATAGACTATTATCACATTGCAGTCGCTAAGGATTTGTGGAATCTAGGTCATCATCACATCACCAGTGTTTGATAATGCTACCGAAACTATGAAAGCCAACTGTTATGGGTTGCTTCATTCAAGTAGGTCACATAACCACCTTTCATACAGCCTTGTCATAGAATTTAACTTAAATCTCATCAATCCTCCAGATTGAAGTACCCAATTTAAGATATACAGGTGAATGTGATTGATATGTTTCACTATGGGGATGGAACCAGTCAAATCCTATAGTGAGAAACTATATAGCAAATGACCCAGTTTTTATGAACAGCAGCAGCAATAACAATAACAAACCACAAGGAAAAAGGGTGTTCAGAGGAGGAAACTTGTAAATTCAAAGACAGGAGATGTATTAAATGATTGTAATGCATGGATCTTAAATAAATGGGTTCAGTTCAGGGGAGGAATAAGTGAATTAGAGCATAGGTCAACGAGGTAGGTTATGAGTTGGTAACTGTTGAAGCTGGGTCATGTGAACATTTCCAGTTCATCACTAGTTAGGTATTTTAATTGGTTCAGATCACAAGGCAGTACTCTATATAGAGGAAAATGGATAATGATAATATGAGCCCAGAAGCTAGAGACCATCTTTGAGAGGTAGGTTTTATCCCTAAATTGAGTCTTTAAAAGAGGAGGCTTACTAATAAGTAGACATTTAACTGAATTGAATACTCAAAAAGTGCATATCCCCATCTCTATCCCAGAGAAACTATTTCTTTGAGAACTGCCCGTCATCTGTTTCTTGTGACTGCAGGGTAAGGATTTGGTTGGTTATTTTCATACAATGCCATCTGTCTTCCTGAGCACAGTAGATGAATTTGGTATCCCATTTAATTCAATCCAGCAAGGCCCATGAGTTCTTGCATTGCTTGTGAAACAAAGTGTTGTCTTGGGAGTTTTTGATAGAAGAAGATACAAACTCAGACTGTAAGAGCAATATTTTCTGTCTTGTGAACTGAGAGAAAAAAATTGTCTTTGATTAGACAATATGCAAATGAGCAGAAAGAGATGGAGATGAATGATGGAGAGAAGAAACTTACTAGATAAAGTGAGGCAGACAGATATATTATACATGGATAGACAAGTATGCTAGTAAAAAAATATAGAGATAGAGCAATATGGATAAATAAAATCACCTGCAACTCTTTCCCAGTTAACTATATAGTTATATAAGAATAAAAAACCAAAACATAGTCTGTGTTGGTATACATGGGCACAAGCATTCAACATTTGAGTGAAAGTCAGACTCCTGAGGTTGACTCACCATGGGAAGGGAGGTTGGGTTGAGGGAAATGGGGTTGGCAAAGGGAAACTTTTAGTTTTTTATTGTATACGTTTTAATATTATTTAATTTTTTTGCAGCTCATTTTCTCTTTCTGTTTTATTCATATGTATGTTAAGATATACTTTTATTTAAGTATTATTTGAGTAGATAAAAGCATAACTTAAAAATATCCAGAAACACTGAGTAATAACTCAAGGTCTATTGGGGCAAAAGCTTGACTTTAAAATCAGTTAGTAAAATAATTTTTATAAAAACTGAAAGTCGATCAATCAAAAAAATTTTATCAATTCTCAATTTACTTCTAAGAGAAACAAATAATGGCATACGATCCATTTTGGAATGCAGTATTTTATTTTCAGCCACACACTTGTTTTCTTGTGTTTCACCTAAACATGAAATAAATTGCTGTCCCCTAGGCATTCGCATTTCCTGAGAGAAAGAAGCAATAATTGTGTCACTTGGTGTAGGGGAAGGCCTACGAATAAATTATCAGGAGAGAAAATCCAAACTATATCACAGTAAACAAAAAGAAAAAAAACTTTGATTTTCTGTTTTCATAATATTTTTTTCAAAACACTTTGACTCTATCCAGACTTTGATAGTGACAAATGTTATGAAATAAAGTATACATAGAATCTTAATTACAAATTGACAAGCACACATAGTACACTGATTTTAGATAAACTTCAGCATCTAGTAAGTTATGTCACAATGAAGGAATCAAACTTCTTCCCTTATTGAAAATTCTGATTAATAATGGGTTCCCCATTGCCCAGAAATTCAGTGGTAAGTCTCAAATTGAACTCTAGCCTGGGACTACTTCCAACACATTCCCCTGCAGTAAAAGTCGCACATTTTCCTTCTTGGACACTAGAGGGAGATTGTTTGCAGGTATCCACTCTCTTAGACATAATTTGCAACAAGGCTATGCCCTCATTATTGTCCAGTGTTGTGGCTGCCCAGTGACATAAGCACATCTGCATCCTTGTATCCTAAAGAAAACAGACTTTCTCAAGCATTGCTCTAACATGCAAGAAAGCAACATCAATTTAGGAAATGGTTTACATCTCCCTATAAGATGAGGTTCAAAATCAAGGAAGTTTAAAATGGCTAAAAATATCTAACCAAAGAAGATCATAGCTCAAATTTTGTTGATCTAGTTGTATTTACTAAGCAAAACACACTTTTAAAAATGTAGTAGCTAAACTTTTAGAACCTCAGAGGACATGATGATCATCTTCTCATAAAGTATTTTGGTATAAAATGTGTAATGATATCCATTCTGTTCTCTTCTCCCCCACTCTCTTCATTCCATCCAAACATCCCAATCCCCTTTCCATTTCTTAACCCTCCCGATACATCCTTACCTGGCACCTTGGCACTGGCTTTTCATGTGGCTCTGCCTTCCGTGTGGCTCACTCCCTTGACAGTTTCAAGTCTTTGCCCAAATGTCATCTTCCCAATCAAATCTACTTTATTTTATATTGCACCATTATTTCTATAATTTACTCTATCCTTTTTCCCATGTCATTTGAAAGTTTTTGTTACATTGATTATATGTCCTCTACTATAAGCTCGGGGAGAGTAAAGTTTTTAGTTTATTTTATGTATCAATCTATCTTAACAGCCAGATCAGTGCCAAGCATGGAGAAGGCATCCTTACAACTTAATTAAATCCTCTTCAACCTTAAGCAATAAATCATCACTTCTTTGTGCTTTTATTCATAATATTTATGATCTCAACATCTGCTATTTTAAAATAAGTTTTTTATAAGAAAAATGTATAAAGATAATAACATTGTCTTTCTCTGACGTGGAGTCCTGATCCTACAAACACGGTAGCCACTATATCTTGTCTTTGTCTTCTTGTGGTTTGGCACTTGAAATGCTTTTATTTTTCTCAACTCTTATGAATAAGAAATCTTTTTTTAAATTTGTTTCTTGTCTCTTATATCCAACATAATTTGTCTGTGTTTTTTATTGAAATTGAAGAATTGTACAAGATGTCTTTTTTTCACAATAATTTAATTTTATTCATTTATTTTTATGTGGTGCTGAGGATCGAACCCAGGGTCTCACAAGGCAAGCGTTCTACCACTAAGCCACAACCCCAGCTTCACAAGATGTCTTAATGCAGGAATAATTATAGGAAAATTGTACAGTTAAATCAAGTAATATTTGATACTGTAACAATAAAAATTATCTAATATTCTGCATTCCTTAGTCACTTCCCTTCAGAAAACTGTTTTATTACTAGCTGTTTTAGTCAGCATTTTCACTACTGTGACTAAAAGACCCAACAAGAATAATTGTAGAGGAGGAAAGGATTATTTGGGGGCTCACCATTCAGAGGTCTCAGTCCTTCGACAGCTGCCTTCAATCCTCAGGGCTCAAGGTGAGGCTGAACATCATTGCAGAAGAGTGTGGCAGAGAGAAGTAGCTCATATGATGATCAGAGAGCAAAGAGACTAAGCTCAGCTCACCAAACATATACCCCAAAGGCACACCCACAATGACCCACCTCTTCTAGCCACCCCCTAACCACATTCAGTTATCACTCAGTTATTCCCTATGAGGGGATTAATTCACTGATTGAATCCAGATGGTCACAACCCAATCATTTCTTCTCTGAACCTTCCTGCATTGTCTCACACTTGAGTTTTTGGGGACACCTCACTCCAAAGCATAAGGCTAATGATCAATTAATCTCTGCTACAGCATAAGCTCAGTGGCTTACAGCATGACTTCCCTAAGAATACATTTGTGTTTAAATAAAACTGGAAAACTGCAAGACTCCTAAGACCAAAAAAGGTGCATCTCTGTGTCAGGTAATGGGAGGAAACATTTGGTAAAAGAAAGAAATTTGCAGGCTTTCTTTGAGTCATATCACAGGAAAGGTCTCAGCTCATAAGACTGGATAAATGATGTTTGAATAGCTGAATCACCTTTGAAAGATAAAGCTCTATCAGCAAATAAGAATGAGTAGGCCAATAGCCACTGCAAAACAATAAAAAAATTGAGTTGGACAAGGTTGCTCATGACTGTAATCCCAGCAGCCCAGGAGGCTGAGGCAGGAGAATCACCAGTTCAAAGCCAGCCTCAGCAAATTTGGAGGAACTAAGCAACTCAGTGAGACCCTTTCTCTAAATAAAATACAAAAAAAGTGTTGGGGCTGGGGCTTAATGATTAAGTACCCCTGGGTTCTGGGTTCAATCCGTGATATCAAAAAAAAAACCAAAAAACAAATCAAAACAAACAAACTAACAAAAAGCTGTGAGAGCTGAGGTGGACACAGGAAGTCAGAATGAAGACTGAAATGGATGACATGTTGGGTGGACACAGGGGCTGTCTCTGCATAAGCCTCCCAGCCAACCTCCATTGCCCTGTTCTTACTTCCCATATCTCTGACAGCACACACAGGATCCAGACCTAGCAACATGGAGCATTCTATCCCTGTCTACAAAAGTGGTTCTTAGCAGCAGAGTGGAGCATTTGCTGGAAACTTTGGGAATAAGGGGGTCTCCTTTTGTCAAAAAAAAAAAAAAAAGTTTACCACGTACAAGCATTCAGGTTTGGTTGGGAAAAAAAGATGTTGGAAAATTAATTAATTTACTCAATCTTGCATAAAATAATTCAAGAGAGTAGTGGGAAAAAAATCTGACAGTATGAGCACAAAAGGAAGCCCCCATGCATCTGCAGATGAAACAAAGCACAGCTGGTCTCACAGGTTCAAGACCTGGGAGCTAAACATGAGACCAGCCCTCTGCTTTTCATAGGACTGTGCATCCTCTGTTCTTGTCTCCTTTCTGCTTCTGCTTCTGCTTCATCTTGCTGCTTCTTTCTGAAAACCACCTTTCTTTGCTGCTTGTAGGGTACTTCTCAACATTGATCTTCAACTGAATTTGACTTTTTAAAGAGCTTGCTTCAGTCACATCACTTTCTGATTTCAGGAGTCAGTGTTTCTCAGCTTAATGATTCAGTTCAATCATTCTAAAGTCCAGATTCCTGGCTGAGAGAAACTATTTGGGTTACTTTAGAATCAGGTTAGCCTGGTACAGAGACTACCTAGGGCTACCACCCCCCTAGAGCTTCCAGTTAGCAGGGAGACGATGATGTTGTTTGCTTTTGGATCCAGAGAGTAATGTAAAAACTATTTTGTTTACCATAGGAATACTTACACATTCTTTCTCACTGGGATACAAGATAAAAATATAAAAGATAGAATTAAGAAACAAATCATAATTTTTGTCATTAATTCAACCTTTAGTACTAGTGAATGATTGTTTTATTCAGAGGATTTGGGTTTTTATTAAAGAGTAAACTAAACTATAAATATCTCAAAAGTTTCAGGAGACATTTGAAAGTATTCTGTGCAAAGTTTAAAATCTACAGTATTACCTCTGTAGCATTCATATTTATGTAATACATGTATATACTTCAGGGTTAAATAAAGCTTGTAGAAACAAACCAGACATTACATTCACTCTGATAATTGTTTAGAGATGTTGGTTTTACTGGATAGTTCAGAAAGAGGGGGACAAAAAGGGAAATGGAATAACATCAACGACTAACCCATAAGATCAATTGAAAAATTCAAAATTGTTTCTGATGTTACAATGGATATAATTTTTCAAGACATCATAAAATAATTTAAAACATATTTCTATTGCTATAGATAATATTTATCTAAAACGAGGAAACGATAACCATACAAAATTGAATGTGGCTGACTTAACTTTAGGAAATCTTTATGACCTAATATACAAAGCAATTTTGGAGGAAAGTAACTAAAGCAAAAAAAAAAAAAAAAAAAAAAAATCAACCTTTCTGAGATCTGATATTTTTTTTCTGAAGTATGACATATTGAAATAATCTCTCCTAAAAAGAGTACTGATGAAGCCATTGAGTAAATGGTATTAGTTCAAAAGATGAAAGAGGCAAATGACGTATTAGAGTCAATAAATGAACAATGTAAAATAGCATATAATGCACGATATAACTCTTTGGAGTTCCTGTACTGCTTGGCATTTCCAATGCATAAGGTGATTATGACAACATTTTATTAAAACCAATTTGTCAATTTGATTTGAACAAATATATTTTTCTTATATTTAAAGATATTTTAAAATTTAAGAAATAGGTCTATCTAAAGGTACTTCAAACACTTCATCCCTTGAGGCATGTGGTCTGTTTTTTACCTGCTGTTCTTGGATTGTTGAATCTCAGTGGTGCAAAGATCAAAGTTTTCAGAGCCCACGCTGCAAGATGGAAATTGACTTACCTCTATAATGTCAGAAAAAATTTAAAAACTCAGAAAGAAATTCTATTGACCCATCTCTCCATTCTATGGGGTGAATATTATTAAGATAATCACTGTGGGAAGTAATCCTGAATGTATTTTAGTTATAGCACTCCAGTTTCTAAGGAAAGGAACATATTCTTCCTAATGGGAGTCAGGAATCATTTATAGGTCTGAAAGATGTTAGGAGTCATTCTTATTTAAATTAATTCATACAGTACAAAATCACAATAAAACAAGGTTATGTATGTTCAGATATGTGATAAGAGTGTTATCTTTGACAAGGCAACAAGGTTATAGCAGTTTAAATCACTGAGCAATAAATTCAGCTTTTGGAATGCCAACAAATGCTTCCAAAAAGAGACGATATTTGAACTGAGGTTTTAGGAATGAATATGTACTAAGAAACTAGAGGCAGGTCACTGAGGCCATGGGAATGAACCACAAAGACATTGAGAGACAAATGTGCATTGTAGGAGTTTAAGAAATAACAAGTAGTCCTGAAAGGATGGAGCATAGAATTTACTGGATACAATGAGAAGAGGCTTCAAAGAGTTAATTCCAGGAAAATAGGTTTTCAGTCGTATGTAAGAGAACCGATGATTTTATTTCAGTTTCTGATATGTCCAGTATGTTCCTCTAAAAGTGCTATTTTCAAAACCTGGACAACTCCAAGAATATCTTCTGTCCTCACACAAATTAATGCATCTGCATCGTCAAACATTTGAAAAGACTCTGATGTTGAGACTATGTGTTCACACAGCCAGCTGCCCTACAGATGCCAGGCCTTCCCCGGGGAAGTGGGTATGTCATCTGCTGGGGTGTCCTCAGTGCACAACAACATGTACCATATCATAGGTGATAAATAAATGTGTATTCAATAATGAAGGAAAGAAAGCTTAAGGAGTAAATTTCTGTGTATTTAAAGGAAGACTGGCATTGATAATTAATACAAATGTGTCACCAATGCATAAAGCCCATTATGTAAAAGTTTCATGGTTAACAAGAGAACTGAAATGCATGGATAATTTATGATTTCATATGTCTTCCTGATGTTTTTGCCTGAAAATAATAATCCCTTGCCCTCAAGTTAAGAGAACTCTACTACTGACTAAGCGTGTGACCCTGGGCATGTAACTTAATCTCTAAAATAGCAACTTATTTTCCTTTAAATTTTATATTATGATTTTTTAATATTTATTTTTTAGCTTTTAGGTGGACACAATATCTTTATTTTATTTTTAAGTGGTGCTGAGGATCGATCGAACCCAATGCCTCACGCATGCCAGGCAAGCGCGCTACTACTTGAGCCATATCCCCAGCCCGCTATGTTATGATTTTATAAAATAATGTAAAAGATCATGTCATTTAAACAGCACAGAATTAATGAGAAATCATTTTTTCTTTAAATATAATTTTAAATATTTTAAATTGTAAAATATTTGTCTTTTAACTTCTTTCTATTCATCAGAAAAAAATTGTTTCTGTATCATGAAGATAATTTTGGCCCTAACTTTACACAGGAAGTATTTTTTTCTGTTGTTATTAATATGTGGACATATCATTAATCATTTTGATGTGAAATACCCATTTATCTACCAATCTGGATTTATCTCTCTTGTGAGTATAAGAAAAATTTAGTATTAACATTATAGTGAAGTTATATTTGGAAGTTTTAAAAATATGTTAAGTTGAAAATAAATAAGAAAGATAAATAGAATTCACTTATTAATTTTTATGTTCTCACCTAGATTCCCCTCTCCCAAATTGAGGTAGTTGAATAAAAACATAGTATATAATATTCCATAGAACATCATTTCTATATTTGCTAAACTTATTTATCAGAGGAGCAACAGGGAGAACATAAATCTTTTTAAATATCAGAGTAGTTCCTTGGGGGAAATTAAATCTAGGATATTTATATAACAGCTTAGATAGAAGCCACTATATAGCTGGACAGAATGTGTCATTACAGGGAATGTAAATAACTTATACCTACCCAACAGGAAAACATTAATCAGAAAAGGCTGAACAGGCAGGAAATTTTTCACCAACAGCTTCAAGCTGCATGTGAAGCAGAAGTAATTCATTGCCAAGAGTCTAGAGATTTAAAAACATCACAACAACAACCTTTAAAAGTAGGAAATGTGAACTCACTACAAAGACAGTTTTTCAAAAATATTGCTTAGCCAACCTTGAAATTCATTGATCACTTGTTTGTGAAAATGGAAATGTAGACATGTCCTTAAAATGCTGTATAAGTAACAAAACTCAATGATACATTTCAATAAATAATTGATTTAAAGAGCAGATCGGGAGACAAAGGTGTTCACAGCACCATCTTCACCCTCCAGTGGCCTATGCTCTTGGAGCGGAGACAGGTATGAAGAGAAATGTCATAGTACAGCCAGGCAAAGGGAAAGATGAACAATGTGTGCAGGGGGCACAGAAAATGAATAATTACGTTGTTACATCTGTAGAGATTTGGAGGAAGAGGTGTAGAAGAAAGGTTCCCAGAAGAGGAAAGTTCAGAGATGAAAGTTCAACCCCAAGTTTCCTTTCCCCTACTTCACTCTCTCTGTTCCTGAAAAGACAATAATTGTTTGGAAAACGGAAAAGGATCATCACAGCCGGGTTTGATTTTACTCCTTGGCAAGAAATAAAGGAGGAGTACAAGGGGCCAGAAATCATGGTAATTAGAAGAGGAGGTTCAGAACCTAAACAATTGTAATAACCAAAGAGAAAAGCTTTTAAATCAATTGTAAATTGAATTTAGAATAATCACGAAGCATTATTTTCCTCCATATCTTCCAAAATGATCCAAATCTGCCAAATACCATCCGAAAACTTATCCTGCACATTTGTTTTTAGTAGAGAGTGAAAATTGTTTATTTAAGCTGTCCCACTTTCCATACATGGTCAGGAGTGTGGCCTGTAGGCCTTGATGTATTCAAAATCCATGTGCAGAAACCTTCCACATACTCTCCTACTATGTGCCTAAGACAGCCTCTGGGGATAAAAATTAAGGACATTGGTTAATTATTTCTTAACTGGAATGATCTTTTTAAAAAATATTTTTTAGTTATACATGGGCACAATATCTTTATTTTGTTTATTTATTTTTATATGGTGCTGAAGATTGAATCCAGTGCTTCACATGTGTGAGGCAATCGCTCTGCCACTGAGTCTCAACCCCAGCCCTGGAGTGATCTTATAGCCATAGTAAAAAAATTTATCACACAATTGTAGAACAAATTCAAAGTAAAATCTTTTTACATTTTCTGTATGATCACATGAAGAAAAGTACCTACAGTGCTCAATGAAGGAATGGAAAACATCATTTGGAATATTTTAAAATATCCTAAATATCTTAAAATAGTTAGATGCAGATATTAGAAGCTTTGATTTTAGAACATCATTTATTGAATGTCTATTATGTCCCAGGTATTTCATTAAGTGCTATGTATACACTTTTCTCATTTAGTCTTTGTCATAGACTGCAAATAACTGATCTCCAATGTACACATGAGGATGAGCTTTGAACCCCACATATACCTGTCTTCAGAATTTCCCCAAAATTATAGGATTAAATTTAATGGGGGTTGGGGGAAAACACATGGGAGACTTTTTTAGGCCAAATAAATAGTCTGCATGATGCATTAAAGCAAGGTAACCAAGGAATTTTACTCTGCCTGTTTTTATAGGGAACTGAACAAACACTCACATGCAACTATAGTAGGGTTAATCCCCCTCTCCTCTTCTCTCCTCTCGACTGCACTTGACCTAATTTTCAGAACTTGAGGGTGACTGGAGTCAGGCACAATTAGTAGACTGAGGAGGCTTGAGGAACTGGATAAGAAGATATAAGCTGTGGATGTGGATTGTGAGCTCAATATCCAACTTTCTGTGGAGTTTTTAGCTTCATCTCTGTGAATAAAAAATGTTTGGTTTAGCCTGAAGGAATAAGGCTTTCCGTGAATAATGGAAATACTTCTCTTCCTGCTATTTTTAAGGATTCCAAGGAACTTTTATAAAAACAGCTTGTTTCCTCTCAAGAAAAGAGGAAAGGTACATTTATTTTGACAAACTATCTTTTCCCCAAATACTAGTTATAAATTAGTTTCCCAAAGGCAACTCAAAATTCCCCAAACCCCCCAAAACAGTTTTATTTGCTATCTCCCATGTATTTTCTTCAGCAGCATCAGGTCCCCACTGTGGTGGCATTAAATATGTCCTCCATGACCACACTGTATTTCCATGAATCTCTTTAAATGACTGCTCAAACTCCAGAACTTATGGAACAGAATTTGGAATTTGTTTGTCTGGAGTTATTTCATTTTTAATTTTATAGGGAGATAGATTTTTTTCTTTTGCACAAGAGGAAACCATATAATAGACAGTAGATTTAATACTAAATAAAGTCCAGTATTTATAATTTCATAGGTTTGAATTCTTAACAAGGATTCTCTAGTTCAACATTTAATGAAGTTATACATCATTCTACAAAAATATGCATCTCCTTTCTCCTTTTCCGCCAATTTCTATGTTTTGTTATTCAAACTTTCATTTAGATTGCCTTCCATCAACATCAAATTCTGAGTGTAGAGCCAGGTGTGGATTGGCAGGGCCGATTCCAAACCCCATGCCATTTGTAGGAATGACATTGCCTGTCTTGCAAGTTCTCATTGATAACTGCCATATAAGAAGACACTTGTAGTTCCACCAGTAGAACGTATAGAAACCTGACATATGCCATTCACACTGCTGCCATCTCTCCTGTGAACTCTTACATTTCCACCACATTATTTAGGCTTATGTTTCCAATTAAATATTTTCATTTATTCAACTGAGGTACCTTCAGAAGTGTTCCTAAGAAAGCTAAATGATTGTAAAGACAATTAATTATCCCTGATATGATCCTGATAGTTTGAACCAACTGAGTTTTCAGTCCTAGAGATAGAAAATGGCTCCTGTACACTGATTTTCTGAGTGTGTGGGTGGTGGTGGTATAAGTAGTGGATACACATGAACTAGTTCAAAGCCAGCCTCAGCAACTTAGCAAGGCCTTGAGCAACTTTGTGAAACTCTTGTCTCTAGTCAAAAAAAAAAAAAAAAAAAAAGGCTGGGGATGTGGCTCAGTGGTTAAGCACCCCTGGGTTCAATTCCAGTTAAAAAAAAAAAAAATGAAGTGGCACCACCATTTTCTACCCCCAATTTCCCTTCTTGTCTTGGGCTTTTCCTCAGAAACAGCTCTTGGTGTCTGCTTTAGTCAGTTTTTTCACTGCTGTGATTTAAAGATCTGCAAGAGCAATTTTAGGGAAGGAAAAGTTTATTTGGGGCTCAGGGTTTCAGAGGTCTCAGTCCATAGACAGCCGGCTTCATTCCTCAGGGCTCAAGGTGAGGCTGAACATCATGACAAAAGAATGTAGTGGAGGAAAGTGGCATGGGACATGGCCAGAAAGCAGAGGGAGAAACTCTCAAAATATAAACCCCAAAGACTGCCCCATGCCCCACCTCTTCCAGCCACACCCTACCTGCCTTCAGTTACCACTCAGTTAATTCTTATCAGGGGATTAATTCACTCACGGACTTAAGGCTCTCATTTCTCCTTTCAAAGTTTTTGCACTTTTTCACACATGAGCTTTTGGAGAACACCTCATATTTTGACGTGTGTGATGTCAATGTCTTTTCTTAGCTAAATTTGGGGCATATGAACCCTTGTGTCCCTGCACAAAGACAAATGAGAAAATAGTGCTTCCTCTTGGGTTGCTGCCCTAAGTGGAATGAGCTAGAGTATCATTGTAGCTGTCCTAAGCTGATCAGGGCTCAAAAACTCCACAGATCTTCCTCCTGCCATGACCAACTCTGGTTCATTATAAGAAACTGTATTAGTGGTTGCAACCCTGACCTGATTACATCAGAAGGTGGGAGGCTTATCCTTCATTTGCTTATTACTTCTAAATCCAGAGGTGCAGGGCATTTGTGACTATGGGTCCAATGGCTTTCTTGGGCAGTACTTGCAAATACTAGGTGAGTTTTCTCTGAGAGAAGTGGGGATTGGAATTACCTCTCAGTGGTCCACCAGACAGACCTAGATGGTAAACCTTACATATTCATTTTACCATTTATCATTATTCTTAGGATACCTGCCATAGACAGTATGATACTTATGTTCTTTTCTCAACCTCCAAGGAAAGAAAATAATAAAGAAAAAAATTTAAAATATTTATTTCTTTTTAGTTGTACACAATACCTTTGTTTTTCTTTATTTATTTTTATGTGGTGCTGAGAATTGAACCCAGGGCCTTGCATATGCTAGGCGAGCACTATACCGTTGAGCCACAACCCCAGCCCAAGAAAAATTTTTTTTAAAAATTCCTCTACAGGCTCCAATGTGAGGAATGATAGCACAGAATTTAAAACCTTCAAGAAGGATTCTACCACATCTAAAATGGCTCCTATATACTGATTTTCCAAATGTAGGGGTGGTGGTGGTAGAAGAGTCTCTTTTTTAATTAATAATAATTTATATTGTTTTTATCAATTCTTTTATCACTTTAAATGTCTAATGTAGTTAAAATTTTAAATTACACTTTAAAATCCAAAGTGAACCAACCAACAGGTATATAGAATTTTAAAATATTCTAATTTTGCTAAGTAGATTCTTTAGTTTTAAAGCTTATTCCATTTTTCTGTATTTCTAAGTAACTAAAGGTCTACTACAATATTATAATTACTATTAATTCATCCTTTAAACAAGTAAATACTTCATGCTTACTATATATACCAAAATATATCCTTGATTTCTTTCCACAGGATAGTTTGTTCTTAGCTGTTTAGTGGTTTATATCCCAGTAATACCTGCTTTACAAACTTCATGGGGTAAACAAAGGCATAATTTCAAAATCTTTCCCTTCTAAGGGAGTTCTTGGGGGTGGGGAGGTGGGTATTTACTTTTATATCTGGCTTTAAATTAATAAAAATAATCATGAAGAACCTATATCATTTGCTGAGTAGTGACTATATTCCAAGAATAATGCCTTAAAAGATTTTAAATAATAGATAATTTAACACATTCTCACATTCAAAATAAGAAAATCAAGTCAAAGGAAGATTAACTTGCCCAAGTTTCTCCTCTCAAGCCCCCAATTATAAGATAACTACAAATAATGTAATCAAACCAATTCATGGGACAATTCATTATAAAATCACAGACTATCCACAATTAATTTCTGTGCGTGGGTAGAGAGATTGATTCATCATATTTTTTATTTGCAATAGCTGAAATTCCTAGTCAATTTCCCTGCTGGTTGCATAGAGTGTGAAGCTTTGATGAATCCCATAACTCATGCAGTGAATTGTGACATGAAATGGACTAAGGGTGGCAAGGAATTTTTCTAACATCCAAATTTTAGTTGTAGTAAAAGCATTTGTTCATTTATTTATTTAAAAAATAATTGATTAGTCACTTAGCATGAGAAATGCAACTGTGGGCATAAAGGCACAGACAGATTTTGTTGATGTTTCAGTTGACATATTAAAAATTGACCAAATAAATATGAAAACTGAAGTTTAGATATGGATCATGGGAATCTTCAGGGTACTTTAGGGAGGTTAGAGAAATTTCAGGGTATTTTAAGAGGAAGCAACAATCAATGAATTTAGAATGTCAGAGAAGATCTCCTTGAAAAAGTAATACTGAAGTTGGAGTAGAATGGATAGCATCGAGTTAGATGTCTGGATGGCAGGATTTCAGGCTGTTTTAAAAAAGAAAGATTAGGGATGAGAGAAACCATGAATGACCACATGATTCTATTTTTCAATTTGTAGATTGTGAATTATGTTGTCTGTATTACAATCACTTCTTTTCCATTTTTTTTTTAAATTTTATTTTATTTTATTTATATTCTGTGCTGAGGATTGAACTCATGGACTCACACATGCCAGGCAACTGCTTTACCACTGAGTCACAACTCCAGCCCTCTTCCTGTATTTTTCTTTCTTTCTTTTCTTTCTCTTTTGTGGTACTAGGGATTAAATCCACGAGTATTGAGCTACATCCCAGCCCTTTTTATGTTTTTACATTTTAAGACAGGGTCTTCTTAAGTTGTCCAAACTTGCCTTGAACTTTGGATCCTCCTGCCTCAGCCTCCAGAGTCACCAGGATTACAGGTCTGTGCCACTATGTCCCACTACGGACTTCCCTTTTCCTTTCATTATGTAAAAAGTATCCATTGATGACTGAGTTTGCTTTTATTTCACAAAATTGAGTTTTTCATTCAGTAGAGATGGGAATGCACTTTAATTCACAAAGAGGAACAAAAAGATCAACGTTTTGTAAGTATGAGTTTGTGAAGACAAAACATGAAACTGTATTATATACACAAAGGATTTTGTGGAAAGTAAAGTAAATTATGTAGAAATTCTTCACCTAATGTTGAAGAACTCCCTTAGAAGGGAAAGATTTTGAAATGATGACTTTGTTCACCCCAAGAAATCTTGGTGTCATTAATTGTAGACTCAGTTATTCAAGCACTTTTCCAATGCATGGAGATGAGGGGAGGGGGAGGGAGAGAAAGAGGAAGAGAGAGAGAGAGAGAGAGACAGAGACAGAGAGGGAGAGGAAGAAATATTGTTACTTGTGAAAATTTTTTACATCAAAAAAATGAGAGAAAGAGATTCTGGTAGAAAAAATAGAGGGGACAAATACTAAGTGAAGAGAGAATGTTTCAGGAAATGTCAACCATCAATATGTCAAATTCAGTGTGAAAAGAGAATTTTCACAAAAGAACTCTGAGTCCCCCTAGACTGTGTTGGCATGGGTGGAGCAATCTGTATTTGTTCTCTCATCTCTTTGTTGGAGTGATCAATTTTTTCCTGAATCTGCTCACTTATGTCATTCTTTAATTCTAAGATCATTTTAGTTATGTATGTTCTGAACTCCTTCTCTGACATTTCACCTACTGCACTATCTATGGACTCTATTGTTGTAGTATCATGGTTTGTTTGGGGCACTTTCCTCCCTTGTTTTTTCATGATGTCTATGGGTCTTTCTCTCTTGCAGTGTAGATCCCAAGAATTATAGCTTCTGCCCTATTGTCTTATTGTGTCCCAATACCTCACTTTTAAGGGAGAGATCAATATTACAGCACTCAATGCACCCAACATGCAACCATAGATCAGTTAGCTTCTATTTTTACATTATAATTTTGTCACTATAATCAGAAATGATGAGTTTGGTTATCTCCTACCATATAGTCCATAGGCTTGCATAATGGTTACAGTTTCTAATGGTAGAAGGGGGAACAGGAGTGTTGGCTGAGATGTTTATGAGGTAGGATGTGAGAATATAGAGGTATTAGATTATATGACTAGTGAAAGGGAAATCATAAGAAGTTGGCTATTAGTAGGAGAAACAAGAGAGAGGCAATCCTATGCAAGACTCCCTGTTGCCTCAGCAACAGGATAACTGTTAGCACTCCTAGTAGAGAGAGCTCTGGTGCAGCCAGGCCCACAGGGACCTTGGTGAAGTTTTACCAGGTCCTTATTGTTATCCCTTGATAGAAGCAACGATGTCCCAGTTTCATGGTGATGGCAGCCTCAAGCCTATATGTACCCTGATATTGGGCTGTGGAGCCATGCTTTGGTGAATAAGGAACTCCAATATGGGGCAGCTTGTCTGGTATGCAGGGTAGGCAGCTTTCTGGATCCCCAGGCAGTGCAAAGCTGGAGCGGGCCTCTCTGAGGACCTCTCTCACAAAATAGTTTCAATGACAAGAATGACTCAGATATGCGGATAAAATATAAAAAAAACAAAAAACAAACAAACAAAAAGTTACTCTTGAGAGGGAATTTGTATGGACTACTATTGCTTAAATTCTAACAAAATATTATCCACATTATTAAAGGTGAAAATTGGTTATAAACAAAATAGAGAAATATAAAACAACAACAATGAAAACATACACTGAATTCTATGGTTGTCAACAAGAACTATTCTTGCTTGCTATGTTATTATTTTGCAACATGCAAGGGCAGGATTTATAACACCCTTCTCTGCTATCTAAGAAGTTTGAAATAATTAAAATTTGTTCAATATCTTTCGATTTCTTCATTTTTTAAACCTATACAGACATTTAAAACAAGGCATGCTTTAATTTTGAAGTACACCTAAAATTCTTTCCATATTAAATACTATATTTCTTCTTGCTGTCTCAATTTTGAAAAAGAGACATTTTCCCATCAAAAACTTATGTTAAAGATAATAAAATTTTAAAATCATACATTTTTTTTTTTTTTTTTTGTGGTGCTAGGGATTGAATCCAGGGCCTTACGCATGTGAGGTAAGCACTCTACCAGCTGATCTATAAATATTGTAGTCCTCCTCCTACAATATTTTTAATATCTCATAGCCTGTTTGGAAATATCTTTACTGACAGGTGGTTCCTTTCAATGAAATTGGAGTGGGACACAGTGTTTGGTAATGAAGAAATTGTATTATCTCCAATGTGCTCTGCTGCTAATATACTGTGGCCTCATTTAAGGTGCAAAATCATCACTATACCTTGGCGGATCCTTTTCTAAGTTATGGAGTTTCTCCATACACTGAATGTTCCCCCACATTCATGTGCTGAAACTTAATCCTCATTGTGGTGATATTAAGAGGTGGGGTCTTTGGTGAAGTGATGTGCAATGAAGGTTCTGCCATCATGAAAGGATTAGTACCTTAGAAGGGCTGGAGGGAAATGGTGTAGACCCTTTGTGACTTTCTGCCTCCAAAACCATAAGAAATAAATTTCTGTCCTTTATAAATCACCCAATATGAGGTATTTTAGTTATAGCAGCACAAACAATCTGAGTTGCTATTTGTAGGTACAATAGACAGCTGTAGAGGTATAGCTTACATATTTTCATTTCTAATTTTTTAAATTGACAAATTAAAGCTCTTTCTCACACCATATTTTTCTCATTTGTGTCCTGGAAAATAGTCCTGAAAAAAAAATTACCAAGGGTTGTTTGATTTTAGCACATAAAAAGAATTTTCTGGTTATCTAAAGTTTAGAGACAAAATTGTGACTGATTTTTTTTGTTCCTTTCTATATGTCTTATTCAAAACAGAGATGTATTTTCTCCAGAGTATGGGGAACATGAAAGTGTGTGAAATTGATTTAAAACTCCTCTACATTACATTTTTTTTTCTTTTATACCAGCTAATTAACTAGTGCAAGGTCACCAATTAAGCATTTCATTTGACATTTTGGAAGTAAACAAGCTGGCAATGCAATAAGAAGAGAAAATGTAAATGCAGAGTGTGGTTTACATGAGCTAATTGGATGTGAGTGCTTGAAGGACACCACCAGTATTAGTCAAATGCAATCAATTAAACGTGATCTACGTTACCTCTACAGTTGCACAACTCTTTCTTTGGATCCCATTGTGTGTTTAAATCTGTGACTTATGTGCTATGGAAAGGGGGCTTGTTGATCCAATAGATGTTTACGTTGCATAACCATTTCATCTGATTTATGTGATTCTCCCAGTTAAGACATCCTTTCTGGATGACTTCTGAGCGATATTTTTAAATATATATCATTCCAGGGGAAGATATGAGAAAAAATGTTGTATGTTCTTTTTTCCAAGCTCCAAAAACTGTTCAGTAAATATGGTGTCTCTCTGATGGGCCTCAAACTTCCCTGACAGTTGAAAATACCCTGAAACAGAGTACATGGAAGGCAAAAGAAGGTCCATAACATGCTTTCTTCAAGCCCACATGTAACAAATAAAGATATCAAATGAACTGACATTTCTGTATTACAGTTTAAAATAACATCCTGTATGACTTCTATATGCTGTGCTGTTAGCTCAATTTCAGATTTTCTAAACACTAGCTTTGCTTTCAAAGAATAATGTTCCAGTTCCTGTACTAAGTGTGTGGAGACTGGTTCTGAAGTGGGGGGAAAGTTAAGAATGTGTGGCTTTTGGCTTCAGAATTAGCCATGCTTTAGTGATCTGTTGCATTAAACTGTTTCTTATTAATAGATCATGCAACTACCCACCAGTCACTCCCTTCCCTGACTCCAATCTGACACATTCCCATAATCAACAGCAAATGTTCTTTCGGAAAGTTTCACTTTTTTTTTTTCCCTTAAGCCCACCCTGATTTTCATTGTGATATGATGAAACCATCAGAATTTAGTGTTTAGAGAACAGCATATAAAATGAATGTATTCTAAGAGGAGAGGGTATTTTTTAAATAAGATGACATTTATTGGGTTTATACTTTTCTCCAAAGAGAATGATGATTTAATCCTGAATAAACAGAATGGAAATATATAAAGTCATGTAGACAGAGAAATTCTGATAAAACATATAAACTTCTTTGAATTAAAAGTTATTTTTTTTACTTTGGTTAAAGATATTGAAAGTGTTTCATTTGAAAATAAGTGCTTATTTTTGCCTGTTTTAATTTTTTGTTTGTTGTTTTTAAATATACATAACAGCAGAGTGTATTTTAACATTATACATACATAGAATATAACTTATTCTAATTAGGCTCCCATTCTTATGGTTGTACATGATATGGAATTTCACTGGTCCTGTATTCATATATGAACATAAGAAAGTTATTTCTGATTCATTCCACTGTCTCTCCTGTTCCCATCTCCCTCCCTTCCCTTCATTCCCCTTTGTCTAATTCAGAGCACTTCGATTCTCCACCTTGTTATGTGTTTGCATCCACTTTAAAAAACGTTTTCCAAAATTTATTTTTTTCCTTTTTGATATTTTAAAGTACAATTGTTCTCCCCACACAGTTAACCCCCACATAAATCTTATGACATCCACCATGACCCTTACAGAAATGACCTAAAACCAAGCATCTGCTCTTTTCTCATCACTCATCCTAATGGTTTTGTTTCAGTTACAACAATGGCTCTCAGGTCAATGCCACACTCGTGCTCCTTCCTTTGACTTCTCTGCCAAGGTGAGGAATCACGAATCAACTTTATTTCTCACAATTATAAATGTTTTCTTTTTCTTGACCTCTCTGCTGTCCTTCTTTCTAGAACGCCCACCGATGTTATGTACATTTAAATTTTAAACCTATAAATACATTGGTATTTATCTCTTTTCTCTTTCTTTCTTTCTTAATATTACCTTAAACCTTTTTCTGACAATGCCCAGTAGAAGTACATTGATGGCTATATGGAATGGAAATTAACCATCACTAGAATAGAAGAAATTTTTAGAGATTATCACTTTATCAACAAAGAAAGAAATGCAGAGGGATAGCAAAATTTTCTTTTGCTTGAGTTTAATAGTCATTCATTGAGCACTATGTTAATGGTGATTAAGATATAGTGTTTGCCCTCAAATAGTTCAGGCAAGTAGAAGAGATAAGTGTACAAAATCATTACAACAGAGCCAGTGTGGTAGCACACATGTGTAATGTGTAATCCCAGAAACTCAAGAGAATGAGGCAAAGGATTACAAGTTCGAGGCCAGCATAAGCAATCCAGTCTAAAAATAATTTTTAAAAAATTTTTTAAATTTTAAAATTTAAAAATTTTTCTTCAAAAATTTATTTATTTATTTGATATTTTAAAATACTGGGATGTAGCTCAGTGATAGAGCATCACTGTGTTGGTTTACTCCCAAGTACTGAATAAAAAAATAAAATGAGGATAATAAGGTACCTAAAAATAATCATTACAAATATATATATATATATATATATATATATATANTAAGAGACAGATATATTATAAGATACAGATATTTTATAGAGGAAAGAGCATGATGAGAAGAGAGAGAAACCAAAGACTATCATCATAGGAAAGAACAGGTGAATGAAAGACAGAGTTATCGAGGAAGATAAAGGGAAAGGGCATTCATTCCATAGAGAGGGATGAGAGCACTTGGAATAACTCATTGGCTCAAATGGAGCATAAGGCAAAGACAGGTATAGATGGAAAGACTAGAAATTAATAGAACACATCATCTGTAAAAGTATTTTTTATAATATGGACAGGTGTAGTCATAGTTGGCTTCTAACCTGTATAGAAAAGCATTGCTATTTATATTAATATAAAATGGGTCTCAGCAGTGGGTCATGGCCTAGCCTATATTTTCAGCAATAATTTAAATGCAGTTACAGCTCTGATGACAATAAAATTTGTATATTATATGAGCCTTTAACACAATAAGTTTCTCTCAAATACTAATTTAATTACAACTCACAAATTTTGATAAATGTTATAATTAAGTTATAAATTTCTTACTTTATGAATATTCTTATTTTTATTATTTTAAAATTTGATCAAAAATAAAAAACTATTTACAAAATGCTTTAGAATGCCTAGTTAAATGGCATACATGGTGTTATTAATATCTAACTCTACCATATTGTGGTCAGAAAATGTTGCCTTTATGATCTTGGCTTTTTGATATTTACTGATACTTGTTTTATTGGTCACTATGAATGTAGTTTTTGTAAATATCACTGTATGCAAAGAATATGCATTTATTAATGATTGATCATAGAAACTTTTAACATGCTATTGAAATAACTTATATCCACCCCCTTTATTTTTGCATTGCTCTCTCATTTACTATGAGCATTTTTTTAAAAAACTTCACACTGTGATAATGAAATTGTTAGTTATTTCTTGTAATTCTTTCCATTTCCTCACATATGCAGAGTTTCTGTTATTGGTTATATATAAGTGTAGAGTACTTGCGTCTTTCTAATGAAGAAATCATTGTACCATTTTTATCACTAATAATGTTTTTGACTTAATGTCTATTATTCTATTTATTCAGACCAAACCATACTCCAAACATAAAAATCCCTTTTCTCTCACACCTTCTATCCAATCAATTAGCAAAACCTACCAACTCCACCTTCAAAATATATCCAGAATTTAACTCTTTCTCCTCTCTCCAGCTACCAGCAAATCGAAGCCATAATTATTTTATACCTTTCACTATTTAAATGTATTTTTTATCCTCTATCTTCTTCTAAGAAGTTTGAAATTTTGAGGAATTAAATTTTGTTCTTTGTGACATCTGCTATTTTGTAGTAAATTGGATTCTTGTGTTCATTATAATTTTAGATTGTGACCTCATGTTCTGAGAGACTTTATCTCTAAAAGTACCATCTGGGTTGAAGGTATATCCCTCCAGGGGAGTTTTGTTTTGCTTTAGCCAGGTGCTCTAAATGTGTTAGCAGCTTGGGACCATTTTTTATGTTAATTGTAAGATTGTACAGGAAATTAAAACACCTAGTCCATTTGTGGATGAGTCATAGATAAGTACTGTCAAGAGAGATTTTTTTTTTCTTCTAGAGTATCAGCTCTAATGATCAAATTTTCTCATTATCTACCTTTGCAGGTGAGACACTTCTTTTCCTGTGTGAACCTTATCCAACTTAGTGATATGGTCTTAGTTTGACCCCCCAGATATGTGGGTTGGACTTACCTGCTTTCCCTGTATGACTGTTCAACAGCCCTTGGTTGGTGAAGGTAGCAGCATGTCCCCAATTCTCCTTACTGACAACCAAACAACCTGTAGCACTCATTCCAGTTCTCTGTCTTCACTTTAGTTCCTACTGGGTTTTTTCTATTTCACCTTTTTTTTTTTTTGAGAGAGAGAGGCGGGGGGGGAGAATTTTTTAATATTTATTTTCGGTGGACACAACATCTTTATTTTATTTTTATGTGGTGCTGAGGATTGAACCCAGCGCCCCGCGCATGGCAGGCGAGCGCACTACTGCTTGAGCCACATCCCCAGCCCTTTTATTTCACTTTTAAAAAAGAGTTTTACATCCTACTGAATAAGTCTATTTGGTAGCAGAAGTATTTCTGAGGATACTAGAATACATAGCTGCAAGTGGAAGGACATTCATCTTTTAAAACTTTTTCTAATTAAAACCTATTAGATGTATATATTTTCTAGTAGAAAATTTGGGGAAGAAAAGAAAAGAGGTGTTAGTTTCTTCTAACAAGTTTTGTGGTTCAATCAAGAATCAGATGCCCCAGATTATTTTTCCCCACTTTGCTATCCTTGATATGTTGACGTTTTTTCTCTTAGGTGTGTCATTCAAATGAAATTCTTGGAAATGTATCATTTGACTATAGCCCTTTGAGTACTAAAAACTTATCCTGGGGAAATAATTAAACTTGTGTGCCAAGATCCATATATAAAATTATGTCAGTATTTTTGCCTATGAAAAAAAGAAGCAAAAATACCCTCCTTCTGGGGGTATAGCCCAGGATTAGACTATTTGCCTAACATGTCCAAGCCCCTGGATTTGATATCTGGCAACCATCCTCCAAATCCTCTTTATTTAACTTTGGTGATAATAATGAATATTGCATCAGTAAGAACAATGGAAGTCAGAAGAGTAGATGTGATCAGTAATAAACCGCTAATACTTTCAACAATATGAATCACTCTAGAGTGATAGAAATCAGATCAGTGGTTGCCTGGGGCCAGGTATGGGGAGTGGTTGACTGCAAAAGGGGTACAGAGAAACTTTGTGGGGTGATGGAAATGTTTCACATTTTGGCAGAAGTAATGGTTACATGAGTATAAGCATTTGTTGAAATAAATAAAACTGAATATTTCAAAGGGATGAATTATATTCCATTAAATTATACTTCATTAAAATTGATCTGAAATGAAAAACCTAAAGTCATTGAACCTAATGATTTGACACATTCATAGTATAACACAAATGTTACAATCCACATTACCTAAAGAGAAAAAAATCTGTATATGAACATATGTGTAAATACTCCCCAAAGAGTTATCAGAGATCCAAAGCAAATGAAAACAATTTTTTTTTCCTCTAGGTAATTTTCATCAAATATAAACACATGCATAATTCCTTTCATTATAATAAATTAGTATCTTAAGATTCTACCAAGAATGAAGGATGGAGTAAAAGAGAAGAACTTAGATATCTGTGCAACAATGAGAGATTCCAGTTCCTCCAACCCGATAGAAACAATATCCATTCCCTTTGTTTACGAGAATTTTGTGTAGATATGTTGGGAAAAGTTTGTAAAAGTACATTTAAGAAGAAATTAACTTTTGCAGCAAAAGTTAAGATAAACTTACATGACAATTGTTAAGTGAAAAATGATGTATCTGCTGGGCACGGTGGCACATGCCTATAAACCCAGTGAGGCAAGAGACTGAGGCAGGAGGATCACAAGTTCCAGGTCAGCCTGGGCAATGTAGGGAGATCTTGTCTCAAAATAAAAAATAGAAGGACTGAGTTGGCATACAGCTCAATGGTAGAGCTACCCCGGGTTCAATCCCCAGTACTTAAAAAAAATTTAAAAAGATACATCTATATACAGAGCTACAACAGAAGAAAGGAAACAAGAAAGAAGAAAGGGAGGGTGGAAGGAATATGGAGAGGAAGGATATAAAAGATAATACTGGCAAATTTGCATCATATTACCAATGTTCAGAGAAAAAGACTGAAAATTATACCACACTGGATTGATCCTAAAACTCTTTTAAATCAATTGATTCTTAAAAAAGAATGCAAATTTTAAAACTAAGATGGTCCCCACAACATTAAATTAATATTATCATGTGGGTTTATATGTAAAGTATTAAAAATAATTTAAAAACAAAAAAATATGTTCTACTTTTCTTTAAGCCATGATTTTTTGGAGGAAAAATATCAACATTAGAAAAGATATAGAAAGTCAGTTGAGTAATAAACTAGTTAAAAATTTTTTTTACAATAGATGAGTCCATTTTGTTTGATAATGAAATTTCGTTATTTCAAAATGTCAAAGATGTTAAGGAATATGAAAGTATTAATTCTTATGTCCAAAATTAAATATAATAGCTACAAAGGGGTCACTTGTGGTAGAAATCCTTAAAATTTTATTCTTGGGAAAACCACTTTCTATTGATATATATTGTGCAATAGATGGATCCCAAGCTATGACTGACATATGATTTATGTATATTGACAATTTTTAAAAAGGTAGTAACAGATATTTTAGCAATTCCTTGCATTATACAGAATTGGTCTCCGAGAATCATTGTAGTTCACAAAATAACAAATTGTCAGTGTTATTAATGGAAATTAAGTATAATTCTATGAATAATTATTTTATAAGCTATGTAGATAATGAAAATTTTAATATATGTTATCTATGCAATTAAGGTCTCTTTAAATATTTCTAAAAGATTTTTGCAACCAAGTTGATATTTTAATGTTTTACTCAATTGATTAAAATTTTAAAGTCATGTTTATAATTGTAGAATAGAAATCAAGCATCCCTAATCTAAATATATGCAATCCTAAATGCTCCTAAACTTTCTGAGCACTGATAGCACGATCAAAAATTTTGGATTGTGAATTTTCAGATCAGGGATACTTTAATGATAAAGTTCATGCAAATATTTGAAAATCCAAAAATCTCTGAAATCTGAAACACTTCTGGTCCAAGCATTTTATATAAGGGATAATCCAGATATTTCAGATAAGAGATATACCTATAATATGACATATATTAAAGATATATTTAAAAATTAAAGTATATTCTTCTTAAGCTATAGAGAAAATAAGATCAGTTTTGTTAGTATAGAGAATTATTATTGGTTTTATCTATAAATTTGCATCATTTATTTATAATAACTGAGAAGTTGCAAAGTTACAAAGTTCAGTATTATGCAGAAACAGAAATAAATAAATTATCTATTATACATTTGCACTGCAATATCAAATCAGACAATATACTTTTGAAATAGTTGTAGAGCGTGTTAATCATTCTGTTTGGAAGAATTCATGGAGCTAAAAAAAGTGCTGCCAAAGTGTGAATTAATCCATGCATTTATAGAAGTTTAGAATAAAGTTAATGCTTCCATACGCTCACTTCTGTGGAAAGAAGTTCAACACATCATGACAGCATTAGTTGCCCAGTGGCACAATTTCTTTTTTTCTTTCTTTCTTTGTTCCTTTTAGATATACATGACAGTAAAGTATATTTGGACATACTATATGTACATAGAGTATAATTTCCCATTCTTGTGGTTGTATATGACATAGAGTTTTCCTGGTCATGTATTCACATATGAACATAATAGTTATGTCTGATTAATTCTACTGTCTGTCCTATTCCCATCCTCCCTCCCTTTGCTTCATTTCTCTTTGTCTAATCAAATGAACTCCTATTCTCCACCATGCCCCCAACCCACTGTGTGTTAGTATTCATATATCAGAGAGAACATTCGGCCTTTGGTTTTGAAGGATTGGCTTATTTCGCTTAATATGATAGTCTCCAGTTCCATCTATTTACCTGCAAATGCCATAATGTCATTCTTCTTTATGGTTGAGTAATATTCCATTATGTATATATACCACATTTTTTAATCCATTCATCTATTGAAGGGAACCTAGGTTGGTTCCACAGTTTAGCTGTTGTGAATTGAGCTGCTATGAACATCGATGTGGCCACATCACTACAGCATGCTGGCTTTAAGTCCTTTAGATATATATCAAGGAGTGGGATAACTGGGTCAAATGGTGGTTTCAGATTTTCTGAGGAATCTCCATACTGCTTTCCAGAGTGGTTGCAGCAATTTGCAGTCCCACCAGGAATGTATGAGTGCAGTGGTGTAATTTCTTGGCAAGCAATATATCCTCTTTCTGCTTCTGTCTTCTCATTTGAGAAATGAAAATTATAATAATGCATAATTTAGAAGTTTGGTTTGAGGGTTAGTTGAATTCATGTTAAGCATTTGTAACTTTTAGGTACATTGTGAATGGTCAGCAAATGTAATCTCCAATAAAAACACATCGTAAAGAACTTTGAATGATGGAGTTATAAGAAAGCATGGAGGACAACTATTGTAGGGGAGGTTGTAAGTGCTGATCAGCTCTAATATTGCCTCCTCCATCAGCTCATCCAAAAAAAAGACAACCTGCCCAAGGATGCTGTGCATGCCTTTGAGGAGTATCCCGTATTTCACATTTGTTCTGAAACAGTTGTGTTTTTGACCACATGACTACCCTGGTAGCCAGTTAATTTATCATAGGAATACTATATCATGTTCTCTAAAGTTACTTTTGCTCCAAACTTCATGTTTCTCAGTTTTCCCCCAGGGGAAAACAAATGCAGGTACCAACTTTATAATTACCAAGGTTAACATTTTTTTTTGAGGAGGGGGCTACTTTAGAGGAAATTTCCATTAAACATATTGCCACTCATTCCCAATACTTCTTGGACATCATTAAATGCAGATTCATAGTATACCTGAGTTCCACCATTCCATAAGGAGCAGTAAAGGATAACATTTCAGCACACCGACTGGGGAATATTTTCTTTCAGCTCTTAGATGTAAGTTCTGCTGTTGTGGATGTTTACTTTAAATCTTGAACATTCTAAATATTGGATTCTTTGTAATAAGTTTAGACTCAGTTGGGTGAATGCATAAACTATGACAAGCAGATTTCTTTCAGGTGTACTTTACAAAACAGCATTCAGCAGAAATACAGAACAAGCTGCAGAAAGGAAGAATAAGTACCAAAGAATGCAAAGTTTGAGTGTAGCCATTACTCAGCACAGAACTTATAACAAGTTTTTTGAATGCTTCTGGTTTTATTATTTGATTTTGTAAAAAAAAAAAAAAATTCTACAATAAATATGTGCCCTTTATGTAAATTGAGATAAATTGTCCTTGTTCTTGATCTTACTGCTACTGTTTTGTTGGTATTGTTGATCTTGGATTATGCGCAGCTCTCTCACACTCATGGCAACCTCATCCACCCCCAAGGCTTCAATTGCAATCAATACAGTTGATGATGCTCAAGGCAGGGGATTCGTCAAACTCTTCTCCTGATTTCCAGACCTATAAATACAACCGCACACTGGGCATCTCCACTTTTATGCCCTACACTCAACTAAAACTCAACATGTCCAAAATGGAACTCAGAAGAACCAGATCAATAAAAAAATCTCATGGTTTATAATTCACTTTTAAGTATTTTGACAATTTCAAATTGTCCCATATTTGGCTAGTTTCTGCATGTGCTTTTAGCTCTTAGGTGTGAATTCTGTCATTGTTGATAGCCTCTTTCTGACCCCTGGGCTTTCCTCTGTGTGGTTTGCTCTGGGACACTCTGCTCACTTCTTTTCCTGGCTGCATCCCACTCATCTTTCAGTTTAAATACCACTTGCTTCAGGGTGTCCTTACATCCTACTCCTAATAATATAAGGTGCCTCTTCTTGTCTTCCCTTTTCCTTCTGTACTTTCCCTCCTCTTGCTCTCAGCACACTATTCCAACAGCTTGCTCAGTTATACAGTGTCCCTACGGCCTTATCAGCACATTCCCAAATCAAGTTTAGAGTCTGATGCTAAAGTCTATTTTCTGTAATAAATGAATGACAGTGAGATTATATTAGATTTATATTTTCTGAATAAAACAGTCAACAAAATAATGTCTCTGTCCTTATAAAATTGATATACTAGGGAATTAATTGAATAATACACATAACATGTTCTGAAATACAAGAAGAAAAATTAATAGCATATCAGATATGGAGTGGGTTTTTTTGTTGTTGTTATTTGCTTGCTTTTTTTTTTTTGTTTGTTTGTTTGCTTGCAGTCATCTCCAAAGAAAGCAATCAATTGCATCAGCCATTCTGTATGGAATGTTATCCTTTGCATAGAATAAAACAACACTTAAGCTTTTTATCAATTATGTTCTCATGGAGTCATTATTATGGTGTTGTCATTGGAAGCAGCAGAACTTGTGGCCAAACTTCAGATGGTGGGGGCCAGGGTAGTAGTGCCAAGTGTTTCTGATGTGATGATGTTGATAGTGCTACAGAAGCAATTGTGAGGATGTGAATGGTAGTACAAAGGGCAGCAAATGACAGTGATAACAATGTAGCCATCATGTGTTAATGATAATAAGGCACCACATGGGTCAGATTAGGATGCCATCCTGATTTATGCACAGGACTTATCCTGTCATCTGAGAAGGTATTTAAGCTTTCTGATTATCTGTAAAATGAAAGTAACACTGATTATTGCAACATTGAATTGAAAATTAAGTGTCTTTTGTTTTGTTTTGGTATTGAGGATCCAACCCATGGTATTGAGCATAAGTGAGTGCTCTACCACTTAGTTACACTCCTAACCCTATATAAGATTATTTTAATATTATTAATATTAAATGTTATTTTAATTTTTCAGACACCTAGCAGATGTTTACTAACAGCTTTGTGGGGGTCATTTTGTTTTCATTTCATTCTTATAGTCAATCTTCATCAAGGTTCCACTGTCTGGCAGTTTAAATTTTTTGCTCCATTTAAATCTGTCTTGAGCCAATTACTTTACCACTCTTTTCAATATGTAGTGATATTTCATTTTTATACATAACCTATATCATTCAAGAAGCAGTGGAGGCTCTCTTTCTTTAACTGACTATGTGACAATTTCCTCTCATCTAATGCAGCATTGTATCACTCAGGACTCTGGACCACAAACAACAAGAGCTTGACTTAAGCTTGTATAGCAAAACACACGTGTCCATGCTCATGCACACACGTGCAATTTATTTTTTCTACTAAACTAGAAAGTCAGAAAGTAATACAACAAAATTTAAGAATTTAAGCACAGTCATTCAAATACTTCAACTAATTTTTATCAACCACGGGAAAACTTCATGTAGTAGAAAAGAAAGTTTTCAGAAAACTCTAGTGCTTATCTTTGGCAAAAATTGATGTTTCCTTAAATGTCCATTTCTAATTCTTCCCTAAATAATAGATTTTAAGGCATTTGGTTAGACAAGCAATGGTTTCTTTCCCAAGCCCTCCTTACAACTGTGTTCATATGATTATGGCTAATATGATCTGAACAGAGGTCAATATGATCTGAACATGCACATCTTCTATTAATTCCCATAAGGATAGGGTGTGCATGCCCCTCCCCCATCCCTTTTGATTCTCTTCCTTCCCACTGGCTGTAATGCAGACACAGGGTAGAAACGGGAGCAGTCATCTTGAGCCATGAGACAGAAGCTCTGTGTTTAGTATTGCAGGATAACAAGATAGAATGATCTTGAATGCTTAATAACTTAGTTGACAAGAGTTGCCAGAAGGCTCAAACTTTCTCACAACAGATTGGTAAAATTATATGTTGTTTAAACTAATGCTAACTTCAACTGAATTAGAATCTAACAAATGCAGTACCCTTTAAGCATTATTAACCTGAAGTTCAAGATTCATTTCCTAACTCCAAAATGAGAACTTTTAGAGAACATTGATTTGCTTGTTTTGGGTCACTTGCTTACTTTTGAGTCAATCAACAACAAAAAAGAGAATTAAAATAAAATTTTAAAAAGTCTAGGTTTCACACCCATTCCTTTGGCTTAATGAGTGCAATATTATTCCAGGAAGCCTTGACAGAGTCAGACTGAATGGAAAACAACCATTTGTAGAAAAAGGATAGTGGGGCATCATCAAAAATGAGATTTTCTGTAGAGACTAGAAAATGTGAAAACTTTAGTAGTAAAGTATATTTTCGCGTATTTGAAAATGCTGGGAAAGAAACAACAACAAAGCTTTTCTAATTGAGAAAAGGATCCACATTGCAAATAATGTTACCAAAATCAAGAACAAAATCAGTCTGAAAATATAGACCATCTATGGTATTTATGAACTGATGCCTTCTCTTCTGAAATTGTCCTCGCTTTCCTAGAGGCTTGGTAAAACTAAAGCAAGCCTTCTAATCAGTGGTTTATCAATTTGCTTTTTGACTTTGATTCTTTTCCAAACAGCTGGTCCTGTTTTAGCAGGAGATTTTGAAGATCCTGGACTTTGAACAGGAGATGAAGATTCTAAATCCTCTCTTCTCTGCTACTAAGTTTTATCTTCTCGATGAAGTACCTCATGCACAAAAGAAAGAATTTATGCCTGGTATGCGTAAAAGTGTTTAAGGATTCTCCTGTCCTCCAAGTGCTCCTTCACAAACTTGTCCCAATTGGTATAATGCTATCAAAGAGCTCCATTATTCGTATTACACATGCTGAACTTGGCATCAAATATTTTTCATATTCTATTTGTGGACTTAGCTTCAGTCTGGATTTTACTTCTTTCTGTGTCTTCCAAAGGATCCTCTTTTCTTGATATATCTTCATCCATTCATTTCTTTGATGTCTGGACTCATAAAATCATTTTTTCTGGATACTCTTAAGGATGACTTTGGTTCTTTTCTTTTCAGGGGTGCATACATCGTCTACATGGGTTAGGATCTTCTGGGGTTTACATTAGCTCCCTGAATTTTGTAAAGCCAACTGATGCTGTAAGACTGCCCCATCATCAAACCATTCATTAATGTGTCTTGGTCTGATGGCCATAGCCCATTTTACACCAGCATATTAGAGTGTAAAGGCAGAGTTAGATGTTGAATCAGGTCCTTCATTCAAAATTTATTTAGTTTCTGATTCACTTATCTAAGCCCCCTTTTCAATCCAAGTTACAAATGTTATTTGTCAGAGAAATTTAATATCTAAGGAGCTTTTCAATCCTTCAGTTAAACTATTCCAAAGAATCTTCTAAGGAAAGGAAATGACTGATTTGCTAAAAGCAAATTCAGTTAAATAAGAAAAATCTTGAAATAGGTTTCAAACTTTGAACCATGTTTTCTGAGCAGGGTTCTATACTTAGAAAAATATTATCCAAATTTTGTTTATCACATTATTTGTTTAAACACAGTTGAAAGATAACAAATAACAGATAACATGTTCATTATCTTTTTTCTTCATGTTAAAGTCTTTCTTATAGGAAGGCTAACTTCTTTTCTTCAAGTAATCACATTGGACAATATCTTCCTTGAGAGATTTCTGGTATTCTTAAAACTCAGACACTGGTAATCATTTGATTTTGGTATGCTTTCTTTTGTCACTAAAACAAACAAACCAATTCTGTGTACAAGAAGAATCCTTTTATATTGTGGCACAATAATCATAAGTATTTTCTAAAAGTATGGTTGGAGAACAATTCCAAGTCTGGCAACAGAAAACTCTTAATTCCTGAAAAGTGATTGCCTCCTATAATGAAAACAGAAATCTTCTGTCAGACATTTAACATAACCCAAAATCATTGTTATAAAGAAAAGTATTCGAGTAAAGGTCAAAGGGCAGATTTCTAGATTTAGACTGATACTTCTTTTTCTAAATACAGAGCTAACTTAAATTAATATTAACATTTTTACTATGAATATCTCATAATTTAAACACTTTTAATTATACTATGGTTACAAAATTGCATATTGTCTTTAATTTCAAAGTTAATGGTCAGAAGAAAAATCACTTCTTCTTCTGGTTCCTTGATGTTTTTATTTCCTTGTTCAAGTTTCAGAAATAAAATTGTGATTGTCTACAAATCTGAAGATAAACTCAGTGTTGAGCAACATATGGAAATCTGGGACTGGATAGATGTCTACCTAACTCAGAACTTTAGTATGAAATAAGAAAGAATAATAATCCAGAAAAAAATGTCTAGTCACTTAATGCACACTATAATTACTAAAATAGTAGAATTAGAATGGAGAGAATCTTTGTGCATGCTAATATGTAGGAAACGGCTTAATATGCAAATTTAACTCTAAAAGGTATTGGTGGCCAGAAAAATCAAGATTCCTGAATTTATTCTAACTCTCCTTCATACCAACTAGCCTTGCCCTCCTACCACAGGTAAATGAAGAGTCCAACTAACAAGAATAAAGAAATAAATAATGAATTTCAGAGCACCAAAGAGGGTAGAAAGTTTACATTATCATACCTAGAAATTATGGAGTTATTCCTGAGATAACACAGGAAAAATGTGTTTTCTTAAAAGACTAGTAAGTGAAAAGTTTACAATTTTTTCATTAGTGTGAGAAGTAGGAATTTGTAGAAAAAACTAGAAAGAGCAAAATTCTGAAGAAAAAATATAATTGCAAAAGTGAAAGGGTCAAGGAGCCATTGTACAAATAACAGCCTCCTTCAAAGTTGAAATTTGCACATACTTGAACTCTGGTTTTCATATGTCCAGAAATAGTGTGCAAAACCTATTGTCAGTATCTGTGTATGGAACAGAAGTCTATTCATTCACTGTGGCTTATCAAAATGGAATTAGGAAGGGTTATGCTTAACAACACAAATGATCCAAAACAGACCCTGTCAAATGATTCAGTATCCATCATAAAGAGCCAGACTTCACTTTTCTATACTTGGCTTATGATTAGCATTAGAGTTTAAGGCAAAGTTCAAAAGACCACGGTATAAGGGTATTCATCAAACTGAAATGTGTGCCATTAGATTCCAAGCTTAATATTCATTGCTATTAGATATTTCATCACCATGACACTCTTGATAAAAAATTTTGCTTGTTGATACTGTGCATGCTTCAGAAGGCTGATAAATTTTCTAAATCTACTTATAAGGTGAAAAGAAGGGCCCCTGGACTTTCAAATTATAAATATTTCACTAAATAAATAAATAGTACAAAAAATTTTAAAAGCTCACTCTAATCTCATGAGAGATAAAAACACATTTGGAATTTTAAAAATCTTATCTGACTCTAGAAACTCAGGCTTATATAATGTTACCACCAGTTATGGTGGTAAGTTAAAGTTACAGCTTTGCTCTAAACTCTCAATATTTAATAAGCTTCACAAAAGCCAATTGTGTACACTTAATATTTGCAATTTATGGACATGTAACTTGCTTTGAGTTTATAAAATAAGATCTATTTGCAAATGTTATGATTTATTATCTAGAATCTCCCTTAAGAACCAAGCCTAGGACTCATGAATATTGACCATTGACAGCTCACACTGAGTTCTTTCCCAGGAGTTACCTACAAAAATCTAAAAGAGATAACTAAACCAATATTCAGATCAACAGTAACCATTCAATCACTGGCCTAACTAGCTCCACACTCCTCTCTCTGCCCACTCATGCTTTCTTATTTTCTCACTGGTGTTGATTCCATCAGTAGTCTTGAATAAAATTTCTGCATATAAATCTTTGTCTCAAACACAGACCTTCCTAAATTAATGATATACATGAAATATACTCAAAGATAAAGACATAATGTGGTTGTCACATAAAATCTAGAGTTACAATATTAGTTCTGTTTGTCCTATTAATAAAAAGCCTGTGGGAAGTTATAACAAAAATAACTAAAATGTATTATTTACAATGTACCAAAAGTAAATGCCTTTAAATTTCACAACAAATCTGTGAGATAGATGAAATTATCTCCATTTTGTATATTAAAAAATTGAGATGTGGAGATGTTAAATGGCTTGTTTGCTGTCACATGGCAGAACTAGAAGCCCCTACAAATATATTCAACTAATTCTGATAAAAAGCAAAGGCAATTCAATGGAGAAAGAATAAGTTTTCAATAAATGATGCTGAGAAAACTGAATATCCACTTACAAAAAAAAATCTAATCAAAAATAGACCTTTAATCTTTCACAACAATTAACTCAGAATGGACCATAATGTAAAATGCAAAACCATAAAAATTCTAGGGACAAATCCAGGTAAGCTTGAGTTCGGTGAAGAGATTTTTATGTGAAACACTATAAACATTATCTATGCAAGAAAAAATTAGTAAGTTGAACTTTATTAATATTAAAACTTATGTCCATAAGGCCACTGTTAAGACCATGAAAAGATGAGCTATAGAGTGGGAAAAAAATCTTTGCAAATCACATATCTGATAAAAGGCGCTTGTCCAAAATATACAATGAACTCTTCAAACTCAACTATAATAAAGCAAACAACTCAATTAAAAAATGGCCTAAGCCAGGCCTGGTAGCGCCCACCTGTAATCCCAGCTGTTCAGGAGGCTGAGGCAGTAGGATCTCAAGTTCAAAGCCAGTCTCAGCAATTAATCAAGGCCCTAAGCAACTCAGTGAGAACCCATCTCTAAATAAAATATTAACAAGGGCTGGGGATGTGGCTCAGTGGTTAAGCGCCTCTGGGTTCAATCCCAGGTACCAAAAAAAAAAAAAAAAATTACCAAATAGACACCTCATCATAGAAGGGAAGCAAGCATAAGAAAAGGCACTATTCATCATTAGGTAGCTGCAAATTAAACCAACAATGAGATACAATCACACATCTATCAGAAAAAAACAAAATCTGAAATTCTGTCAACACCCAATTCTGGCAAGGATATAGAACAACAGGAAATCTCATTCACTGATGGTGGGAATAAAAAATAGTACAGGTATTTTGAAAGATCACTAGGTAGTTTTATGCAAAACTAAACACAGTCTTGCCCTAAAATCCAGCAATCACTCTGTTAGGTATTTACCCAACTCATTTGAAAAGTTATATCAGCATAAAAAGTCTGCTTGTGAAATTTTTCAAAAATATTTATTTTTTAGTTTTAAGTGGACACAATATCTTTATTTTATTTTTATGTGGTGCTGAGGATCGAACCTAGTGTCTCACATGTGCTAGGCGAGCACTCTACCACTTGAGCCACAACCTCAGCCCTGCTTATTAATGTTTATATTAATTCTATTAGTAAATGTAAAAACTTAGAAGAAGCCAAGATAGTAAGTGCAAAATAAATTGTGATTATATCCACACAATGGTACATTATTCTGCCATAAAAAGAAACGAGTCACCAAAATGTAAAAAAAACATGAACGAATCTTAAAGGCATATTGCTAGTGAAAGAAACTAATCTGAGAAGGCCATATTTCATGTGGTCTCACTGAATTAGATTAAATTCTAAAAAAGTAAGATTATAGAGAAATCTGTCTCTTTATAGGATTCAGAGGAAGGAAAGAAAGTTGAAGAGGAGAAGCACAGGGCATATCTCAGTTCAGCTAAACTATTCTTTATAATTTTGAATCCACAATATTCTGCATTTTTCAAAAGCCAGAGAACTTTGCAACTCAGAGAGTGCATCCTAATATATGCAAACTAAAAAATTCATTTAGGAGTCAGTGGATCCCAGAACAGAAAGCAGAATGCATCAAAACTCCATGAAACAACCTCACTGAAGAGGGTAGGGAAAAAGGTACTGACCTAAGAACTTTGGAAATGAGCGGAGTCCGTATGAGTAAATGCTAAAGGAACTGTAGCATCACAGGACTCTGTATGACAAAGTTGGCTCCCATGGGAGTATGGGTAACCAGTTCTGATACTACTGTACATGCACTCTGGAATAAAACAAGTAGGTAAGTGCATGGTGTCAGATGACATCAACAGTGATAAAGTGCATTGACTGTGTGGATCTTTCAGATGGTATGATGGAAATGGCACAGTACCTATGTAGTCTCTCTTCAAAAAGAAAAAAGAAAAAGAAAAAGAAAAAAAAGTAACCCCAATCTAATCAAGAGAAAATATTCACAAATTCCAATTGAGAAATATTCTGCAAAATAACTGATCAGTGTCCCTGGAACTATAAAGGATATTCTACAAACTATCTCAGCCACAGGAGCCTACAGAAACATGATCAATGGTGATATAGTATGAATGAGATCCTGGAAAATAAAAATTACCTCAGGTAAAAAACAAAGAAAATCTGAATAAAATATAGACTATAGTTATAATAATTGTATCAATATTGGTCCATTAATTGTAACAAATCAGGAGTTGAGGATGCGACTCCGTGGTATAGAACTAGCTTGGCTTGCTTGAGAGCCTGGTTAAAAAAAAAATAAAAAAGTACAACCAGAGACATGAAAAAATGTGCTCTATATGTGTACTATGAATTGAAATGCATTCTGCTGTCATGGAAAAGAAATTAGAGTAAATAAATAATATTTTTAAAAAATAGAAGCAAAGTTTCAAAAAAAAGTACAAATCATATTGACATTAAACTAGTAATAGGGTAAATTGGTTATGGTGATTGATGAGAAATCTTTCACAATATTTTTTTCTTTTGGTAAATCTAAAGCTGTTCTATAAAATAAAATTTTATTATTTTAAAAGAAACTAGTTGGAGATTGTATAACTAGAAAATGAATAAAAGAAATAAGACTTGCCAATCAAGGACCACTGCAAAATTAGAAACTATCATTAGTCAAAATGCATCACAGCAAAAGCAAAAGTAACCAGTCCAAATGTTTTCAATAATTAATTATCTACATTTCAATTTTAAGATGAAATTTCTAGTCACAATATCTTACTTGCCTTGAACCTAGAAATGGGTTTTAAATGTCAATAACAAATCTACTCTTAATTGTGAATGATCCCAATACTCATAGGAGCAGTTTGTCTTTCTTTTATGCTCAAGACTTCAAATGAATACTATGAAATTGAGATGCAGTCTGATAATTACAAGCAACAAAGCATACTAAATATTTATTGAGAAGAGACCAAGGATTGGAAATTGAAATCAAGGGAGAAATTTGAAGGTAAAGAGATAGTTGATAAGTCTGGAAGTTGGTTTAATAATTTTAAAAATTTCATAATTTTATGCATCAGATGCAGTCCACTCTGTTTAATCTTTAAACAAACAAGGAAAAGTATTTGGTTTTTAAAAATAGTTTAAAATGGATTATTGATTGAAATCATGAACACATTTTATATAAGACAAAAAAAGATATCCTTATGCATTTTTGAGATATTTTGAGCTGATTCGTGCACTTACTCATTTGTTCCTTCCAGAACATTTCATTATCGAATAGAGATAACATAGATGAAAGTTTGATCGCCCTAAGTTTCTAGCTACAGTTTAAAAACCACACTGATACAACACCCTGATAAAATAAATCAGAATCACTATTAAGTTATCATCATTGAGTTATGTATATATCAGTAGATATCATCTTCAAAAGACAAAGAAAAGTAGATAAAGGGAAGCTGATAAGGTGGAGGCAGGTGCTTTTATAATTCATTAGCTATATTTGTGACAGCCTTTGAAGACAGATATGACAAGCATGATTATGACTTTCCTTTGAGGCCCACATTCAATGGCAGATTAGTAACCTGATAACTTTTCTATATTTATCTCCATAACAGAGCTCCATTTTCAAATCAGCTAACACAAAGCATGGTTTCTTTTTATGTTATTGCAACACCCAGTGATAGGAGGGGCCATCTGGACAGATTGGCTGGAGGTTGCAGATTACTCGGGAGATGCCTGTAATGAATAATTGTTACCTCTGTGAAACTGCTGGGAGGCAAAGGACATTTTTCCTGAATGGTCAGTATGCTGTTTACAATGACTTTTCTCAGAATAAACTATTGCTCTTTTAAGAGAAAAGAGTGCCTTTTTTGTGTTCACTTGCACAAATCAATAAACAGCAAAGAAAGAGCACTGAGCTCAGCTCCTATCTTGTCAT
>NW_026000057.1:36905779-36971663 GCF_001458135.2 Marmota marmota marmota
GTGGGTGGGTGGGATGTTTTAAAGGTATGTATGGATGTTCTAAGTCTCACTTCAAAGAAGTACGCTTCCTGTCCCTTGGACTGGAGAACAGCCCATTCCAGTCAAGAAACAGGAAACGGCCTGCAGTGCACTAGCCACAGAAAGACACAAGCCCCTTTAAGAACATGTGCTAATTCTTCTACTTTCATCAAAGGTTTCTTCTTCTCAAGAAAAAAAAAAAGTCTTTCTCATCTTCTATCTTGTAGTCCATCTGGAAGGTTTTTTATTTTTATTTATTTATTTTTTTCAAGCATCCCTGATAGGCTAACCTTCTTCTGTGCAGCTGAGTGCTAGTTGTCCTCTGTGGATTCAGAGCAGAGTTGAAGGAGAGAGAAATGCAAGAATAGGTTTCTCTGCCATGCCCAGTTGGAAGGCCTTTTAATTTTTCTGGTATAAGATTTTCTGAATCAAAAGGGGAAACAGAAGTCTGTAGTCCTTGTTTGTTATGAACTTGGAGATAGACGGCAGATCAGGAATATTTACTTAGAATCTAATGACCCATTGACCAGTGCTTAACATAGAGGCAGAAATGTGTACTAAAATGTCTGTGCTTCTCCCTCCTCCATGTTTCTCCTTTCCATTTCCTGAAATAGTTTCTTGCTTTAGGTGTATTTGCAGTCCACAAAGCAGAAGATGCTTGAAGTCAAATATTTTTCTAACTTTTGGAAAAAAATTTAAATTCATTGAAAAAACTGTCCCAGATATTCGAGAGGGAAATGAAGTGACTCTGTGAACAATAAGGGGTAGAGAAAATTCTCAGAAATTGGAAAGAGAACAAGGGTATTTGGGTCCATATGGGGAGGCCTCAGAGAGAATTGCTGGGCTACCTACCCACCAAGGCCCAACCAGGGATCCTGGTTCCTAGGTTTTCCAAAGAGGCAACCCCATTCCCAGATCAGTTAAGAGGCTCTAAAGCTGCCACAGCCTGAGGAACCACTCAGGACTAGGGTAATAGACTTTTCACTAATGACCATCAAGACTCCCACTCTCTCCTTTCTGACATGGAAGACATCTGGCTCAACAGATGGGGAAGCAGGTTACAGAGAGAAGAGTAAACCCTGTTCACAACTCAGTCTGAAGTTCCTTTAAACTACGTGTCAAAATTCAATTGACTAAATAAAAAATAAAGAAATTCACTGGGCGCAGTGACACACGCCTGTAATTCCAGTGGCTCAGGAGGCTGAGGCAGGAGGATCAAGAGTTCAAAGGCAGCTTCAGCAAAATCAAAGCACTAAGCAACTCAGTGACACCCTGTCTCTAAATAAAATACAAGACTGGGCTGGGGATGTGGCTCAATGGTCAAGTACCTCTGTGTTCAATGCCCGGTACCAAAAACAAAAAGAAAAAAAAAATGGAATAATGTTTTCACAGATGAATTTTTAGGTAAAAATTCTAACTTGATACTTGCAGCTTGTCTCTCTTAATTCTCAAAACAACTCGTGACAGAAGAATGAATCACTGTCCCCTTTTATCTTCTAAATGACTGCAATAGTTACATATGATTTTTGTTCTAGATTATCAAGTATAATGTTAGTTTAATCATAATTTTTGGCACATGGCACATTCTTAATATTGATTGAAATTGAACCTTTTTTAAGTAGTTAGCAAATTTTCGTTTATTTTTAATTCTACATTAAGCATACATGAACCCGCCCTTCAAAATAAAAGCTAGAACCTTGTCATAGACCTACTTACTTCCCTCTAATAGCCCTCTGCTTCTCCTATCCATGATAATTACCACTTCAATTCTTTGTTCTTTGCTTCCTTTTTAAACATGGTCTTATTAGCTATACTTGCATTCTTTTAAGGTTTGTTTATATTTTTACTGCTTTCAACATTATGAAAAGGGTATCGGGCCATATGTGAACTTTTTGAGTTTCATACTTAATATGATATTACTATGTTTCATCCATATTACTGGGTGGGACTGTAATCTATTCATTTGACAGTTATACAATGTTCTATTGTATGACTATACCATCATCATTCATCCCCTCCTCCAAAGCGAATTTGGATTGCTTCCAGCTTTTCCTATTATAAACAGTGCTAAGAAATTTTTTGTCTATGTTCCCTATTGAACACTGGACTCTGTACCTCTGTTTCCCACCACCTCATACTCCAGCCCATGCCCAGTACTACTTTCAAAAGAGCAAGTCTAACACATGCACCTTGGCTGGAATTCAGGGGAGTTCCACAGTCTGCAGAGGACCTCCTCTGCAGAGACCATATGGAAAAGCGATATGGCTCTATGACAGGAAAAGGGAAAAATTTATCAAAATGGAGAGAAAACAATGGTTACCATAAGCAAAAATAAATAAGTCAGTCCCCACCCTAAAGAAGTCTATGAGTGTTCAATGATGTGAGCACTGGGCTCCAGCAAAAGCAACTTAAGTTGCCAAGTTAGAGGTTTAACAACCATGAGGTTTAGGGAATGCAAATAATGGGAATTGGAGCAACCTCACAGATCAGGGAATGTCAGTGATCCCAGGCTTGGAGGAGCCAGACGCACAGTCAGCCTCAGCTAGCTTGGGCAGTGTACTCAAAACTGAACTTTTGTCGCATGGGGAGTAAGGCAATGTTCTCTTTTTTTACACCAATCTCAGAATTACCCTTGACAAGTTTCAATACCTTACGTTACTATGGCGTCCTATGTTTCAAATATTCCCAGGAAAATGGACATGAGACAAAAAAAAATATAAACCAACCTATCAACATCTAATTTGAAGCAAAATGTCTATAAAAAACTACTGTCATAGCAAAAAAAACCTGAAAATATCAATAATTTTTCAACATTTTGACATTCCCATTTCTACCATTAGGCATAAAGCAAAAGACCCCTCATGAGGTGACTCTTGTTTCTTTCCCATCTCCTCTCCCACCAATCCTCAAAAGCTCCAATCATCCTAGTTATACAGATCTACTACTATGCCCCTAAATTGCCATGATTAGGAACGCTGTTTTGTTTGGGCTGTTCCAACTATCGGAAACACATTTCCCAAGCCATCCATGAACTTCTAAATGATCTCCAGCAGTCACCTCAAAGTCACTCCGTTTGGTTTTATTTGATTAGTCCTTCAGTAACCCTATAGAGTCTCTCTCTGCCATTAGAACTTGAATTCATTTCATATGAGAGTTGTAGTAAACAGCAGCTAGTAGACATTCAACAAAAGTTGGTAAGTGCTGTAAGTGAACTACCCTACTCCGCTTGCTTCACCTTCTGGGACATTTCATCTTCCAGGTGCTGAGCAAAGTGTGGCTACAATCTTCTACAATCCCTACAATCTTCTCAGGACAATTTCCCTTGACTGACAGGAGCCAACTAGCCAGATGTCAACCTGAAGGAGGGTAAGCCAAGCCTTTGTTGGAGTCTGTCAATGATTATGAAAGGGATACAAAAACTCTGCCTCTTCCTCTGGTGGGACAAACATTGCCATCAAATAATGTATGTCTTATAATCTGGTAGGTCAGACCAAGGCTAGACTTTGCCTGAGATCACATCCTTCCTGTACTCTTTCCACTTTTGTATCCTGGTTCCCTTTTTCCTTTGTTGTGTTTTTCTGAAGAGAACTTCCTCTATAAAGCATATGCATCCACATCCCTGCTTTAGGTTCTACATCAAGAGAATATGCTTGGGATATTTGGTCTTGCTTAATTGCATTTCATTGAATTTGTATAACTTGCCCAAGGGGAGCTAATAGTTTAGCTTAAATCTCTATTACAATAAAGTCCCTGGCTTCCCACTATATCAAATATCTCCAACAGGTAAAAAGTTGTGAGTAATAATCATATGACATTAAATATGCACAGCATTATATACACAATACTGTGTATCTCTGTAATCTTCACCACTTGCTAACAGAGAAACATAGGATAATTAATTTACTCCCCAAGTCTCAGCTTCTCATCTGGTAAATGAGGATGACTATCCCATAGGATTATTAAGTGGCTTATAATAGATAACAATAAATTACCTGCCATATAATAAGTGCTCAGAAAACAGTATTGAATATTATTTTGGAAACCAAGTGCATAGACAACAGTGCCAAGAAAGAAAAGAAATGGATTAAGTCAATTCTCTTATATTTAGTAAGACATCCACTCAACGTACAGGAAAGTGAAATGGGATCAACTTCTATCAATTAGAGCCCCTGAGAGTATTTTGTGTCAGATTATAGAAAAATGTGAGTTTTGAATTTGCACACTCATAAATTATAGTGAATAGGCTTACCGTGATTAATGATGTGCTTGCTACTGGGTACACACACACTTAAAATGAAATGTTAGTCTGTCTCACTGAAGTCTGGAAAAAAGAGGAAGCTCCTGCACTCCCACCATTTAAATCAGAGGCATTTTTCCCAGCCCATGCTTAGGTGACATCTGGGAAATGTGTGTTTTGCTCTTAATTGGGAAGCTTTCCTGTCTTCCAAGTAGCCCAATTTGCCCAAATATCGTGGACTGAAGGAAACTGGTTTTTATTTCGAGTCTCTTACAAAGCAGTAGCTCTCTGTCAAAAGGGGACGGGGGAGAAGTTGTAAAGGGGAAAAGCAGAGAGGTCTAAAAACTGAGTATCTCTACCATTAGTCTCAGTTCCCAAATTCTGACATTCTAAAGTGAATTTTTTTTCCCACCATATAAAAAAGTAAAAATAAAAGTTTGCCATTAGTTGGCTTCACTTAAAATAAACTCTCCAGGCTCCCACCTTTTTCTTCTTTCCCCATGACCAGCACCCACAGAGAATGTGTGACAGTTCAGATGGGGGCAGGGAGGAGGGAAAGGGGAGCAACCCAGGAGGAAATGGCTCCCAGAGAAAGTTATTCTCACCTCCCAGGGCCTGGGTTGACTTACATCAGCAGCAATAAAGCTCAAGTATCAGAAAGGGGGACCGATTTCTTTGCCTTGAGTAAAATGCAGGTTATTTCCAATGACTGGAAATTGATGTTTATTAAGCTACTGTAGTCTGAAAGTGCTGTCATTTCAGAGAAAGGAGCAATCACAGGAAGTGGACCACACAGAGTGCTCCAAGCAGAGAAGGATATAGATTCAGTCCCTGCCAAGATGTAGAAAAAAAATGCCTAGAAAAGGTCAATTTGATTTAGAGGGGATTTATTCATATTTTTTTTATTTTGCTTTTTTTTAAGCTCTGTTTAACTTTGCATGGCTCAGTGGAGAACAAAGAAAAACAACATATTTGGTTTTATTTTCCCAGGATGTGAAATGCTTTAGCAAACAAAACTTCTAACAAATTTAATCAGGCATTGAATGATTGCCCATATTGAAAACATGCATCTCAATATAAACTGGCAAAAATATTTTGATACATCCTTGATAGTTATCTTCTAAACTAAATTATAGTGAAGTACCACCCCAGGCTTTTGGCGAAATCCTACAAATACTGCAAGGGGGGAAAAAAACACTTCAAATTCTATATTTGTGAAATGCTTTCTTTTTCATTTTGTTTGTTAATCATCTTACCAATTTGTATAAATCCTAGATGAGGAAGAAGTTGTACATGAGAAATACTCTTGTGGACTAAGCAGTTGAAATTGAATGTATATGGAATGAATTTGACTACAGGGAGGAATTGTTGAATGTAAATAGAGAAGATATAAAAATCAAATATATGTAGTAAGACTCCAAAGTAGATGTCATTAGCTAAAACTTTGTTTTTCTTTAAATATTTATTGATCTTGCAGGGTTTTCTCAAGAAACAGTAGCTTCAATAAATGTTTTCTGTTCACATTTCTTGTGTCAAATTAAGCCCCTAGAATTAAGTTATACAGGGATTTGATCAACCATATTATTCTGCCCCAATTTTGATACTGAATATAAACGTTTCTTAATGTATCAGGCATAAAACTTCAAATCAGAAGAAAATGACTTCAGTGAGTTCTGTGTAATTAGAGATACCCAAGCAGATTCTCCAGGTTCATGAAAGATATATGTTCTTGAAAAGATTTGATTAGCTGTTCTTCATTTTTCCATTTGACTTTTAAGTTCTTACAAGCCTAAGATAAGGGCTAAAAATATAGCTCAGTGATACAGCACTTGCCTGGTATGGGTAAGGCCCTGGGTTCAATCCCAGTACCACAAAAACAAACAAACAAAAAAAAAGTCTAAGATAAGATGCTTTTAAAAGTACCATCTCTCCAGTGCACATATTTTTCAGCCACATCTCTGGCCACAGGCCACATTAGCCACAGCTTCTCCATTTCCATTAATGGAAACTACCACTTCAGGACAGAGCGTGCCCTAACAATTCTAGATAACTCAGATGAAATGCTTTTCCTGGCTTGAGCCTTGACCCTGCTTCCTGTCCCCTGTTTCTCCTCCTTCTCAGACCTCTCTCAAGGTCAGAGCCTTCCTTAATGCCTCCCCTTTTCTCTTCTTCAGTCAGCTGTCTGCTCCATTTCCTCCAGTCTCCTGAAAACAGTATGGGTATGCATTACTTACATTTTAAAAAGAAAATGAAAGGAAAAAGTAAATATACTAAACACATATTTTAAAACATAAAGATCATGCTTTGATAAAGCTATAAAAATTTTTATAATACCTGCTATTGGCTATAGAATGGGGAAACCCATTCGTTTCCCACTGGTGAGAATATGCATTGACAGAACATCTTTTGAAAGGCAATTGGGCAAAAGCAAAGTAAACTATAACCATCTGCTCTTTGACTCAGAAATACTCCCATTTCTGGAACTTTATTCTACATAAATATGTGTGAAGAAATATTCATTCAAGAATGTCCTTGTATTGCTGACTCTAAGAACAGCAAAAATAAAATATAATCATATAAACATAATAAGAAAACAGGAAAAAACCTGAAGATCCATCATCAGGGAACTGTGCAAACTAGGCACAAGAAATGTAAGCAATAGTATATAAACGGTCATTAAATATGAAGCAGTAGGTCTGTGTCTGAAGTAGAAAACCTATCCCCAGTATCTATTAATATGTAAAAACATGCAATTCATTGAATATATGATAAGCTCTTTGTGTGTAAATATGTAAAGGTAAGAGTATAAAGTGCATAATATTTTAGGAAGAGTAGTTTAAAAACCATGCATATCAGTCTATTTTGTATTGCTATTACAAAATACCTGATACTTGGTACTCCAAAGAATAGAGGTTTAGCTGGGCATGGTTGTACACTCCTGAAAGTCTAATGACTCAGGAGGCTGAGGATAACAAATTTAAGGCCAGCCTCAGCAATTTAGGGAGGTCCTAAGCATTTTGGTAAGATCCCATCTCAAAACAAAAAATCAAAAGGGTTGACAATGTGGCTCAATGGGAAAGTGCCCCTGGGTTCAATCCCCAGTACAAAAAAAGAAAAAGAGGTTTGTCTAGTTCACAGTTTTAAAGACTGAAAGTCCAAGATTGGATGGTCTCATCTGTTTGGCCACTTGGCTGCATCACATCATGAAATTTAGCATTGTGGTGATAGTACATGCAAGAGGGAGAGATCAAATGGCAAAACAGGAAACCAGAAAGGGATTCAGGGCTCGGGCTCCCTCACTTATAAAAACTCACTCTCATGAAGACTAACTAGGGTCACCTAAGAACTACATTAATCTCTTTCAGGGACAGCACCTCCAATGATCTAAGCACCTCCAGGTAGGCTCCACCTCCTAAATGTTCAAGTACCTTCCACATCACCACACCAAGGACCAGTCTTTCAACACATACACCTTTGAGGGACACACTTTAACATATGCAAGTCATAGCCCCATGTTTGGTGGCAACCTCTATGGAGTGGAACCAAGATAAGGCGGTTCCAGGATGCTTTGAAGGGAGAGCATCAGGTTATTTTATGACCTTTTGTACTATTTGTATTATTTTCCAGATTATGTGGTCTCTCTTGTAACAACAAAGAGTAAAAAGTCTTTTACTTTTAAGTTTTTGCCCACACACAGTATGAAGGATATTTTTGCAGCCTGGCCTATTAATTTGATAATTCACATTTCCTTATCTGAGTTATGTAATCTTTAGATTAAAAATTCTAGAGGGCTTTTTTCTTTTCCAGAAACTGTTGAATTGTTGAACAAAAGTCGTATCAATGCCAATCCCTGAGAACCTCACTGTTTACATTTTCTAACAAAAAATGTCCATTTGTCACTACTCTTTATTCCTGTTTCTAGGCCAATTTCCTACACACAACAAAACATTTTCCCAGTTCCACAGTGACACGATTTTTTTCCAGTGGCTTTTGAAGCAGAATGTTGCCAAAGGCTCTTGAAAAGTGAAGGTAGATTACATTTGAGCTTTATGCTTGACTGCAGTCTTAACATGCAATTCCTTTCCACTGAAACATGGGAGGTGATCAGGTATAATTTTCCCCACCAGCCATGGCATAGCTTTCACCACAGTTTGAATTTCCAGTAGTCTCACTTTCATTTTTTATTTTTCTCTAAGTTGATTACCTTCATAAAAGTGAAATCAATTATTGTATAATTTCAGAGTCCTAGCTGAACCACTCTTTCAAAAATTCATAACCAATGACCTCTTTAGATGTGGATATTTGTCACTTAAATCTCCTCATTTTGTTCTCTGACATTTGAACATTAAACGTCTTCAAAATTACCAGTTTTTCCCATCTTTTTCCTATCCTTTCCATCTGGTTTCCAATTATACATAGATATTTAAGAGATATGTGGAGGAATCAGAGTGTTAAACATTAATCTTTTCAATATATATACTTTTTTACAGTACTGAGGGTTGGACCCAAGGTCTTGAGCATCCTAGGCAAATGCTGTACCAATGAGCTATGTCTCCAATTTCCCACAAATATCTAAAGCTGGGGGATGTATCCAAAAGGAGGATGTATTCTTACTGTATACTTTAGTATATCCAATTTTAAATGATTGCTTCAGTCTCCATCTTGACATTATTTGTCAAATCGCCAGTGTTATTGTTTGGATCACTTTGTCGTGGAAGTTCTCAGGTTTTCTTTCCAGGCATGCTAGAAACTTTCACAAAAATGCTAAAAAAAATAGATATTTATTGGGATGTTTATTAGTATGTGCCAGACACTCTAATTATTGCTAACAATACTATTGTAAGCAAGACAGACACTCCTTCTGTTATTTCATTATTAAGCTGATAGTCCAATGAAAATGACAATTTTTGCATAATCACAGAAATGTATAATTACTAAGTTTGATAAATGATATAAAAATATGCAAGGAGGTTTGAGAGAATGTAATTCATCTGGGGATAAGGGTGGTGCTGTTGGAAAGAATATGAACCAGATTCAAACAAAGGCTGAATCATTAGCAGAGGTACGGTACGCTCAACTATTTAAGACCCAAGTACACTTGCCAGCTTTCTTCTGTAAAAGAGCTGAACTGTTTCTTTGCCTACTCTTTCCTGATTCAGACCTGGTACACTCCTGATCATGGTTTAGGTTTAGTATCCTCACCAACTTTCCCCTCCTTCACTGTCTTCCCATCTGGTTTATCCAAGACCAGGAGCCTCATGTGTCTCAATTGAGTATGGCTCTTCTGGAAAAGTTTGCTTTTTTAGGCAATACTTGATTTTCTGTTAGCCACTTAAATGAAAGCTCAGAAAAGCCTGTTTCTTTATCTACCATGAATATGTTTTACCTAATATCTGGCTTACTACCACTTTCTCTATCCTTATAAAACCAATTGGTAGAGGAACCTTTCCTTAAAATTTTATACAACGGGGCTGGGGATGTGGCTCAAGCGGTAACGCGCTTGCCTGGCATGCGTGGGCACTGGGTTCGATCCTCAGCACCACATAAAAATAAAATAAAGATGTTGTGTCCACTGAAAACTGAAAAAATAAATATTAAAACTCTCTCTCTCTAAAAAAAAAATATATATATATATATATACCCAAGTCTCAGGTAAAGAGCATACTAACATATCTTCTAACAATTATTTTAAAAAATAATTTCTTGGGTAATGTTTGATTCCTACTTATAGATTAGCAAAATTTTATTTCCTATTTATAGTGGGAAATAGTTTGTAGTAATTATTTTAAAGATATTCGCTTATTTTTCTTTTATACAACGACACCTAAATTTCCACATATTCCTCTAGATGATCAATCATGTTCCCAAATATCCTAGATTTCATCAAAACAGTAGTAAACTCATATGACAACTAAAAGGAAATTCCTATGTCCTAAATGTATCAAGGTAGATATTACAATAAACAGTATTTATACTGAAGTGCACCCTCTAAAATATTTATTCTATTATTTATTCCATAACCACCATGACTACCAATTTCTTCTGATCTTTCTTGGCCTATGATTCTTTTTTTTTAAAGAGAGAGAGAGAATTTTAATATATATATAGTTTTTGGCGGACACAACATCTTTGTTTGTATATGGTGCTGAGGAGCGAACCCGGGCCGCAAGCATGCCAGAGGAGCGAGCGCGCTACCTTTTGAGCCACATCCCCAGCCCAGGCCTATGATTCTTGATTTCCATTCCTTTTCAACCCTCAGTCACCTTTGCTTCCTCATGCTTAGACTATAACAAGGGCTCCCTTAACTTGATAAATGTTTGTGAATGAATGAATGAATGACAAATGAATGTGTGCTTTTCTTACATATCTAACCTACTTTTCCAGCATCCTCTTTACATTTCTTTTTACACTTCCAGATCTTAACTTTCTTATAGGTCTAGTCTTATAAAATTCATAGTGATGAATTTCTGTGGTGATCTCATGGTCTTTAAAAATAATGTAAAATTATTTTATAGTGGATAGAAGATAAAAGTAGTGATATCCATTAAACTTCTTTGGCATGGCATAATACAGTATGGATTTAGATGTGAAAATCCAACCAACTAAAAACTGAAATCTGTTACAGACCCAGAGTTGTAGTAACATCACTGATGACCCAAATGTCTTTTTATGAGTTTATGACTCATTGTTCTCTAACCAAAAATTTTGGCCAAAAATATAGAGAGGAAAAATCGTTCAAAATTGCTTACATAAAAATGTAAATTATCTGCCTGCATTTGTGGGCAGCGCAGTCTTCAAAGAAAAGTGTGTAGGGATATAAGTAGAATGAGTTCAAAGGAATCTTTAGATGTGTGAAGAAATGTATACGCTATTCTTCCACCCCCACCCCAAGGAAATAGTACACAGCCAAATCTTTTTTTGTGGATAGACTGGAGGCATGTAGTTTAGGGTCAGACATTTCAAGTTTGCTTGGATTTAAGTGAGCCATTCAACTCCTGGTGTGTCTCATTTTATAATTATATCCTGCTCTTCTCATCAGGCTTAGAAGGAGATAACTTCACCTTCTGACCTTCTCTTCCTCTAGGTATTCTGATGTTTGAATGGGGATGAGAATGCTAAGATATTCCTTCTAGCTTAATCTACTATATCATACAAAATAAATCTTTTCTCCATCAGGACTTAGGAAAATCTAACTTTTAAGCATAGTGAATCCCTTTCCCATGTTATATCCCATAGGAATAACCAGGACACAATATAGCCATGAAGTAGTAGGTGATTGCTTCCTATCCTATCCATCCTAAGAATCCTTCTATGTCATAGGCTATGGTCATGCCACCACCTGGATCAAAAGCCTCACATAGCTTCTCATTTGTGATATGTTGTATAGACTTCCCATAAATTCTGCTATTCAATTTGCCACTTAAGGATTGTCCTAGCATGGTCCCCACTTTCCTGTTCTATTTCATCTGTTTCTGCTTTCATATTTTACTGTACCATACTATTTGCATTCCTCTGGACACTGCCTGTATTTCATGTCTATTTTTCTTTTGCTATTCCCTCTACCAGACGTGTCTTTTTCCTGACATTTTTGACCTGTTCAAGTCCTAAGCATCTTACAGGTTTCAACTCAATACCAATTTATTTTCAGGATTTCCTTTCATCTAACTGTTTCATGAGTTACTCCTTCACTATCTCCTGATATTTTACAAACACTGACATCATGGAATCATGAGAAATATACTACCATTTTCTTTAACTCACTGCAATTTAGAGTCTATTTGTTACAAGAATGTGGGCCACACCTGACTGATAACAACAGCTCCAAAAGTTCAAGGGTCAATTTATTGCCATTTTGAAGCAAAGATATCATTACCACTAAGTTTTTTTTTCCATTATTATTTTTATACCATTAATACATTTTCAATTACCATGCCAAAATTATTCTAAATAACATTGAGTTTGTCCTTTATTTTCCAACCCAGTTGCAAATGTGGCCTGGTCTCATCATATCTCTGTCTCTGTATGCTGTATCATCTGTATATTCTGATTCTGTCACCTAAATTCAGTTGTCCAGCTAGTATTAATTGAAAAAAAATCTTATGAATAACACTATAAGGTCACAAAGATGGATAGATAAGCTCATTGCTCATGAAATCTGTACATAGTCCAAAGAAGGGATTCATCTAATCCAGTAAGGTAAGTATAATTTTAGAGGTCTATACAAGACTCTAAGAGTACAGAGAGCGGAATGATCATCATCCAGGTTTTGTTGATCAGGTCATAGCAAACACCAATAAATCAATGAATGTTTTAGAGGAAATAATGTTTGAACTGGGAACTTTTCCAGGTGGACGGTTGGTTAACACAAGATCCATATAGAAGGAATATTGTAGAAAAAGCTGCTGAATTTCTAAACAGCATTGGCTTTATTCAGTGTATATATGGAGTTTAGGGAGCCAGGGAAGTTAGGCAGGATAGGTGACTATAGACACAGGCTGGGACCACACCAGAAGGGGCCCTATTTATCCTGCCAAGGAACTCAGACTTTAATTTTTTTAATATATTTTTTTAGTTGTAGATGGACACAATATCTTTATTTTTATTTACTGATTTATATGTGTTGCTGAGGATTGGACCCAGGGCCTCACACGTGTGAGACAAGTGCTCTACCACTGAGCTACAACCCCAGCCCTCAGACTTTAATTTTTATTGTTATAGACAGACATCTAATGATTCTAAGCAGAAAATTTACATAATTAGTTTTGTATTGGAACAGATTGAGACCCAGAGAAGACAGTGATGGAGAAATTCTTAACAGTAATCATAGAAAGAATAGAAGAATACCAAAACTTAGATGCAACCAAGTAGGGAATAGAGAAAGAAACAATTGGTACTGATTTTAAACTACCAATAAAAGCTCCTGGAGATGGATCGTATGCCAGAGGTATCAGAAAGGATAGACAGGATAAATAATGGACTTCTAATGTGAATGTGTGGTTGTGGTAGAAAAAGATCTTAAGTTGGACACTAGGCAAGTTGAGTTTGAGGAATCTGTGTATACCTTTGATGTGCTGGTGCCGATCCTCCAAATGGCTTACTTTTAAAGCCATGGTTGTGGGGGTGGAGGTTAGAAATAATAAGGAGGCGAGATAAATGAGTCCACCTAAACCCCTCGTTCATTTGTTCTGACTCCAACATTGAAGCTTTTGGAATGATAGGTTTTGAAACTACCAAAATAAACATCTAATATTAAGAGAAAGAAGATTTTGTCTTTTCATAGTCTTGAACATGCTCCTTATGGCTCCCAAATGAAAGCCTTTCCAATCAATTCTCCTTCTGTTGAAGGTAGAAAGGGGAAATTGGTAATTGTTCAATGTTAAGAGCTTTACAGAAATTGCATTTTTAATTCCTACAATAAACCTTCCTAAATTGGTTTATTATCCCAATTTTACAGATGAGAAACCCCAAAGCCCAGAGAAGCTAGTAGACTTTCTCAAAGTCCCCCACCTGGCAAGTAGTAGAGGCAAAATATAAATCTACAGATGTCTCATTCAAAAGTCCAAGCTTCTTCCATTACTTGAGGTTGGATGTTGACTACTCAGGGAATATCTTGGCTCCAGAAATCATACTGAGGAAAATAGTTAATTATGGGAAAACTGAAGGGGCTCCCTGTCCCTTAAGCTATAACCTACTCTAAAAAGCATTCCTCGGCAGAAGCATTTCTGCCAAGTACACACACTCAATTTCAGAAATGATCATACTTATCTTATTCCATCCAAGAAATTCTTCCTATAATTTAGCTGAGTCTAAATGAAAAACTACCCCATCGAATAATAAATGTTTGGTGAGAAAAACATAATAGTTATGAAAAATTCCTTTCAAATCTATATGGAGTTTCACATCTACCATTTGGGATGTAATCCATACATACTTCTTTAATGAGACAGTGAACCTGCCAATACTGACTTCCAGTGCTTCTCCCATCTACTAAAAGTTTCTCAGCCCTAATAGGACTGGGGTGACTACAGAGGCCAGAATTCTCTCATAATCCCCGTGTTAAGAAATCAAAATGCCATTTAAACCAAGAACAAATACTGCTTAATTGAAGGATCACTCCATTGCATGTCTTCATCAGCATTCTCCGCTGGTATTTATCATCCCAGATTACTACACTGCATGCCTCCATCGGCATCTCTGCTGGTACTTATCCTATCCAGAAAAGCACACAGGCACCTTGCCCTTATTCCAAGGAAACTTCAAAGCAGCCTTCCCCTGACCCTGGGAAGATGTGAGTGGTAAAACAACTGCTTGGAAAGAAGTTTGCATTCCCTTAATAGCGCTAACCACACTATACAACATATGTCAAAATTTTAAAGAGAACAGAAACTCCTAATGCTTTGTGCAATGTATACAGTTCCTGGGCTTTGATGTTTCTCTTTCTGCCCCTTTATTTGTACAAAATTGTCTGGTATTTTTTTTTAAATCTTTTATGTCTCACGACTGACCTGTCAAACATTATTTTAACTTTAAGAATAGCCGACTCCATGCAGTAAACCTTGAAAAGCCTCCTGTTTAAAAACAATCAGCCTTTATGCTATACATATTAAATATAGCTGTTTTATTACAAGCAACAAGTCACTGAGAGAAATTTTATACACAGGTTTGCACGTCAGAATGAATGCAGCCACATAACAGTCTCAGCTGCCACCATCGCTTTTACTAACACCCAATGCCTGTGTCTCAGTGGATTAAAGTGGAAATTCAGAGCCTCCGACAAAGTCATCTCCACAATCATTCAGGGCTCTCTTCACACCCAAATTATTCTCTTAACAGCATTTTTCTAATTATGCATTTTCACAAATTTAAAGCTATCACTGTTGAGTCAATTCATTCTCTTTAGAATGAATTAAACATGTCTTTCAGGCTCAGTAAAAATCACTCCTCCTTTTCCACCACCACCACCAACACTCACATTTTTTTTTCATTGTTTGGCAAGCACTGACTTGATTTCCCTTCCTTCCCCCCACCCCCTGGCCAGTTTTGTACCCCTCCAGAACAGACTGTTTGAAGTGCTTCCCAGCAGCCTCACTGAGGAGGTGGTAACAATGCACAGAAATGCTGTGTGACTTGGGGAGTTTGAAAGATCTGGACATCAGAGGGAAGGAAGTGGGGGATCTGCATAAAAGAGGTTTTCTTCATGATTAAACTGAATGGAATTGTTTTGGAGGAAGTGATCCATGTTCCCATTCACGGGTGGCAGTGTTCCTTCCACTGAAAGACAGAAGGTAGCAGGAGATGCTATAAATTGACTCTTACAAATGTTTAAAAGCCCGGGCATTATTATCAATGGCACTTTTTCCATTTATATCCTGCAATTGTTAGTCATTGTTTCTGAGAATACTGGAATATTAGCCTTGTATTTCTTTGCCATTATGGGAATTACTATAATTGATGAACAAGCTGTAGTCAGTTTCAAAGTCAGTCTTGTGTAATACCTCAGAGATACCCAATAGCCTCCATTGAGATGATGATAAATGAGGGTACGTTGGCAACAACTATAAATAAGGGTCAAATAAAAGTGCACTGACTTAGAATTTTCCTAACTTTATTTTGAAGACTGAATAGAAGTTTATAAAAGGGAATTCTTAACTACAGACCCTGTATTTTTGGGGGTAGCTTTCTCTAGGAGTCAGTGGCTAAATTTCTCTCTGATTTCTATCTAGCTTCAGAAATTCTTAAGACCTCAAGATAACATTCTCTTATACCCTTTGCTTTCCAATTTTGATAACACACACTTACCCAGAAAAAAAAGTTTAAATGAAGCCAGGGCACTGTCTGTTGGACTCAGATCTGAATACACTCCCTGTAACTCCAAGCATCGTGGAAAAAGTAAACCATTCATTGCTCACTAGTTAAGTTTGCACGTTTCATTCTTGATCTATTTCATTCTCCATATATTTTTTAATGATCATGCTTGTGTCCAAGGAAAGCTGTAGTGAAAAGAACACAGGTTGAAAAACTAAAAAAGCCTGAATCTGTTGTAGGTGGGCATCTGCTATATGACCTTGGCTTCTCATCTCCTTAGTTCTCTCCTTTGTGAAAGAAGAGGATTAGACTAAATTCCTGAGATTTCATTAGTCTAGGTATAATATTCCAAAAATAAATAAATAAATTCAGAGTAAAGAACCAACTTGGGAGAGTAAAACCAGACGTTCCTATTGTTGAAATCTTCCACAGATAGGCATTGAGTTGCTCATCCATTCTCTAATTCATTGACTAATTACTTGTTTATTCATTCATGCTTCAGTCATACTCCTTGAACATCAGTCTCTTTTAGGCTCTAAACTATAAATATAATTAGTATTCCCAAGGGACTCTCACAGTGAGGAATCAGCATGCTCATAATTTTTCTCATAGCTCCCCCTTTTGCATTATGTCCTCAGAACATATTTTTAAAGTAATGCCATTTTGACTTCCCACTTGCCAGAAGAGGTTTTGATAAATAAGACCTACTTAACTAACATGGTTTCTATTATTTCAGAAGTAATATACTGATGAAAATTTTCATTGTGGATTGGAGAAGGGGTGAACATATTAGTAGTTTTTAAAACATCAGTTAAATTCAATATATATATATATATATATATATNATGCATAGAGAGTGCACTGAGAACTCATTGAGTGAGCCAAGTTTCAAACAGGCGTCACCAACTGTGTTGGATTTAGCATTCCAAATGCGTGTATTCATATAGGGAATGTTTTGTGGATTCCCAAAGGTCTTTCCTTCTGGAGTCCTTTTCCTTTCCTTTCCTTTTAAATATGTCTTCATATTTTTTAAATCTAAATGAATGTAACTGGGGAATTATGAATTGATTTATTTTTGCTCCCTTTCCTATAAATATGTCCAATTAGTAAATTTTATGATTATTAAGTATCAATTGTTTCTGACATAGGTGACTTCGCCTACATCATTCTTGCTTTTTTCTGTTGGGGCTTCTCTTTCCAGAGAAAGTGCTTAGGATGTGCTTCACATGCTAGCATAGCAAATGTGGTTCTCTTGTTCTTTTATATTTGTTGCTATTTCACTTAAATCATGTTAACTTCAACTTCTTTCTTTTTCTTTTAATTTTTTTAGTTATACATGGACACAATATCTTTATTTTGTTTATTTGTTTTTATGTGGTGCTGAGGCTGGAACCCAGAGTCTCATATGTGCAAGGCGAGCCCTCTGCCACTGAGCCACAGCCCCAACCCTCAACTTCTTTCTTTTTCAATTACTTCTCTTTCTCTAACTCTAGATAAACTTCTGTGAAACGTCAAAATGCTCATTTCCTTTTATTTTTAAATAAATAAATTGGACAGTAGAACATACCCTAAAATCTCCCAACAGGAACTCTCTGACAAAGGTCAGGTTGCATAGAATGCTTTGGATTGTCTTCTGTAAGTGACCATTAAGTGAAGATGTACCATGTCATATCTAGCTTGGAGAAATCTTTGTGCAAATAGAGGAAATTGTGAAAATGTTAAAAAGAAGTTAATTTCGAAGAAAATAACTGCAACTTGATAGAATTTAAGATTTTAAAGAAACAGTCAAGGGAAATAAAATGCAGTTTTAAAAAATAAAGCAAAGTAATGTCAACCATAGTTTCAACAGACTTGGAAGGTAACTGAAAAGATGTGCTAGGTAATATACTGGTGGTTTATGAGTAGATAATCAAACTATTGAAAAATTCATAGTTATAGGTGAAAACCAGAAGCTCTATAAGCCCTAAGATGAAACACCAACCTCTTCACAGAGCCCAGTGGCTCATGCAGCTGTTCCATTGATGTTTGTTTCTAATATAATAAATGAGCACAGCTCCTGACATAATAAAAAGATGTTTTTCTGTGTCTCTTTAAAATGCTTTGACTGGTGGCACCAATAAATTTTTAGAACTGATAAGTAAATTTAATAAAGTCCCAGGACAAAAAATCAAAATTTTAAAAATGACTTTATTAAATTTACTTATCAATTCTAAAAATCACTCGCATTTCCATGTACCAACAGTCTGGAAAAAAATTAAGCAGCTCCACTTATAATAGCATTAAAAAGAATCAGATACTTAAAAATTCATTTAAGAAAAAAGGTGAAAATATTTTTATATTGCAAACTATAAGACATTGATGACAGAAATTAAAGGAGATCATATAAGTTAAACAATATCCTGTATTTGTGGAGCAGAATTAATATTGTTAAAATGACCATGCTACCAAAGATTCAGTGTATTTATGTCAAAATTCCAGTAGCATTTTTCACAGAAACAGCAAAAATGATACAATAAAACTTATATGTAAACACAAAAGACCCAAAATAGCCGAACCAATCTTGAGAAAGAGGAACAAAGCCAAAGGCATCACAATTCCTGATTTCAAATTATATTGCAAAGCTATAGTAATTGAAACTGTAAGGTGACAACATAAAAACAGACACATAAATCACCAGGACAGAATGGAGAACACAGAAATAAACCCAGGAACACAAAATGTGGGAAAGATGTTCTCTTCAATAAAGAGGGCTGGGAAAACTGGCTATCCACATGCACAGGAATGAAATTAGTCACCCATTCAGCACCATTCGCAAAAATTCATTCAAAATATCTTATAGTTTTACATGTAAGACATAAACTCAAAAAACTCTTACAAGAAAGCATAGAGAATAAAGCTCCTTGACATTGTTCTTGGTAATGACTTTTGGATATAACACAAAAATCACAGGCAACAAAATCAAAATTAAATAAGTAGAACATCAAACTCAAAAGTGTCAGCAGAGCAAAGGAAGCCACCAATAAAATTAAAAGGCAACCTACCAAATAGTAAAAATTATTTGTGAACCATATATATGATAAGGGGTTAATAGTCAAAATATATAAGGAACTCGATACAACTTCATAGCAAAGTAAAAAATAATTCTATTTCTAAAAAAGTTAAAGCATTTGACTTTTTTTCCAAAGGAGACACATAAATAGCCAATAGGTACATGAAAATGTGATTAGCATCACTAATCATCAGGGAAATGCAAATCAGAACCACCAAGTAGTATCACTCCTGTCTTTTAGAATAGCTATTGTCAAAAACAACAAGTGTTGGCAAGAATGTGAAGAAAGGGGGTCCTTCTGTACTGTACTGCTGGTAGTAATGTTTTCCATTATGAAAAATGGGATGGGAGTTCACCAAAAAATTAAAAATAGAATTACGATAAGATTCAGTAATCTCATTTCTAGATTTGAATCCTGAGGAGACAAAATCAGAATCCCAGAGACATCTGTTCTCCTATGTCTACTGCAGTTTTATTAACAATAGCAAAGAGATGGAAGTGTCTGTCCGTGGATGAATGAATAAGGAAAATATTATATGTATGTATTCATCTGCATTCATCGCACACGTGTGCGCACACACACACACACACATTCACACATCCACACAATGAAATGTTATTCAGCCATAAAATTTAAAGGGATACTGCCATTTGGGACAACATGAATGAAAAAAAGAATGTTATGCTAACTGAAGTAAGCCAGGCAGTATCTGATATGAACCATATACCTGATAAGGGGTTAATAGTCAAATATTATAGGATCCTACTTATATGGGAAATTTAAAAAGTCAAACTCATAGAAAAACAGAGTAGAATGGTGGATGCCAGGGCTGGTATGGGAGAAATGTGGAGATGTTGATCACAGGGTTCAAATTTTCAGTTATAAGTGAGTAAGTTATAAAGATCTACTGTACAGCATGATGGCAATAGTTAATAACATCATATTTTATACTTGAAATTTGCTAAGAGAGTTGCTCTTAAGTGTTCCCACCACACATGCAAAAAATGATGGATGTGTTAATTAACTTGATTAGGATAAGCATTCCACAATACATATACAGTCCCCATCATCGCATTGTGAGCCTTAATTTCTAAAGGGTTTTTTTTTTTGACAATTTTACCTCAATGATGCTGAGAAAATATTAAACACATAAATAAACACATGCTGATATCTTCAATTAGAATAATAATATAAATAAAATGTATTCAGTGGTGATAATCTTCTGACCCTGATGAGAATTTGAGAAATCACATGCCTTTTAATGATGATATTAAAGTGCTAACATTCTTAAGGCCACTCTAAGTTGCAAACATGGCTTTGATTTGGTAAGTAATGTAAAATTCCATGTAATGTACTTTCAACGTGGTGTAGCAGTAAGTATTCTTTCCTTCCTAGTGAGCTAAAACCTGTGGAGTCTGGACTGGAATGTGTGGTGAGTTTTTCTTTGCTTTTCTCCTCCCTCTGCCCTCTCTTACTTGGACTCTCATCCTTGTTCCTGTGAGGCTGTCTACTCCTCTCAGCCTCTTGCAATTAGAGTCCCTACCCTCCTCACTGAAGAAGATTCAGAACAGGTTCTCTTTTGATGGCTAGCCTACATCTGATTTGCTGAAAAGTTTTCTCCATAGGCAACTGAAATATAAGTACCACCCAAATGTAATGTTTCTCTTTCCAGCTTCCCTTTTCAGTCAGGTATGAATTAGGCATCTTCTAATGAAGTAACCATAGGGAACATATTTCAAGTTTTTAAATGACTACAGGGAAGCTCCCCTCACTAGAACTGAAGTGAGAGCTGTAGCTCCCTGAACTGTCACTCCCCAGGATCAATGGGTTCAACAATCAGGGATAGCTCTCAGGAAAAAAAAAAAAAAGTTCTTTCTCTCATTCTTTTTTTATATTCCTCAAGGATTTTATAACTATATAACTGGTTATGGGTCATCTATTTGGAAATTACCTCTTCATCTTTAACATATTAGAAATCCACATCTTCTGTGCCTTCATATGACATAATCAAAAAATGTAAAATTTTAGATCCTATCAGAAAGCCTGAATAGGACTTATGTCTCTTCAAGTCAGTTTACATGTTGGGAAGAGCACATTTTCGTCATAGTTGTAGATCATGGCTAGCAATCAATCTCAAGTCGTTTAACAGGGAACGTTAATGAAGAACACTGGCCAGGTGGGAACTAGAGTGCAGTAGAAAGAATGGGCCTCTCCAAAGTAATAGATGCCACTAGGTCATCATGGGGGCAGTGACATCTGAATCTGAACTTTTTCAAGAAAGAGAAAAATCTAGGTTTTTATGTGAAGTCTCCATATTTTTTAATATAGGCTTGAAGTGTTTTAAAAAATTTTGTTCAGGAGTCACACTAAAATATAAATTCCCATAAAAGAATATCACTTTGTGAATATCTCTTTCTTACAATGCCTTCAAGAACGTCCAACTTCCACAGGCCTGTGTTTGCTGACAAGGAGCTCCAGGGAGAGTCAAGCAGGGTAGCTCAAATGCCAACATTGTCCTGAAAATACAGCTCACTGTGGAAACAAACATGGTGTTCTCTTTCTACACAAATAATACATGCAGGACAATCGGTGCTAATATGGAAGAGGGTGGGGTGGTGGGGTAAATGTACTTTTCTTGTTCATGATGGAAGCTATTTTTTACCTCCTCGTGCATTTACAAATAGCCAGATGAATAAAAGAAACAGAACAGGTTTCCTTTAATCACTCTAATCCTAAACTAAGCATACTCCTCTTTCTGCTTTGCTTTGACTGTTCAAGTGTTGGTGCTGATATAAGCATTGAAGGTCATTGTCTACCAAGGGATTAATCCCATTGAGCAGTTGCATTTGCAACCTAAATTCAAAACATTTTTTTACATGCTTTGAAACAACAGGGTTTAAGCTGCTGAATCTTAAATGCCATCCCAAGAACCCAAATGAAACATTATAATGTACACAAAGTGGACCTCAACAACCACTGTCCCCTCCCTCACCAACACATATCCAGGGGAGTGGGGGAGAATCATCTTTAAAGAATACTGCTTGGATTGTGGGGAGAGGGGCTTCATTTTATAGTATTCAGTCTACTTTTGTTTATGTTTAGCAATTTTTATGACAAAATGTTGAAAATGCAGCAGATACTTGGTTATAACAAATAATTACCAACACAAGCGAAACCTAAGACTATTGGTCATAAGTGACTTTTTTATTTACAGGTAAGCTCATCATATTATAGTCATCTTGCCATGAAAAGTGCATGTAATATCTCCCGTTGATTCAACCCCAAACCAAATATTTACATAGCTACTCATTTCCATTGATTGCATTTGATAGGCTTAGGGTAACTTGAGTTTTGATATATTTTGATGTATTAGTAACAGTGTTGACTCAGAATGGCTTAACAAGTATATAAGGAATTGCTTATCTTAATTAACTTGATGTAGTTACTTCACATTTCAGCTGGGTGCAGTGGCACACACCTGTAATCCCTGTGACTCAGGATGCTGGAGCAGAAGGAGCATGAGTTCAAAGCCAGCCTCAGCAATTTAGTGAGGCCCTAAGCAACTTAGTGAGACCTCTGTCTCAGAACAAAAAATATGAAAAGGGCTGGCTGGCTGGGGATGTGGCTCAGCGGTTAAAAACCCTGGGTTCGATCCCTGATACCAAAAAAACCCAAAAAATAATAATAATGTATACATATTTCAAAACATCCTGCAGTGCAATATATATATACACTTTTTTTAGATGGATTGGTGAAACATTTCAAGACTATTGTCTACTAATCTATCATTAAGTGCAGTATAGTATATGGAAGAAAATGAAGTCTAACAATGTCGATTAAATTAATAAAGTAGTCAATAAACAGTAGTTCAAGCAGAATACTAAAGCTATGCAGTGAGTCCTTATTCCAAATTGTTTAGGCTTACAATGAGAAAATCTATCTCCAGGTTGTTGACATACTTTGAAAACGACCATAGGTATATATACATATGGATATGTATTTAAATAGAGACATGGGAACAGATGCATAGAGATTTCTTTTCAATCTCAGTTCTAAAGAGTTAAGCATTTGTTGAAATGGATTTAATTATAACATAAAATCGAATTGCTTAACACTCAAAATCTTAATTTATAACAGCATGTGCTAATTTATGGCACTCAACTTATAATGTTTAAGGCAACATTGCTCTTTTGAGTGACACATACCTAAACTTAATAAGCTAAAATTTATACCTTCATTTCTAGAGTTTTTAAAATGACTTACAACAGAGTAAAAATCTCACAATTTGGGGCTGCTGCAGAGCAAAAGTGGCAAGTTAAAACATTTTGTTGTTACAGTTTCTTCAAACTTTCAATATTAAAGGGAAAGATATTTTTATTAGAGTCAGAAAATGGAGAGGAGGAAACTCAAGCCAGAGCGTTGTCACATTAAAAACAGAGCCCTCTTGATTTTCTCCAGTTTTTCCTTCAAGCAAATCAAAGATTCCTCACTTACTTTAAGAGACCAATCTGCCTGTGATCTGCTTCATTTAAAAGCCAGAACGTTTCAGATGGGCCTAGAAACACATCTTCATTAGCAGCAGCTTTAGAAAGTAAGATGTACAAGACAACATATGATCTGAAAGCTATGGAGAGTAGAGATGTTCAAGAAGGTTTGGTTAAGAAGAACTCTGAAAAGGAAGAGAAATATTTGCTGAAGCCAAGCACTTTTTTCAGAAAGATGACCTTTTCTACTTTAGGACAATAAATTATATGTTCATGGTAAAACAGCACCAAAAGTCAAGCAGTTTCCAAAAAAAATTGTCATTAAATGAATTGATATTCACATTGACTTTTGAAACTGTTGTCTGTAAGCAACATTTTCTGGGGTACCAGGTCCTGAGATATAGTTATCTGATTCATTCAGTAAGAAAAACTATATAAAATATGGATCAAGAACTGATATCTTATAGGTCCACATTCAAAAGTAGCATAAATAAGACAAATATGGCAAGTCTCTGATCAAAAGGTACAATAACACTCTATGAACTTTATGGCATTCCCCTTCAAAGACTTCAAAGCCTCTGATAAAAATATGTCATGAGCCATTCCATAGACAGGAGACAGATAAGGGGGAAAATACCATTCTTCTTACTGTGTGGGCATAAACTGAAAAGATGAAAAGAGAAGCAACCCTAACCCAGGCTTCTCTTTAGTTAAAAAAAAAAAAAAAAGCATAAATCTAAAGAATGCGTCCAGCTACAGCTATGTGCTTAACTTAGGCAAAAACTACTGATTTTCTTAGTTACTTTGATAATTTTGGCAAAAACAAATTGTTTCACTGAATTTCCAGTTTGTCTATTGCTTTCTTTTTCCCCCTATCCTCCAAACTGCCTGACAGGGTTTCCAAAATATAATCTGGTCCTTTGATTATCTTAATTAAAATCTTTACTGGATCCGATTACTCTACATACACTAGATTAACTAAAACATCCTCTGAGTAGCATTCTTCAGTTTATGCCACTCCTCATTCATTTATTCATTCATTCAACAAATATCTTCCTCTGCCACATTCACTGCAATGCAACCATACCAAGATGCTTAATATTATTTGCAAAAGGTGACAGATTTCAATGATTTGGAATCAAACTAAAAAGTTTCTTTTCAGCAAAAGAAACAATCTGTGAGGTGAACAGAGAGCCTACAGCCTGGGAGCAAATTTTTACCTCTCACACTTCAGACAGAGCACTAATCTCTAAGGGTACGTAAAGAATTCAAAAAGCTAAGCACCAAAAAAATAAAAAATAAAAAAAAATAACCCAATCAACAAATGGGCCAAGGACCAGAACAGACACTTCTCAAAAGAGGATATACAATCGATCAACAAATATATGAAAAAATGCTCATCATCTCTAGTCGTCAGAGAAATGCAAATCAAAACTACTCTAAGATATCATCTCACACAAGTCAGAATGGCAGCTATTATGAAGACAAACAACAATAAGTGTTGGTGAAGATGTGGGGGAAAAGGTACACTCATACATTGCTGGTGGGACTGCAAATCGGTGCAGCCAATATGGAAAGCAGTATGGAGATTCCTTGGAAATCTGGGAATGGAACCACCATTTGACCCAGCTATTCCTCTCCTCTGTCTATACCCAAAAGACTTAAAAACAGCATACTACAGTGACACAGCCACATTAATGTTTATAGCAGCACAATTCACAATACTAAACTGTGGAACCAACCTAGATGCCCTTCAGTGGATGAATGGATTAAAAAAATGTGGCATATATACCCAATGGAATATTACTCAGCAATAAAAGAGAATAAAATCATGGCATTTGCAGGTAAATGGATGGTGTTGGAGAAGATAGTGCTAAGTGAAGTTAGCCAATCCCAAAAACCCAAATGCCAAATGTTTTCTCTGATATAAGGAGGATGACTCATAGTGGAGTAGGGAGGGGGAGCATGGGAGGAATTGATGAATTCTAGATAGGGCAAAGGGGTGGGAGGGAAAGGGAGAGGGCAAGGGATTAGCAAGGATGATGGAATGTGATGGACATCATTATCCAAAGTACAAGTATGAAGACACAAATTGGGTGTCAACATACTTTATATAGAAACAGAGATATGAGAAATTGTGGTGTATATATATATATATATATATATATATATATATGTAATAAGAATTGTAATGCAAAAAAATAGTTGTATAAAGACATGAATTGGTGTGAATATACTTTATATACAAAGATATGAAAAATTATGCTCTATATGTGTAATAAGAATTTTAATGCATTCTGCTGTGGTGTATTTTAAAAAATAAAATCAATCAAATAAAAAATGATTTTAAAGCTTTCCTATTCATTTTTGTTGGTAGAAATGCTTCATCTTTGTTCATCTGACAAAAGACAATTCTAATTCATAACAAAATGAAATTCACACATTTTGTTCTTGAGAATAAATCCTGAATATTCTACCTAAGAAAATGAATTATTTCTTACTGTGTGCTTTCATACCCATTTATTCATATCATCAATAATGTGCTTATTGCAATATAGCAAGTTTTATACATTTTGGGGTATTCTTTATTGTTTTAACTAGATCTTAGGTACCATGATTTATTGATAGCTATAAAATTTAAACACTGCAAATGTTGCCTGTAACATTGAGTAACTCAATGATCATTTATTAAATTGGAAGAAATTACAGAGCATATTTCTAGAACACATTATATTTTGAATATTAAGATTTTAGGTCTGGTGCAGTGGCACACACCTGTAATCCTAGCAGCTCAGGCTGAAGAAAGGAGGCTGAAGAAAGAAGATCAAAAGTTCAAATTAGGTAGTTCAAAAGTTCAAAACCAGCCTCAGCAACTTAGCAATGCCCTAAGCAACATAGCAAGATCCTGTCTCAAAATTAAAAATAAAAAAATAGAAAGGGCTAGGGATGTGGCTCCATGGTTAAGCACTCCTGGGTTCAATCCCTAGTATGAAAAAAAAGTAGGAGTCAGTAGTGTATTTATGTTTCTGTCCAAGAAGGTGGGGATACTCCCAGGATGTAATGTCTCTGCTTTTGATAATAATCAGGTGAAAAGAAGACAAGTCAGTATCAATAACACATATCTACCAGTGTGATAGCTGATATCTGATTTAGACACTTCTGTTATTTTCATTTCATACTGCCTGCTAAGAAACATTATATATTATACTAAAGTTTACATCATTCTTTCTGAAGAAATTCTCTATTTGTACCAAACAAAATATTTACCCAACTTTAGCCCTTATAGAAGTCCTCAACTCTAATTAATACTGAACATAATTGTCAACATGAAAGCTAGGACTCACATGTGTTCCTCTTACTGATGAATTTACAGTGAAGGAAGATTATTGGGTTTTGCTACAATTTCTCTGAAGCATGGAGAAATTGAGTTATTTTGAAAATCTCAGAGCTACAAATCAGGTAGTTTCAAATTTCTAAATGAATCTTCAGGACCAGACAAACCTTCCAGACATCCCATCACACAAGATGGTACCATTTTTGCCCCTTGTTAGTGTTTCCACTTTATAACTGAATCATTCTTTTAAAACAAGCTTTCAGTAATGAACAGAACAAATAATTTTGTAAAACTAGTTGATTTCAAATGATCACTCTGTGGAAAGTGTATTTATAGTAATGTTAGTTCACATGTGAATATTAAATGTAGTACATAATCCTAAATAAAGTAAATGGGCTAATATGAACTTCCTTTCAGTCGATTAAAGTTTTTGAACTTTTTGGACTCTGTAGAGGGACCTAAGTTACTAAGAATCTCTGACTTTGATGGTAAGCTTTATTTGTCAACATACCAATAAAAAGAAAGACTGTATTTGAATCTAAATTATTCCAGGTCATTTCTGTACAAAAGCACACAATGTACTCTTTTAAGACAGGGGGGTGACTTTACTTTTAGATATAAACAATAGAATTTCCTCAGATAAATATGATGCAATGTGAGGTATGACCTCTGATATGTAATGAAGCCAGCAAGCTCTAGGAAAATTGTCATTCAGAGGACCAGTGTATGGGCTATATGCCAAATGAAAATTTTACTCTGTTGGAACATGCTTGGGTTTCAATTAAAGGAAGGAAGAATAAAATTGAATGTAGGATTATGCAGGAAATTTACATTTTAGAGACATGATAGGAAAAGAAATATATCTCAAGAGAAAAGGGTCATTCCTGAGACTTTCCACGTTTCCAGAAAGCCATTGCACAAATTCTTCCATATGTAGAAAATCCAATGAGGAGGTTAGGGAAGAGGGATTGAAGATACTTAGATGGTGAATTCTTAATGTTTTTAAGTAAACTGATAATTTTGCAGATCCACTGAAATCTTTAAAACATCTATCACTTATTCTAGACTTAGTAAACACAGAAAGATGCACTGTGGCATTTATTTATTTAGGCATTACTTTTGTGAAAATCCCTGGTATAAGAATTTGTTTTGGCTTTGGTTTGGCTCTTATTAGAAAGTCAGTCTCTCTCTCTCTCTCTCTCTCTCTCTCTCTCTCTCTCACACACACACACACACACACACATCTTCATTCTCATTTGAGGCAGATGTAAACACCTAGAAAAAAATTCACTCATACTAAGTACACATGACTTATCATTATGATAAATTAACTATTCAAGTCATATTGTGAGGAAAAGGGGATACATAACTGCTCTAAAGAAAAACGTTTCAGACGTCCCATCACACAAGATGGTACCATTTTTGCCCCTTGTTAGTTTTTCCACTTTATAACTGAATCACTCTTTTAAAACAAGCTTTCAGTGATGAACAGAACAAATAATTTTGTAAAACTAGTTGATTTCAAATGATCACACCCTGGAAAGTGTATTTATAGTAATGTTAATTCACATGTGAATATTAAATGTAGTACATAATGTAGTATATTTCATTCAGGTTATTTCACTAAAGTAACATTATTTATACAATGCATATAAGAAGGATCACAGGGTGTTTTTGAAGTCAAAGAACATAATGCATTTGTATTTTTTACAATTTTTTTATTGAGTAAAACAAATTATTTCTCAGTTCTTACATTTTCATGCTTGTCTTGGAAATAAATTCACCTACTGCAGTGTTGATCACAATTATCTTTACATGTCATATCTGTAAAAGGTGCCAACATTTATTTCCTTCTATGCAAAATTATTTCAGAGCAATTCACATGTATCCCAAGCTTCAAATGACATTTGGTTATCATTAAAGAAATATGGTGAAACAGAAAAGAAGAAAGGAGAAGCATTCCAGTTCTTAGGCACAGTCAACTCAGAATTCTTGAACTCCTTTACAACCAAGAATTCTTTGTTCTATTAGCAGAACAATAGCTTTCTTAGACTAAGAAAATACAAAATAGAGATCTGTGTCAAAAGAGTAGCAAGGCATAGTATTTTTGAACTGAGCTGTCATTAAAATATACATTCTGTCTCCAACTCCATGCCAGTTTTCTCCTTGATAAACGACAAATATATATTTCTTGGATGAAGGTTTTATTCAAAAAGGACATATTGGCAGCAAGATTTGTTTTACTAGGTTTCAATGTTACAATTGGTTGAATCTTATTCTTTCCTAAGTCCATTTGTGATTAAAATTAATCCAGAATAATATATATAGTTTTCTTTACTTTTGTTTGGCAAAAACTAGTTTTAATCTTGCCTCAATGATGTGCTGTCTGGGGCAGGTGCTCTATATGGATCTGCTGGGAGAGCCATAGCTCCACTGGAGGAAGGCTGAAAGAAATGGACCATGAACTAATTATATGACAATTTTCAAGGACACAAAGGTTTTGACATTCTGATTCTCTCCACTTTCCTTTTACAGATTTCATCAATGTGTTATTTGATGAGCATAACTATGTCCAATATTGAGAACAGAATCAATTTTCTCTCTAATGCTTATGACAAGACTATCTTCACAAACCAACAGGGCTGTCCGTGGGAAACTGGTTTTGCTTGTTAACTATTATCAGGAAAGATGGCTTAAAATCATTTACTTCAAAACCAAAATTATTATTTGAGTCAGTTATCTTTCAAAATGTAATTGGTCATATCAACACCATGTAACAAGATAAGTAATTTATTTGGTTACTTAAGTGTACATTTGTAAATAATTCATCTTGGCAGATTCACCAAGAAAATTAGTTTCTCAAAACCAGATGTTCTATCAGTGCATTTGCTGGGCTTTCTTCCTTCCTTCCTTCCTTCCTTCCTTCCTTCCTTCCTTTCTTTCTTTTTTTCCTATAGCCATAGTGGGTGGTTGGTAACTTATGCTTTGAAAATGTTCCAGTCTTAATCATCTTGGTCACATGGTAGGATAAAGAACTTTGGAGGCATTATAATTCATTTATTTATATGCTAAAAAAGACTCAGGAACTCTTTCTTCCATAAATTTTGGACCTGCCTGCTTTGTCAGCCCACCTCAATGAGGAGATTGGGTGGCCATCTCTTCAAGAAGCAGTGTTGATTTTGGGTCTAGTTTTCACAAGAGGTTGTCAACCCTCCTGTTCATCTGGTTGATTTTTAAAATCCAGAATCTGTCCTTAATCAGTAAAAAAGAACTAACTGTTCCTTGCCAGAGAACATGCTTCAAACTCTTTGTTAGCTAACTTCTATCAGAAGCCATTTGAAAGGAATTTCATTCCTGGAAATTGTTTTGAAAAATAAAATACATGTCTTTCTCTAGACATCCTCCCTTTTAACCCCTAAATCATGCTGTACTAACAAAACATGGTACATTTAAACCATATTTTCTCAGCCTCTGACAAGACATTTTCTTTGTTATACTTGGCCCTCAGCTTACAGTTATGGGTGCCCTAAAAGCACCTGGAAAGGTTTACAAAATAGACAACTACTGCCACTTAAGAGTGCTATTGAAATGTCACCCACTAGTACCCAGAGTCCTCCATGCAAAGACCCATTTATAACATGGGCTTCTGTGTGCGACCTTACAAACAATTAGGATGTCTTCTCCTTAGAGAGAACATCATTCTTATAAAGCTATCCTGTTTATGTTCAACTACCAAGAAACTCAGGGTTAAAGTTGTTAACTAAAAAGCACAGAACTGTTTAAGTTGTGTTTAAGTCATTACAACATGCCTTTCTTTGTTCTAAATTCTCCCTGAATTTGCTTTTCTATAGTTTTCATGGCCTTGACTTTTTACTTTAGGCATTTCTTTCTGGATTTTATACATTGAAATTTTGTGGAACAAAAATGAGCCATTGCTAAAGAGAAAAAAAAAATAAAACTAGATACTTCATGATATTGCAAAAAAAAAAAGATTCTGAAAGGGAGAGGAGAAAAAGGTGAGATAAAGGGATGAAAAAAATCACTGAGCACTAGTAGTCAATAAGAGATAGTAATATCAATAGAGATAGAAATCCGTGAACTTAGAAGTAAAGAATATGGAGGTTAATACATGACAAGACTGAAGGAATCTCCGACAAAATCAAAGGGGGAAAAATACACGCCAGAATGTAGTAAATGAAAAGAAATATAAACGAGAGGCAGAGTCTGTAGACAGGATAGGAATAAACTGAATACTTTGATACATCCATGGAAGTAAAGCCATTCAAAACACATGCTGACTGAAGAATGCACACTGTTCCTGTGTATTATCTAGGCTGTACTCCAGAGAAACCAAAATGAGGCTGCCATCTTCCATACCACCACTACAGGGTTGATTCAAGGTGTATCAAAAATCCAATTATTCCAAAGTTTTTCTTAGTATTCTCAAGTCCATGGATTCTCTTTTTGATCAATAAACTCAAAATCACTGAACTCAAAATGATCTGAGTCCTGACTCCTAAGCATTGAAATTTGAAGGTTGAAGCAGGTCTGATAGAAGGGGTCATGGAGGAAAAGCTGGTAATGATCCTTTTAGGGGCCCAAGGAAGCTCGCCAATGCTTCTCTTTCTGTAGAGCTTCCCAAATGATTCATTTGCATTTCCCTTTTGCCTCTCAATAATTTACGGTTGCCAATGAGGAAGTCACTGAATAGCTACAGCACTGATTTTTGAAGTTTGATTTCTGAGACCAGCAGCACCAGTGTTACCTGGGAATATTACAAATGCAAGTCCAGGCTCTGCCCTAGATCTGTGGAATCAGAAATTCTAGGAGTGGGGCCTTGCACTTGGCATTTCAACAGCTCTCCAGGTGTCGTACGTAATACACAGTAAAGTCCGAGAACCATTGGATGAGGTACCACAGTGTTTTGGTCTATTAATTCACAAGTGTACTGAACGTGAGTGACAACACATAAGAATAGAGCCAGGGTTAGAAAAGGAGAACTGAGGAGAAAGAAAGAAAGAAAGTCTAAATGAAATATTCCTATTTCAAAAACTCACATGTGAGCATGTATGCTCACATTCAAATTTTATTTTTAATTCACTATTTGTATCTTTGTGTCTCCATGGTTTTTATTCTTGGTGTATTACTGAAAAATATAAGAAACTCTAACACTAAGTTTGCCATGGAAAACTAGAACTAAGACTTTATATTCTTTAGATTTCTTAATTCATTATTCTCAAACAGACAACATAATTTACTCCCAGTTCCTAAGTCACTCTGCAAACGATCAAGTTTCCTCCCAGTTTTAGCTCTACGTAGGGATCAACATCACCAGTGCAATTTAGTCACCCCTAAGGTAAAAGTCTGCAGCTGTTTAAACAGTGCATGGCCCATAACAACATGACAGTGTAGGGCAGGAAGCAAAGAAGGATTCTATTTCTAATTGAACCTCTGATGGGAATTGAAATAGGTGGTATCTGATTTCACGAACGAGAGTTCATTTTCTTATCATAAACTTTTCAGCCACACACTTGCTGTCTTCCTCCAAATACTATCACTCTTAACACTGCCACTCCTTAAGCTGCTCCTTCATTATGGACTTCAGTGTTGGATCTGATGCTATCGTCTTTCAAAACAGGCACTTTTAGCTTTGAAATGTCTCCACGCTATTATGGACTGAAAATTACAAACTTCTTCATTATCACTAGAAAAGACTTAAAGAAAAAAAAAATGGACCTAAAAAGATTTGCTTATATATTGGATGGTTTGGCCTGATTTCGAGAGGATAAATAGATAGGGTGACTACATAATTCACACATTTCCAAATCTGGGAAACATTTCAGAGATGGGAGGGGGTGGCTATCACAACAGACTCACACTGGGACTGTCTTGGGTGAACAGTGAATGTGCTAATTCTATGAATAGGAAACACTGTGAAATCCATCACATATGAAATCAATATATGAAGGATTTTAACGAGGAAAATCTTTCATTTACTCTCTTTATCCATGAAAGACCAAATAAGTAGAAAAACAAGGGGAAACTTCTGTTGTTCACTTATGTTTATTGAGGGCCTAAGTGCTATCATTGGGCTCTTTATCTCATTACTATATATGTTTACATAAATGAATAATTTCATTATCCAGTTGTTAGACATAATTAAATCATCTTGACTTTCAAATATTAATGATATAAATAGATACTGAGGGAGGTGTAGAGTTGCCACTCATGGGAATTGCTGCTCCTGCTTATAACTGTCCTCAAACATAATAGAAGCCCAATCAGTTTTGTTAATTATATTAAAATTATACAAATATATACCTCTGTAGAAGCAAAAGACCAAGATGTTATTTCTATGTTCCTTTCCAACCTACAGTGTCCAAGAATTCATCTCTGTTCTTTGGAAGCTTTCCATACATAGCTAACCCCTCCTCTTGTCTAGCACAGTTGAGGATTGGATTACAGAAAGTCATTCATGAAAGTATAGCAAAGCAGTTCCACACTTTTCTGTCAGTATTATTTTTATAATATATGCGCCAATACTCTTTTCTGTAGATCATTTTTTTTCCTTTGAAGCATTTATGATCACTACAATATAAAGCCTGAGACTTATCTGATGGGTCAAATTAATTATGAAAATTTGCATGGTCAGATTTAATCATGAAATCAGACACTAGCAGAATCTTGACTTTCAGGGGAACGATTTACTACCACATATATTCAGGGAAGGAAGGGAAAGGGGAAGGGAGGAAAAGAGGAAGGAAGAAGGAGGGCATATACACAAATTGTCTAAATCAAGACTTCTCCAAAACATTTTATATATCTTTAAATGTACTAGAAGTAATATCAACTTTCATAGTATATTTTTAATTGAATCCAGATCTCTTGATATAAAGACAAAATTTTAGAATCATGAAGAATGGAGCACATTTTTATAAAGTGAAAAATGAGAAATATCTGGAATTATTAATAAGTTATACCTCCAAAAAAATCATTAAGGCAATATAGTTGACCAATTCAGTGACTTAAAGATTAAAAACAACAATAACAATTCTTATACCAGTGTCAAGGATTCAAAATGAGCTGTTTGTTGAGATTTTATTTTATTTCATTTTTACGTCTTAGTCAATTGACCTAACATTGGCTATATAAGCCCTAGGAATCATCACGTACACAGCATGACCAGCCTTCAACACTGTTACCTGCTAAATACAAATTTCCTCTCATCTCACTACAATATTACATGGAACTCACAAATAGTGTCAAATAAGCAATACAGAGAAGTGATCCTTCATGGGAAGAGATCATTTCTATATGGGAGGTCCTTGGAAGGCTTCACAAAGTTGAGCTTTGTATGCAGTATATCAAGAGGTAAAGTGAGAGAAAATAAGAATCCATAGAACAAACTTGATTTCCTAAAGGTTTCATTGGAGATAGTGATGTGAGAGAAAGTCATTTTATTGAAGGGAGGTTTCTAGCCAAGGGAATTAAATTATACCTTGAGATCTGAGGGAAACATTGAAAATTGGTAGAAGGAGATGTGGGGATCCATGAAAATTATTCTAACAGCAATGCATAGGTGAGACTAAGTTCAGACACAAGTAAACCAGATTGGACTTTATGTCAGTTATACAGAGGCTAATGAAGATATAAATTAAAATACCGTAGAGTGAGAAAGGAAAGTATTAATGCAAAATATAATGTGAAAGAATAATCTAGATGATACTCTTACTGATTGAATATGTGGATCTAATCAGAATTTCTAAAATTATCAGTCTCCTTTCTGGGACTATTGAGGTACATACTGATAGGGGGTGGGGTGCAGAAACACTTTGAGAGGAGGAATATGGTAAAACATGAAAATGGTATATGAGAAAAGAGAGTTCTATTGTGGGCATGTTAAATATAATAAGTTTATAGAAAATTCCAGAACAGTTGATGATATGAATTGGTAGAAATGCTCTGTTTGAAGCTGAGGAAATGGAGCAGTTAGTTCTGTGATAGAGCATATACAAAGAGACAAATTGGTTAAGAAAAGAAGCATGGGTGGAAGAAGAAAAAGGATCTGGTAAAGGAGAGAATTATCAGTCCACTCAGGTGAACAGAACATATATTAGGTGTTTCAAAAGTGTGATTGTTAACATGGGACCTTGACTAATAAATATTAGCTGTAAGAACAGAAAAGAGATGTTGAAAATACACAGAGATAGTAACTATAGGAAGCAGTCACTGGCCATAGGACTGGAAAAGAAAAGGAAAAGAGCCTATAATTCAGAGGAAGCACCCCCAAAGAGTTGGTGCTGTGTCTTTGAGGAAAGCACTATGAAACCAGGTCTCTGATCTCCAGGCTGGAGAAGGTAGAGTTAATCTAACAGGTACTAGGAACTCTGTGAAAGGTACAGAGCTCAGTACCCAGGAGCATGTGCCCCAGTTGTGAGGGAACATAGCACACTATATACTTATGTATTGAAGGAATCACATTCTGGTTGCTCACAGAGCCTGTTGCTGGAAGCGGCAAGAAAAGCTACAGACTGGAGCCAACTGTATGCATTGCTGGAACGCGGCTGCTAGAAACTATAAAACCAGGAAGGAAGCCCCTTTCTCTCTTGTCATTTTTCAACCTCTCTCTAGTGACTCCTACTGGTAGAACCCAACAGGAAGCCAGCTGATAAGCCAATCTGAGAGAGTTATTTGGGGAGTTCCATGCCCAACCTCATAGAAGAATAAGAAAAGGCTTCTTGGAGTTGAGAGACAATAGCTAAATAATCAGTACCAGAGAGGCATGTGTACCAGAAGCTAAAAGAAGAATGAGGTTTATACAAGAAAAGGGAGGAAAACTCCAACAAATGCAGGAAGTAGGTCAAGGAGAATAGACTTTTGAATCCTGTGATTAAGTTATCAATGAAATGATCTTAAATGGGTAAATGTTGAAGTAAATACTTGTTAAAAATCTTAGAAACATATAACTAAAAAGAACTTTTTTAATCTTAGAAACTGCTTTTAATGCCTTTGAAAAACTAGTTATGTCAGTTTTCCCATTACTTTAAGAATTTTAAAAGTATTAGATAAGACTTTTATTATATCTATAGGGAATGCAAGAACTAATATTCTGGAATACGTATAACCAAAACAGAAATGATGAAAGTATTATTAGTGAAGTGTAATGTTTTAAAAAATCACTTTACTAAAATTGTACAGGCTGGCCCAAGAAATGTATTTATAAAATATTTTGTTCTCCACGTTTTTAGTGCCAACACATTTTTAGAATTCTTATCAAATTCCATTGAAATAGTGCAAGTAGACCTTAGGAAACATCAATTTAATATTGTGCTAGGATGCCACTGGCACTCCAGTGGAGATTCTCAGCATGGAAGAGTGGCATAAAGAAAATTCTCTTCCTCCCTCCTGCAGAGACTAAGATTCCATCACACCATCCTCTTTCCCTTTCCGCCTACAGAGCTTAAAAAATCTGCCTAGAATGTACATTCCACAGTCCTCTGAAGTATTATAGCAATATTAATAAATTCTTCACATGACATTTGGACAAAAGCCAATGATAAATATAAAAACTTAGCCGACTTTCAGATCTAAAATGGATTTTTAATATCCATGTTTACAAAAAAAAGGAAAGCTACATTTTTTAATGGCAAATTGCAGTCATTTTGTAATAGGTATCAAGTTAACAGCTTATGCTAAATGCTGTGGGTGCTACTGTATTTATTTGCGTGACAGAGCATGGAACTGGCACTGTGCTTTGTTGGTGGAATGGTGGGTCAGAGGTTGAAAGGTATGAAAATATTCTAATTTTATGCAAAAAAAAGAAATGATTGAATGAAAGTAGAGCATGATGATAAAGTTTCCTCTTTTGCTAAATTATTCCTCTATCCTCTTTGGGAAACAACTTACATATACAAGGAGGTTGTTTTAAGCCTTTTAAGTGCTGTTTTCAGAAGTTGTGCCTCCAAACATCCTGGATTGGTTCACTCTTTAGAAAGTGATATGCAAATGGAGTCCACACACACACACACACACACACCCCTCAACCACGGTTCAAAGAGATTACTGGACAAGTTGCTGTTTGATGGAGAAATGGGGGCATACTCATGGCCAAAGGAGTCTTGTCCAAGTTAATTCATACTGAGTCCATAAGTAATCATTATATAAAATATACATAGTCAGGTAACACGTAACGATTACTACCTATAACTGCAGCCTTGTACCATTTCTGAATAAATATTCAAAATAATCATATAAACCAGTAAATATTATTGCCATTTGGCATATGAAGAATTTGAGGCTCAAAGAGGAACATGCCCAAGATCATAGGGCTAGTAAAGGACAGAATCAGAAAGAGTTCTCCATTCCAAGCTCTTTCCACTAAACTGTACTGCAAAAACGCCTCTGTGCTTCTACCTACATACAGTAACTACTTATTTCTGGTCTTCTATGGTTTACAACACTGTGTGTGTGCTGGGGGGCATCATTAACTCATCTGTGTAGGAAAACAATGCCCTTGGATTCCTTCTTTGAAATTATTCTGCTACCAAGTATATTGATACTGTCCCACAAACTGCAGTGAAAAGCCCTTCAGGAAGATCTGTGCTGAGCTGGGAGTGATTGTAAGAGTGACTACGGCTCCGTGTGAACAGTGTGGGTCCAAACATAGGAAAGAGGGATCACTGATATTTTTAAAGGAGAAGGATATTTTGTCATGAGGCCAAGAATACAGTATTAATGACACTGAAGACATCTGAATATGGGCTCTTTCTTTGAGTGTTCTTCAGGGAATCTCCACTGACGGACACAATGCCTGGTACAAAGATCGGCCATTTAAATAAAAATTAATGAATTTAAAAAATAGACATACCTTGGATTTCTAAAAAGTATTTGGATATTAAAAGATAATAAAAGCAGGGCTTAAAGGAATAAGATATTTTTCCTGAAAGTTGTTCCTCAGTAAATCTATTCTTAATGTATTAAAAGTTGATTGTTGGACAAAGATTCATAATCGTGAGAGTCTTGTGAGCTAGTGAATGACCAAGGAACAAATGCTATTTTCTTCATTTCAAAGCTAAAGAAAGTCCTGGTTGAAAAGTATAAGACATCAATTCCTTGTACCATCTTAAAATATCTTTATAGAAATATTCTGATTGAAGGATGGAGTTAGTAATAAACAGCTGTAATTTCTGTGATAAAGAGAAAATATTTCAGTTTAGAAATATATTTCAGTTTTCTTTGGGATTTGTCAGATTGAAAAGGTAAGGGAGAAAAAAATAAGAAACTGGAGTGTTTTTAAAATATAAAAAATATTTTGGCAATATCCTTCCACATCTAAGTTACCCAAAGCTAGAATTGCTCTCAGCGGACCCAGATCTGTCCACTAAAGCTAAAATTCTGTTCCTTAGCCAATTAAATGCACACTACACTGAGATCCAAAGTGTGTCCTGCATTCCAGAACTAGTAAACTGACTCCTAGAGCAGTGCAGTCTCTATCAGAGCAAACTGCAGCAGCTGAGGTTCAGCAATAGGTTAAAATGTGTGCAAAGACTAAAAAATAGTATAGTTTGAGCTGGGTTGACCAAATGGCTGAAAGTAAACATAAAATCATACAGTAAGACTGTAAGAAACAAACTTCAAAATACTGGCACGGGAGTTCAAGTCACATTTCTGAAAGAAAGAAAGAGAGAGAAAAGGAGGGAGGGAGAAAAGAAAAATTGCAGGTGAAAGAATTATGGAAAATGGTCCATGAATGCATATACATATTAAGCTTTGACTGTTATCTATTGATGGACAACAATATTCATCATAATATATGTACAAAATATATTACATGTTAGACATTATATATATATGTACAAAATATACTACATGTTAGACATATATAGTCTAACATGTAGTATATTTTTTTTTTGTGTGTGTATATATATATATATATATATATATATATATATGAAACATATTGTGTTAGCTTTTCATAGCTGGGACAAAAATACCTGGCAAGAGCAACATAGAGAAGAAAAAGCTTGTTTCAGCTCATATTTCCAAGGTTCAGTCCATGGTTGGCCAACTCTATTGTTCTGGGCCTAAGATGAGGCAGAAGATCATGGTGGAAGGGCGTGGTGGAGGAAAGCTGCTCAGCTCATGGCATCTGGGAAATAAAGAGAAAAATAAGAAGCCAGATGGACAAGATCTAATCCCCAAGAGCACAGTACCTACTTTCTCAACCACATCCTACCTTCCTACAGTTACCACCCAGTATTCCATTTAAATTATTAATCTATCAAGTGGATTAATTCATGGACAAGGCTACAGCTATTATAATTTAATCATTTCACCTCTGAACATACTTGCATTGTCAAATATATGAGCTTTTGGGAGAACACCTCATATCCAAATAATATACTATATATTATGTAAACACATAATCATTTTTTAAACTTACGTAGGTATAGTAACATTTAATATCAGGCAAATTTAGTTTAACAGTTACTGTATATATAGTTGCTTTTATATTATTTTACATCTTTCCCACTAATAGACTTTTTCAAAAGTGGTTTTAAAAATTGTAGAAAATGTGAAATTTTTATGTTAAAAATGATTCCCATACTCTGAAATGTTGTTTAGTCATGGTGCGGGTACCAAATGCAAAATTAGCAGAAGAATATTACATTTTCAAAAAAAGATACCTCCTATGCCATATTTTTGTTAACTGGAAAAAATATATCTTCCTTAAGTGAAAATGTTGATGTGTTACTAATTTCTTAATAATAACATCATAACACTATAATTTATGGAAGTCTAATTATTTACCTTAAAATCGTAAGAAGTGAAATTTTAATCACAATAATTAGAAACAAGTGACTGACATATATTATTTTCATTATAAAACACTCAATAGACTTTTTCATAAACTTGCTTCTTTATACAAATTTCAATGTGTTCATGTTCCAATATCTTATTTTCTATTAAAAAAAAAGGATGCTAAATTTGATAATGTTCACATTCGAGACTTCAAATTATTTTTTAATAAATTTGAATATTAATTTCAAAACTCTGTTTTCATTGCCATCTAATCAATTATTTGTGGTAAAGATAAATATACTGACAGATAAAACCATATTCAGAAATATATCTAGTAAATTATTGTTGCAATGCAATATCTTAGGAGAGTACTCACACAGTCTAGGATCCAAAACAAAGATCTTATATGTTCATCAGAAAATTTCATTTGTGATTTTTTTTGTGCAGTTACATTATTTCACTTTCCAATTAACTCTTCAAATTTTATGTGACCTTATATCATCCAGAATCTTGCTTTTGCGAGCAGTGTGACCCTATAATGCTGAAAAGAAGGTGACAAGCTTGCATGGTTATAAAAACCTCCTTTAAAAACTTAAATTATACTATTTGCAGTAGCACACATCCATAATCCCAGCCATCTCAGAATAAAAAGGGCTTCGAATGTATCTCAGTGGTAAAGCACTCTTGCGTCCAATCCCTGGCACCAAAAAACAAAACAAAATAACTTATATTGTGGTACCCAATACAGAAAAGAATGATTTGATTTTGAAATGCAGATGAATTGATCATAGGATTAATTTTTCCCCTTACATTAATTTTTTCCCTTACATTCTACATTATGAAAAGACAATGACATCAGTGCTATAGTTTAATTATTCAAAGAATTTCTTAATCTCAATATTTTCCAGTGCCATAAGAATACTAAATTTTTTTCTGATACAATGATACTTAAAACATCATGACCAATTAAAAATGAGAAAAATTAAATTTTAAAGTAGACATTTTTTATAATCCCATAGCTTGTGCCCTCAAATCTGTTTTTATTAATATAATCCACAGTTTCAAAAGAATCTATCCATAATACTTCTGTTATTTTCTAGTGGCACAATAATTTTATGGTGATTTTGATAATCACTTCAATTTATACTGAATAGATGTATTTTCTATATTCTTCACATTTTTCACTGAGGCTGGAAGGTATGATTATAGTTTCTGGACAATATTTTTAAGATCAGTGCTATTAAAAATATACTCTTTGCCTTCACAATGGCACATAACCTGTAATCCCAGTTGCTCGGAAGGTTGAGTCAGGAGGATCTTGAGCTCTAACCCAGCCTCAGCAAAAGTGAGCCACTAAGCAACTCAGTGAGACCCTGTCTCTAAATAAAATACATAATAGGGTTGGGGATTTGGCTCAGTGGTCGAGTGCCCCTGAGTTCAATCCCTGATACAAAAAAAAAAAAAAAACCTCTTTAATAAAGTTGAAGAATGCACAGAATAAAGCACATGATACACCCGGAACTTTTTTCATAGTTTTTCTATTGCAAGTGCTTGTACTTTCCACTCATTTGGGGGCATTATAATAATGTCTTATTTTGCCTGGGTGCACATTTGTGAGCAGCATCAGCGAGAATTATTTTTCACAAAAATAAAAAATCCTAAGGCTGGGGATATAGCTCGGCTGGTAGAGTGTTTGCCTAGCATGCACAAGGCCCTGGGTTCAATCCCCAGTACCACCAAAAAAAAAAAAAAAGAGTAAATAAATAAATAAATAAATCCTAAAAAAATGAAACACTTAGTATTTTTATAAAAAATATTTACTTCCTGTTTCATTTCTGACATGACTTCAGCTTGGAACTCAGCATTCCCAGCCTTTCAACAAGAAAAATGGCAAACAAATTGAAAATCAGTGACTCTCCTGGGCCTGACAGAGAACTCGAGGACACAAAGCAAATCACCACCCCAGATCTGGAGAGACAAACAAATATAAAGAAACACAGCTGAGATGAGCTTAGCGAGGGCAGAAACCAATGACTCATACATCAGAAGGGACTTAAATACTAATTAGTGAATTGCTTAAAGCAGAGGACTGCCTTTAGAATGAAAAACTCCTATAGGGTACAGTCTTCTGCAGGAGAGGAGAGTTTCTTCGGTTTTTACCTCCAGGAGTTCAATCATGTATTTATATTGGAGATCAAAGAAAAAAATCATTTTTCTATTTCTAGCAGAGTGAGGGGAAAAGTAACCACTTTGAAATATACCCCGTGTGTCCTCCATAACAAAGGCCTATCCCAAAGTGACAACAGAGGACACACAAACAAGGACACTAGATGAAATTGAAGCTCTGTAGCCATAGGTTACATCAAGGTGTGTCATATTGAAACTGCAGAAAACCAAACACAGAGAAAGTCTTAAAAGAAGACAGAAGTGGTGATGTGTGTGAGGCAGGGGGAATCACCTTACCTATACAGTGGGGAAAGTAAGGATGACAGTAGATTTTTTTACTTAAAAAAATATGAAAGGAAGAAGAGAACGTACCAAAGTTTTTAAAGTTGAAAGAAAAGACAAAATAAAAACCAACTTATAATTCTATGTCCAGGAAAATTATCCTACAAAAAGAAAGTAGAACTATAAAGACTTTCTCAAGGAAACAAAAACTGAGAAATTTATTGCCAACTGACCCACTCTGCAAGAAATATTAAAAGATACTGTTTAGGGAGAAAAGAAAAATTATATATAGGTCATAAGCTGAGATTATATAAAAAAGGAAACGTAAGAGAAAGAATATGAATATAAAATAAAATCTTTTATTTTTCTTGTTCTTAATGTAACAATCAAGTATTAAGAGTAATAGTGTTGTGTGTGATTGTAGCATATGGATGACCATTATTTAAGAAACAGGAGGGATAAATTTCAAATATGATCATAAAATTTCAAATATGATCATAAGCTTTTAACACTACCCAGAAAGAAGTACAGGATTTTTTAAAAATAGACTTAGATTGTGGAAAATTTATACTGCAAACCCTAGAGCAACCACTATAAGGATTTTAAAAGCAAGTATAATTGATGTGTTAAGAGAAGAGAAAATGAAATCATATAAAATGCATAATTAAAACAAGAGAAGGCAGAAGAGGGGAAATAAAAAAGAAATGAAAAACAAGTGTGACAAATAGAAAACAGTTACAGACATGTTCGATGTTAACCCAACTCTATCAATAATCACTTTCAATATGAATGTTCAAAATACACCAATTAAAAGACAGAGACAGGGTTGATTAAAAACAGCCCCCACTATATGTCATCTCTTAAAAAAATCTTTATGAAGACATGGGTAGGTTAAAAGAGAAAGATATACCATGGAAACACCAATGAATAGAAATAGCTAGGATAATTTCAGATACTTCAAAACAAGGGGGAGTGTGAGAGAAGAAGAGGCTACTATACAATGATAAAGGAATCATTTTTCCAAGAAAAAAAAATCTTGAGCTTGTGTATGACTACCAATAGACCTCGAAGTCTGAACCCATCACAGCCAAGTGGATCCTAAGACATGAAAATTAGACATAATGATATGTCCTGGACTGGACGCTGGAATAGGAACAGACAGTAGGTAAAAACTAAGGAAATTTAGTTAAAAATAATGTATAAATATTGGCTCACTAATATTAAGCACAAATGAACAATATTAACAATGGGGAAACTAGCTAGATGGATGTGTCGGAACTCTCTGTTCTAAATCTTCTCAATTCTTCCATAAATCTTAAACTGTTTAAAAATAAACTAACAACTTTTTTACAATAAATCACAATTTCATTTTTTTGTATTTTTTATGATGCTTTATTTTTATTCTTAGGTTTATTTGAAAACCCACTAAAGCATAAAACATTAAAAAAAACCATAAAACTTCCATGTATATTTTTTAAATTCTACTTTGGGATGGTAAGAGGAAAATGGGTATCAGAAAATAACCCAAGTCTTCCTTTTTTTCTTTTTTTTTTTTCCTGTTTTATTGATTGATTTATTTTCCTCATTTTTATTGGTGCATTGTAGTTGTACATATGATGGGATTTGTTGTTGCATATTCATACATGCCTACACTATAACAATATAATTTTGCCAATATCACTTTCCAGCACTTATCATTTTTCTTTATGATTTAATAAATCTCCATTCTGTATTCATCCATTTATGGACATCTAGGCTTGTTACATAGTTTGTATATTGTAAATCATGCTGCTATAAACATGGGCATGCATGTATCACTACAGTTTGATGATTTTAATTCTCTAGGATAAACACTGAGGAGTGTTATAGCTGGGTCATATGGTGGTTCCCATTTCTAGCCTTTTGAGAAAGCTCCATACTGATTTCCATAATGGTTGTACTAATTTACAATCCCATCAACAGTATAAAAATGTTCATTTTTCGCCACATCCCCTCCAGTATTTATTATTGTTTGTATTCTTAATGACAGCCCTTCTAATTGGACAAGATGAGATCTTAGTAGAGTTTTGATTTGCATTATCCTAATTGTTAATGATAGTCAACATGTTTTCATACTTTTTTGGCTATTTGCATTTTTTCTTTTGAGAAGTGTTTGTTAGTTCATTTGTCCATTTTATTAATTTGGTTATGGGGGGAGTGTTTTTGAGTTCTTTATATATTCTGGATATTAATACTCTGTCAGAAGAGTAGTTAGCAAAGATTTCCTCCTATACTGTGAGTTCTCTCTTCACATTCCTAATTATTTCCTTTGCTGTGTGGAAGCTTTTAATTTGATGCCATCCCATTTATTAACTCTTGGTTTTGTTTCCTGAGCTTTAGGGGTTCTATCAATGAAGTCGTTGCCTGTGCTCTTTTGACACAAGTCCTTTACAAGATTTATCTTTGTGAATATTATCTCCTAGTCTGTGTCTAATCTTTTCCCTTTTCAACTGTATTTTGAGAAATGGAAGTTCTAAATTTTGATATCTTCATTTTTTAATTTATGGTTTGTGTACTTTCAGTTCTAAGAAATCTTTACATAGTCCCAAATCACAATATTTTTTCTGCCTGTTCTTTTGTAGAAGTTTGATGGTTTAAGTTTTTCCATTTAGGTCTAGCATGCTTATTGTACTTATTGAGTCCATTCATTTTCTTTGGTGGTGTAAGATAAGGGTTAAGGGTGTTTGTTTTTTTCATTTAAAAATTCAGTTTTTCCAAAGTGATTATTATTTTTTAACTTAATCACTGAGTCACAACCCCAGCCCTTTTTAATTTTTATTTTGAGATAGGGTTTGTATAAGTCGCTTAGGGCCTGAATAAGTTGTTAAACCTGGCTTTGAACTTGAGATATCTCTTCCTCAGCCACTTGAACTGCTGTGATTACAGACATGTGCCACCACGTCTGGCTCAAAGAAGTTTTAAAAAACCATTTTCCCCTATTATTTATTAATTTATTTTGGCAATTTTGTGGAAAGCCAATTGACCATTTATGTGTGGGCTTTTTTCAGGACTCTGAATTCAGTTTCATAGATTTGTATGTCTGTATAGTAACACCATGCTGTCTTGATTGTTTCAGCTTTACAATAAATATTAAAGTTATTATTGCTCCTTGTATCACAGAAAATGTTTGGCATTTGGTTTTTTGGGATTGGCTTACTTCACTTAGCATAATATTTTCCAACTATATCCATTTACCTGTAAATGCCATGATTTTATTCTCTTTTAATGTTGAGTAATATTCCATTGAGTATATATACCACAGTTTCTTTATCCATTCATCTATTGAAAGGCATCTAAGTTGGCTCCACAGTTTAGCTGTTGTGAATTTTGCTGCTATAAACATCGATATGGATATATCCCTGTAGTATGCAGATTTTAAATTGTTTGTGTATAAACTAAGAAGTGGGATAGCTGGGTCAAATGGTGGTTCCTCTATAAGTTTTCCAAGGAATTTCCATACTGCTTTCCATAGTGGCTGCACTAATTTTCAGTCCCACCAGCAGTGTATGAGTGTGGTTTTTCTGCCACATCTTCGAAGACAAGATTGTTATATTTACTTTACATCCTGGGATTTTTTTTCTTTTTAAATTTTTATTTGTTCTTTTTAGTTATACATGACAGTAGAATCTATTTTGATATATTTATACAAGCATGGAATACATCTTATTCTAATTAGGATCCGAATCTTGTGGTTGTATATGATATTGAGATTCACTGTGGTGTATTCATATATGTACTTAGGAAAGTTGTGTCAGAGTCATCCATTGTCTGTCCTAGTCTCGGCCCCCCTCCTTTCTCTTCATTCCCCTTTATCTAATTCAATGAACTTCTATTCTTCCCTCCTACCCTCTTGTTGTGGTTTAGCATCCACTTATCAGAGAGAACATTGAACCTTTTTATGCGGATTGGTTTATTGCACTTAGCATGCTAGTCTCCAGATCCATCCATTTACTGGTGAATGTCATAAATTCATTCTTCTTTATGATTGAGAAATATTCCACTGTGTATATATACCACAATTTATTTATCCATTTATCTGTTTATGGGCATCTAGTTTGGTCCCATAGCTTAGCTATTGTGAATTGTGCTGCTATAAATATTAATATTGTTGCATCATTATAGTATGTTGATTTTAACTCCTTTGGATATATATGGAGGAGTGGGATAACTAAGTCAAATGGTGGACCCATTCCTAGTTTTTTGAAGAATATCCATACTGCTTTCCAGAGTAGTTGCACTAATTTGCAGTGTCACCAACAATATATGAGTGTACTTTTTCCCCCCACATCCTTGCTAACTTTTATTGTTGTTTGTATTTTTGAGAATTGCCATTCTGGTTGGAGTAAGGTAAAATCTCTGTGTAGCTTTAATTTGCATTTCTCTAATTGCTAGAGATGTTGAACATTTTTTCAAATATTTGTTAATCATTCATATTTCTTCTTTTGAGAAGTGTCTGTTTAGTTCCTTTGCCCATTTATTGTTTTTTTGTTTTGTTTTGTTTTTGTTTTTGTTTAACCCATTTTTGGTTAACAGCTTTTTTGAGGTTTTTGTACATCCTACAAATAAATATCTTATCTGAGGTACAGGTGGTAAAACGTTTCTCCCATTCTGTAGGCTTTCTCTTCGTGTTCTTGATTGTTTCCTAGGCCATGAAGAAGCTTTTTATTTTGATATCATCTAATTTTTTGATTTTTGATTTTACTTCTTGTGGCTTTAGGAGTCTTGTTGAGGAAGTCAGTTCCTAAGCCAACATGTTGGACTGTGGGCATACATTTTCTTCAAGTAGGTGCAGGATTTTTGGTCTAATACCTAGGTCTTTAATCCATGTGATTGATATATTTTTTTCTATTCTTTCACCTTCAGTCTGTGGATGTCTTTGTGTCTGAGGTGAGTCTCTTGGAGACCACATATCATTGAGTCTTGTTTTTTAATAAAATCTGCCAGACTATGTCTTTTGATTGATGAGTTTAGGACATTTACATTTAATGTTAATATTTAGAGATGATTTTTATTCTCTGTCATTTTGATTTATTTCTAGTTTTTAATTTGTCTGACTATTCTTCTAGTGTAGTGATAGAGTGTTTTACTCCACTCTCAGGGTGGGGTAGCTGTAGAGTTCTGTGAGAAGAGTTCTTACTGTAAGAAGACCTCCTAAAGGTGGGGTTTAGGTCTATTCAGGCAATTGGTGATTTGTCTAAAGATTTTAAATCGTATCTCCAGGGCCTGGCCACAGCTGCCTATGCAGGCTGGGATACTGCCACCAGTAGTCTCCCTGGTTTCCACTGCTATGGTGGAAGAGCCAGTCCTTCACCTCTCCACCACCCATGGATCCTGTCCTTCCTGGCTTCCCAGGCTCAGTCCCCAAACACATAGTCACTCCCACTTGGCCCAATCAAATCCCAGCCCACTACAGCTGGTCCTGCAAGCCACCAGACTCAAAGGGAGGGAGGGACCTGGTATTTTTCAGGTCTCTATGACCCCTGTTCTCCTGAATTAAACATTCTCCATGTTTAATCTCCTGATCTCCTAGGCTCACAGTGTTGTGTGGCAGGTGTCTATCAGGTCTCCTTTTCAGACCCAGCTCAGATTTCCTAGATCAGAGCTCCTGAACTTGCTCCCACTGCCTCAGGCTGCCCTAGTACAGAGGAAATATGACTCCTGCCCCAGATCTCCATGTAAAAACCGGGAGACATGTGGCATCTTTCCCACACAACAATATAGTACGACACACCCTCTGGATCAGTATGGCAGTGCTCTTGATCTCTGGTTTCTCAGTATCAGAACACGCATGCCACAGTGCCACCTGAAATGCTGGTTCTCTTAGTCCCCTCCCCATTTTACCTGCAGTGGATCAGCTTTGGCACTCACTGGCTTGCAGTGGGCTTTCTTCTTTTGTTTTATTGTATCCAACCTTCTGAGTCCTGAAGCTGTTTTGAGAGTCCACCATTAAAAAATCCTTCTTTTACCCACCTCACTGAGAAACTATTCATCTGTTTTCTTGGTCTCATGCCACAGAGCAGCTTCAAAAACAGCCTTCTCTACTCTGCCATCTTCTGAGGGTCCTCACCTGTGCCTTTCTTGAAAAATATCTTTCTTAAATTTCTAATTATGTAACAGGGAAAGCAGCCTCACTCATGGATTGCTTTCTGTTATCTGTGATGCAGGTTTCTGGAGGCCTGACAGGTCAAGTTCACTGATACTCCTTCCTTTCTGGCTGAATTGGCATAGAAAAGATAGGAGTAGAAACAGACTAGACTACTGCAATAGTTTCATAATTTGGGCAGAAAGATTTTCATGCTTACTCCTTCTCACCCTTATCCTGTCAATATCACTAGAGGTAGATCATAGCTTCTATTTTTCTTGCAGTCTACTACATGGGATAGAAGCTAGACAAATTAGTGGCTAACTGCATATATGTATAATATAATGATATGCATAAGACCTTAGTTTGATTCTCCAAACACTCTGAAATATGAATTATGTGTCTAAAGTTAATCAGGCAACAAGGTAAGTCACATTGGCTTTAAATTATATGCTGTAGTATTTTGTTCAAGAAAAACCAAGGTTCATGGATTCAAGTTGAAAGAGAGAATATTTAACATAAGACGAATATTTGTTTTTAGGACTCTAAAAGCACAACTCAGAGACAGGTGTGATGATTTGGATTGTGAAAGCTCAACAGTCTGCATCTCTGCCCTTCACATGGTTCTCCAGCATCTGCATGTCATGTGTAATTCTGTCCACTGGCCATGCAGTGCCATCACTGTGATGCTTTCCTTTGGTTGAAGAACAAAGCACTTCCTGATATGGAGGACACATTCCTTGAACAAAAATGAACAGTTCTAGAATCTAAGGCTAGAGTTTACTATAGCTATTTATTGACCAGAGAAACAGAATTTCAGAAGGCTCATGCTGATTAGGTTGTACTAAGCATAACAAAATATGAATGTAAAATATAATGGGTTTACCTATGCAAATGACTTTCAGAGAAACATCAAAATTTCTTTCTTCCTTAAATGTTAGTAGTTTGATATTCTCAGTATTTGTTAAAATAATCATTTGTTCATTCAAAAGTTATGCTTCATAACCGAATATTTCTCCACAGCACAATAATCGATGTTAATTGTTTGCTGATTCTCATTTTCCAATATGTTAATTTTTGTCCATTGAATTTACTACACAACATATGATCAAATACTAGTCTGAATGACATTGCTTCACAAATAAAAAATCTCCCATTATTTATCTCATTATGGCAATGTGATCTTTTCACCCTATTATGAGTCTAAGGGAGTTCTATCATAACAGTGAAATTGGTGAAAAAGTTAATTTTTTCCTACTTAAGAAAATTTAACCATACTTAGTCATATCTAATTTTATTGTATCATGTTTTGGTAACATTGCAATGTTTTCCTGAGATCCTAAAACTTTTATAACCATATACAATATTTATTTGTTTTTTAATAATATTCCCTCTTATCTTTTTTTAAAAAAGAAAAACTTTATTTTATTTATTTATTTTATATGTGGTGCCGAGGATTGAACTCAGTGCTTCACATGTGCCAGTCAAGTGCTCTATCACTGAGCCACAACCCCAGCCCCTATATACAACATTTGTATACAAAAAGTACATCCAAAACGTGGGGTCAACATTCCAACATATAGACACAGTAAACAACATTCTTACTAGGGCCCCTAAAGCTCAGAAAACAGTGCTAACAGTTAATAACTAGGATGACACCCTAGCAAAAAGCTTCACAGCAAAGGAAACAATTAAGAATGTGAAGAGAGGAGACTGCAGAATGAGGGAAAAATTTTGCTAGCTACTTTTCTGACAAAAGATTCATATCCAGAATATAAAAAGAACTCAATAAACTTAACACCCCCAAAACCAAATAACCCAATTAACAATGGGCAGATAAATTAGACAATTCTCAAAAGTAGAAATACAAAATGGCCAAAAATATATATGAAAAAAAATATTCAACATTGTTAGAAATTAGGGAAAAGCAAATCAAAACCACACTGTGGCTTTATCTCACTCCAATTAGAATGGAATTCAACAAAAATACAAACAGTAATAAACACTGAAGAGAATGTGGAGAAAAGGGAACATTTTTACATTTTGGGTAAGATATAAATGAGGATAATCGTTTTGAAAATCAGTATGGAGCTTCTTCCAAAAGACTAGGAATAAAACTATCATGTGGCTCTGCTGTCCCACTCCTAGGTATTTATCCTGAAGAATTAAAGTCATCATGCTACGGTGATACATGCATTCCTGTGTTCACAGCAGTACAATTCACAATAGCCATATTATGGAATCAGCCTAGGTGTCAGTGAATGGATGAATGGATGAGAAGTGTATATGCACAATGGAAGGTTTTTTAGCCATACAGAAGAATGAACTTATGTCATTTGTAGGAAAATGGATGGAGCAAACATTATGTTAAGCAAAATAAACCAAATTCAGAAAGTCAAGGGTTGTAAGCTTCCTCTCATATATAGAAGCTAGAGGGGAAAAAGGAAAAGAAAGGTGGTGGGGGGCGAAGCAGGGGTGGGTTTGTGAAAATCAAAGACAGAGCAGTAGAGTAGAAGAAAGGGGGATGAATGAGAGGAAGGAAAGGGGAAATACTGGGAAATGATATTGGCCAAATTATACTGCTATATTGCATGCATGTATGAATATGTAATAATGCATCTAATCATTATAATGCAGCAATACTAAATATGGGAAGAAATTTTAAAATAACAATAAGAACTACATCCAACACAACACAATCAAGACAAATTTAAAGCAACAAGGGCCAATATTAAAAACACAAGCACCCACACATACATATGCAAATTTTTATGTAACTGGAAGCAAGATGAATACTTTCAAAACCATACCTATTTATTAGGCATGCAAATTTAGAGGTAACATAAATCACTTCTAGAAAACAAAGACTACATCACCTCCATGACATAATTAACGAGCATACATGCAGAGAAAGAAAGGAAAAAAACAAAGCAGAGAGAAAGAGAACCAAGTTTTTTAGTGAACTTTGTCATATTACAGCCCATACAGCAAAAATAAACTGGCCATATTAACGTTTCCTAATTTTTCAAAATTGATTTTATTCCTACCATTGTACTGTGGACAGCTTTTAGAGAATATAATTCACTCCAATGTATTTATTCTAAATCTTTACAACCATATTAGAGTTGATTATCGTACAGAATTTAATTGCAGGAATTTCCCATTTAACTCACAATAGAATACTATTAATAATTGTGCTTATAAATTTCATTTAAAAAATAATTGTAAAGCACACTGAAGAGAAAACTGATATGCAGGAAAGTCACTTGTGAGGGCAAGACTTTGAGATGGCAAGACAGCAGGGAGAAGGGCTGAATTGAAAATCTTCTGATTTTTTATTCCCTTTCCACATTCACTGGTGAAGAATTTTGGGTAAGTGTTTAATCTCCCTAGATCTCAGCTATTTCCCTCCTATAAATGGATATAATAATATTTATTACACAAGATCGTTTTGAATATAAAATGAGATATCAAATATTAAAATCAAATATTAAAGTGTTAAACAACTGTAACTGGAGATATATATTATTATTTAAATAGAAACTTGTGTTTTTTGTTTTGTTTTGTTTTGTTTTTGTTTTTGTTTTGCTGTACTAGGAATTGAGATCAGGACCTCACATTGTATGCCAGGCAAGTGCCTTACCACTGAGCGATATCGTCATCCCATTTTAATTTTTACTTTGAGACTGGGTCTCCCTAAATTGCTCAGATTGGCCCTGAATTTGTCAGCCTCCTACCTCAGCCTGCTGAGCAACATACACCACTAAGCCTGATCCTTTGTTCTTTTTAAGATTAACAAATTAGCAATAAAAAGGAGTGACTTCAGTTTTTACCATAATATCTGGCCTCACAAATTCCATTTGATTTAGAAACATGTATGTCATAAGTACCTGTGGAAAATGTATCAAAAGCCATTGTGTACTTAATCAATGGCTGCATTGACATGCAATATGTTGTTAGTCAGCACTGACTATATTAGACTATGATAACAACAAAACCCCCCAAGCCTCAGTGACTTGCAACAAAGATCTATTTCTCACTCACATATGTTTTCTGTGAGCTCTCAGTGGCTCGGCCCTGTGCTTTTTCTGTGTTCTTTACTCCGGGCAGAAAGAGTAGCACCACTTGGGAAGCATTCTGCTCTAAGAGAAGAAACAAGAATAATGGCAGCACCGTGTGAGGACTCTGAAACCTTCTACTCAGATATGGAATGCATCCATTCTGCTCACAATCCATTTGCTAATGGAAGTCACATGGCCAACACTGATGTCATCTTGATGGGAGGAACATTTCTGCCAGAAGGAAGGTCAGCAGGGAAGGGTCCCTATAGATACCCATATTTAAAACAAACAATATGGTCTACTACACAATAGATACAGTATAAATAGACACAATTATACCCAACACTTATTCTTACCATCTTCCTATATACTCACTTTTATAAATCACCTGAAAAACAGAAGTAGGAAATCTATTAGAAATGTTCAAACCACCTCTTATAAAATGATATGAATAGTTTTTTGTTTTTTTTTTTAAAATCTCAGTTTTGAATACTAGTGGTAACCGAATGAGCATTTAAACTTAGGAAAAAGTAGATGGACTTTTCACAATTTCAACAGGGAAGAATTCTGTGAAGTACCCACAACGGTCTGAGTTGTCTTTCAGGCCATGATGCTGTAGGAGTATTCACAAATATCTTAAGCGACTTAAGGGAGGGAGAAAAGTTTAAGCAGGAATTTCAAGGGAAGAAGTGCACTGAACTTAAATTTGATTTTCTACCTAGGAAAAATGACTTTGACTGGGAAGGAAGCATCAATGAGCTTTCCAACATGTGGTTGGGAGGCTATATTTTACAAAGCAATTGTTTGAGCACATTGACTTCTTTCTCTTAGGAAATGTTAATGAGATATGTAAAAGTTCTTTGAAGCATAGTCAAAGATACTAAAATAACAATTGCTATCAATTTAGTGATGTACCAAATGAATAAACCATTTTGGTTGACTCTCTACTGTAAATAAGTAAATACACTCCCTTGCCTACAGTAGAATTTAACACAATTTTGCAGAGGATAGAGAAATCTATTGGGATCTAGTCTTTTCTGGATATTTATTACAATGAAGCTTTCAAACCATGACAAAGCTTAGAGGATAAAGAATAAATAAATAACTATAAAGGAAAGTACCAGTCTTGAGGCAACTAACCCACAAGAGCCTAAAAACTACACCTGTTATGCTAAGAACATAACATTTCTAAAAAAAAACTGAAGTCAAATGCAAAGAAGCAGAATATTTAGTGATATCATGACACATAACCCAGTAGTAAAAGAAACTGAGAACCTAAAATATATTAACATTAAAAACTCTATAACATAATGGGTTTATTAATCAAAATAAGAACAAATAGATTTACAAAATACTTTGGATAAATATCATTATGGCTCAGATTTTTGTTCTTTTGCACATGAGACTCAAGTGGAGAAAATTTTACCAAAAAACAAAAGAAGAGCCCAAAGGACAATTGTTTCACTGAAAATGTCAAATTGTACTTGACAAAACATTTTAAAGACTTCCTTCCAGGAGGAAGTTACATCCAGGAGGAAGCTGCTTCCAGGAGGAAGTTTGTTCTGATTTGGGATTCCCTTGGGCTGACCCTTTCCCCCCGGGTAAGAATAGGATCTCTCTTCTTTGTTATCTCTGAATGTTATATTTTGTTGCCCTTTAGCAGAGTTTGTAAATGGAATTAGCATGGCAAGGACCTATTTCTCATATTTTAAATACCTTGTGTTAGGGCCTGTATGTACTACCCAGGCAACTGACTCAAGTATTCAAAAGCATATGGTGAACATATGTTGGTCATATATATATATATATATATATATATANATATATATATATATATATATATATATATATTTTCATTTAATAAGTACTCCATCCGTGAACTAAGCAGATAAAGTGAACAGTGGTTTGTACTGTTTAGGTACATCAATGATTTTTGTCCTTGGTTTCTCTCTTTTGATTGTCAAAATGTTCATGTAAGTCCCCATTTCACTTAGAAAAACATTAATATTTAGACAGTTCACATACATTTCTTATTAGAAAAGCATTCCTCCTTTAATATGTGGACACAAATCTACAATTTTACTTTTTGCATGAGATTTTTCTTAAGTATAAATAATAACAATCATTTTTTAGAGTTTATTCTTTTACAAAATAAACAAAAGAAGTTCCCTCAAATGTAAATTTATTTCAAAGAAACAAAGTGTACTGTGGTTAGAAAGCTAATACCTTATACAAAATATGAAACAGTCTTATTTAATTATGTCTTATACAATCTAAAAAAATTATTTTCTAAAGGAGTCTTTTTATTTCAATGTCAAGTTTATTGACTAGCATTAAGCAGTATTAGAATATTATCCTATTTTTAAATGATCACTCCAACCTTTTGAAAGAAATAGGAAGATAAACTTAGGATAGAATTGTTTTATTTAATTTTTGTTCTCTTTTGGCATTCTGAAAATGTTTACCTTTTTCAATTTGAGCAAAACTGTGGAAATAATTAGAATAAAAGAGATTTCTATCAGAATATTTGATCATCTTTAATGAAACTCTATTAGAACCATAATTGAAAAAACATAAGTAAATATTTTAAAAATCTAAGTATTTATATAAGTATTTGAATAAGTGCATTCAAAATATTAATTAATAACTGGCAAATTTACTAATTTGTTTCTAACACAAACATGAAAATTAATTAGGACTAAATAAATACATGTATGTTATATCAATATAATATATATGCACAAGTAATATATAAACCACTATTATCAGAAAACAAAGATGTTCTTACCAAAAAGAAAGTACAGAAAATCAACTGTCCCACTATTTTCTTGGGGAATATTTTGATTTTGTTTTTTCATTTGTTTAGGAAAATATCACTGCCTCATAATTCCCTCATTTCAAAATGTTATCTAATTACTACTTGGCCCTTTCTAGCAATCCTTTACACTCCTGTCAAAGTGACATCTTGGGGATGACTATGTCCTATGGCTTACATGGTTTCCCTTATCTTCAGGATGAAATCCATGTTGCTGGAGCACATCATGCAAGGGTATTGCTCATCTGACCTCTGCCTACACCCTTTCTTATTTTCTATTATTTTCCCCACCTATTAGCTCTTGTCCAAATGATAACACTCCCTCACCTTTCTGTATGTTTTCACATATCTCATTCTCAACCTAAACTAGTCAATGTTAACCTCATCCTTCCTCCACACTTCAACCCAGTTGAATCCTAATGTTTTCTTGATTCAACTCAAGAATCATGTCCCCCTAGATGCTTTATAGACCACTTTTCCTTTCCTATCCTCGTGTCCATTTCCAATCCCCAACTCCCACACTAACATTCACAGTAACCTTTAAAACACAAAAGCTAACATATTGCAACACAGGAAAACTATCCACTGACATGAATTAATCATTATGTAATGCCAAATCTATTCTTGCTTTGGCTTTCTTCTCAGTGACCCGACATGAGAGGGTATACATCATAGACACACCACCACCATCACCACCAGCACTGGTATCAGAGGTTAGATCAGGAACAAAAATTAGCAGATGAGTATTCAGAATAACTGCATCTCTTTTTAGCCCCCCCCCCCATATTATTTTAGTTATAAGTCTACAAAACTACCTTCTGATTGAGAAATGGATGCAAGAATTGCATTCATCAACACTGAAAGAAAAAAAAATGCTTACCCAGTAGAGAAAATATCCCTCAACCCTGAGAAATCCTATACAAGCCAAATAAATAATACAATTTCATAGCCACACAGAACTGACTCCAGGCCACAATTGTGTTTGAAAATGGGTGGGACCTAGTGGAAGCATCACTGTGGTAGGGAAGAAAGAGTTTCTCCAGGGCCTACCTGTGTCAGTGAGCAGCATCAGGCCACACGTGTTCTCTCCCATGATGCCTGTCAGAGCCCATGCACTCTCCTGCACTGCCCAGCTACTCCTGGGGCCTGCGGTCAGACTGGCATCTCAACCAAAAGAAAGGAGACCTCAGCCATTTGGAAGCACTTACTTGGTTTTTTTTTGTTGTTGTTGTTGTTTTTTGTTTTTACTTCTGGAGCAAATCCCTATATTGCTCTGAGACAGGGAGCAATGTGCCCTCTTTTTAGATAACACAGCATTGAGATAGCCAAAGAATAAAATGTGAAATGGAAAAAAGAGGCAGTAGGCAGTCCATTTTAAGTGTCTGCCAAACAGAAATGAGCATAGTCACCCCAAAGCTTTCCATTTTCCTTTGAAGCAGTCTACAGCTTTTTCAGTTAAAAAAAATGATCGACCTAAGTGAGCAGGAAATTGGGTATCTGGGTTATGGAAGAGCCTACCTAAAAAGGCTGAATATTATTTTCCTATTTCTAAACAAGTATCTCCATATTACTATGCCATATCAAAAACCAATTTTTTTTTGTTAGTGAGGAGTGACTTTTTTTTCCTGCTGAGGATAGAGTTTTCTTTGTAATAATTAAAAATGCAAACACGGAGGTATGGGGAATAAAGAAGAAATTCAGTAACCTCACTTTCCTGCCTCTACATAAAACTTGCCAGACTTCAACCAACTGTGTTCTCCACCTACAAAATTCAAACATTTCCTGGATTCAGTTTATTCTCACTGAAAAGACATTTCATGAACTGTATAACATTAATCTACATGCTGATTAAAATAATCTTCCTAAGTTTTAATCTTTCAATGGATCAAGCAGGAAAAAAAAATGATATATAAAGAACATTTTGAATTTTCTCCCAAAATCAGCCAGAAAGAAAATAACTTAATTACACCTAAAAAGAACTTTTTGCCTATGGTAATCTTTATGTCATGAATGTATCCATTTGAGACATATTCTCTGATTATTTTGTATGTTGAAAGCAAGTTTGGAAATGTTTGAAAGAGCACATTAAAATAGAGTATAGGGCTGGGTTTGTGTCTCAGTGGAAGAGCACTTGCTTAGCATATGTGAGGCACTGGGTTCAATTCTCAGCACCACATATCAATAAATAAAATAAAGTTCCATTGACAACAACAACAAAAAGCCAATTATATTATTTTAAAAAATAGAGTATAATCCTCCCTAAAATATTAGAATGCTATTACTATTACAATCTTAAAACTCATTTTTACTGTTCAGTTTTCTTCTTACCTGCAAGTAGAATCAAGTGAGTGGAAATAAGAGGTTGTGACAAAAATGTTTGATAGTGTTAAGTTTCAGAGCTCAGTCATGGTGGGAAGAGGGGAGTGTGAAGAATTCTAAGGCCACGCTGATGCTCAACAAGCCCTGGACAGAGGTAAAACATGAGTGTGCTTGATAGGAAAGATCCATATTCCCTTTAATTAAATTTCATCTTCTTACTGAACATATCCCCAAAAAGACAATTACTGAAACTCCACTTAGAGATAAGATAATTGAGCCCCAGAATCATTACAAGTTATTGAGCTATTAGCAGATCCAAGACTCAGGCTTCTTGTGCTTTTTCTATTATATCATGTTTTTCTCATTACACCAAGTTTTTCTTTATGAAAGAACTGTGGCATGGTAATGAAAAGAACACAATTTTCAAGAAAGCTTTACTTGCCCAGTGTTCAAATCCAGAATGTTCTCTGATAGGAACAATGGAAAACCAGAATTTTTCTTAGAGAAACATTTCAAATTTCAATAATAATGTCTCTCAGTGAAATCTTGTTCCAAATCCCTTTGAACCAACAAGAAGAAATAATAACAGGGAAAGAGCACATCTGAGTCCTGTTTCCCACATATAAGAGCAGATAAAAATGTGCCCTCAAAAGAAGGCACTTCCTAAAAAGTGTAATAGACATTGTGGACAAAATAAGTGACAATAATTGCTATTTTCCCTCTTTCTCATTTTTCCTTTTTGTCCAGTCGTCTTCTCCTATGGCACATGCAATGAAAATAACACTTTTGGACCATGATTTGACAGCCCTAATGTGGAGGCTCTAGTTAATGAGAATCCATACATCAGTTGGATTTCTGGGTCACTAAGAAAGCATGTGGTATGCCCACTGCAGCCACTGTGCCTTGTCACCGAGGCACATATCCTCCACTCCTGTCAGGGCCAGCTGCTTACTGCTCTGTGTCCTCCAGACTCACATCAAAATGCTGAGCATACTATTCATGGGCTCATTTCCCTTTCAGATCTGCTCATAGGAAGAAGGGTTGATCATCATTGATTGACCTGTGGTTTTTCTTAGAGGAAAATTATTATGGGAATACTGGGGATTGAAACATTCTTGTAGTTGATTAGTAAAGTAGTACTCAAATTATTTTCTCAAGGAAGGACATCCGAAAGCAAAATGCATTCAGTTTACCTCTCCCTACAGTAATGATCTTTAGAAATTTTTCCATCTGAACCTACATAAGAGTAGAACTAGATCAGTTAGTTACCTGATAATTCATGCAAATTTTATAAGTCCAGATGCTGGTGATATAAAGGAAAAACTCAAAAGACAGTAAATATCTAAGCAATAAAGAAGCCTCACTTAGATAACTAAAAAGATCACTTTTAGATAACTCCAAAGATCGTTTTTTTTTTTTTTCCTTGTGGAAAGCAAATTACATCTCTAAAATTCACCCCACCAGTGAAATACTTACAGCAGATAAAAATACATGCTTTTGTTTTACTGGAATATAGGAGAACTTTGTGATTGTATTAATGTTGACATAGCAAAACCAGGATGAAATTTCCCAGAATCCTCTTCCCGTGTAAATATGGCAGAGAGGCAGCCAAAAGACAACTATTTGTAATATTTAAAATGCTGGAGTGAAGCTGCACATGTCTAGCTCTGGGGTTGGTGTGGAGGATCAGGTATCACTAATGCTTGTGAACTCTTCACTAATCTGTGGCTCATTTGCTGGGAACAGGCACACTGCTGCCTCTCCAGCTCCCACCAGATCTCCTGAATTCAGCTTTCCTGAGTCCTGAGTCCTGAGTCGGATGCATGCATGCAGCTTCTTGTCAAAGGGCATTGGCTTCTTCTGCAAAGCTCCTGTACTGTTAAGATCAGAAGCAATAAGGGACAGTTCCTCCACTACACCCTCACATGTTCTACATTGTCTACATTCTCCTCTATGTCAGGGCCAGCATTTCCTTATGACAGCCGGCCTAAGGCAACTTCACACCACCAGCAGCCTTCCAGCTGCCACAACTGCATAATGTGTATTTCTCCAGCAATTTCCTTACTCCATCTCACTTATACTGGCTCCACTTGCCATTTTCACCCCTGAATCACACTCAAGAACAGAAATGGATCCTAATCAAGGAACTGGTGACAAGACTCTGGCTAGAATTTAAGAAATGGTATTGACCAATAACTATCATACACCTTTTGTTCTCCCCTGTTGGACAAGGGTGTCTTTTGCAGTTATTCTCTGACTACCCCACCATGTGTATGTGGGAGTAGATGATTCATCTCTTTAGGTCACAGAGCTTCATGTTGAAAAGAACTATCCTTAAGGAACACACGAGGAAACTCTGCATATCAGAATCTGATTAGATGATGAGATCCTGGACTTCAAACCTGAGCCCCTGTTGATGTTAGAGAGATAAGATTCAGCCTTGAGAAGGTATCGGAGAACACTGTATGTGGAATAGATAATAGAGTTGATGTCAGATGGTGGACTATCATTGCTAGTTTCTAAAGATTGTCCCCCAATCAGTCCCAGCAGCCAGTACCCATGCCCTTATGTAGTACCTCCCTTTGAGTCTTGACTATCACTGTGACTCACTTTGACTACTTGAGCAATGGCTTGTCTCTCCCACTTCTCCACTCTTTCTGTTACTTTCATTTCCAGTTTTGTTCACTCCAATCCACTAACCACATCATGGCTAGGTTAAGTCATCTAAGACTATAATCCTCATTATATCCCCTTACTATTAAATAACTCTTCTAGGGAGCCCATTACACATGAGGGTCTTCTCCCATCTCTATGTATACCCGTTTTCTAGTACCCTCCAGAATGATTTTCCCCACTCCAGCCAAGATTATATTTTAATATTTCTAGCTATGCCATGGGTTTGCCATCTCTGTAGGTTTACTTACCTTGTTCTCCCAATAGAAGATTTTCAATCCTGCTTGTTACCTGCATAAGATCTACCTTTCAATGTTCAACTTAAGTCCCATCATCTCTATGAAGTTCCCTAGATCCTTTTTCTGCCCTTTCTATCACAAACTTCTTATAAAAATCTTAATAATATATACATATGTATAATTTATTAATTAGCTTATAGTTATCTTGGAGAATTGACTATGTTTTATTTATCTTTGACTTTTCAGTGCAGACAGAAGTAAGTACCTCTTGGATTGGTAAACTTATTTTTCATTTTATACTCTTCAATTAAGGTATTTTAAGGGAAGATAAATTTCCCAACCCATACTAAGACAATTGTACTGATGACTTTTAATGAAATTTTTAGTAAAACTATTGCTATCTCTGGTATTCACACTCAGAAGATGACCACAGAGTAATTATGCTTAATCTTTATAAGTATGAAAATCTCTTTTTAATTAAAAATGTTATGAATTCCCTTGCTGCCTGTGATTGTACTTTTGACAAAATACATAACAAAAAGTCACTCTGCATTCCCTGATAGTGTACAGTGAATGCATTTTTATTAAACCCAGTTTATTAAACCCATAAAATTAAAAATCATAAATCTCTGTCATCTGCTATTTATTTATTTTGTCTATAGTTAATTATTGAGAAAATTATCAATTCTAGAACACCTTGCAATAATTTCATTGCCTCCAAATTCCACTCTTTCATTCTATATTGGCATCCCTCTATTGGATTTTTTTAAAAGAAGCATGACTGTTTCCCTCAATATCACTCTACAAAAGCTCAGCCTAATATAATGAAAACCTAGATGCTCATAAATAAATGATTGGGTACATTACAATAGATACGCGCAGTGATCATGAATGTAATAATAAAATTAAATTTTTATAATAATGTAGAAAAATTACTTTTAGCGCTCCATTAAATGTGTGTGTATATATATATGTATACATGTGTATATATATAAACATATGTATATAATAAACAGACTTTTTAAAATTTTAATCTAATTTATTCTCTTAAACTCCCATTGATAAACTTACAGCTCAGTGATAGCATGTTCATGTAGCAACAATTCAGATGAAGTTATAGAACATTACTGTCATTGCCAAAGTCTCCATTTTGTCCCCTCCCAGTTATTACCACCTCTCAAAGGGAATCACTACTTTGATTTCTGGCAGTGTAAATTTTTCTTGCCTGTGGTTGAGCTTTATACAAAGGAAATCAGATAGAATGTGTTATTTTCATCTATATTTTTCACTCACCTTATGTTTATGAGATTTCTCATAGTTTACAAATCTATTGTTGATGGATATTTGCCTTGTTTGAAGTTTTTAGAAAAGTTGCCATGAGCAGTCTTGGTCTAATTTAATAGTGAATAGGATTTATAAGCTGAGCTTTTGTAAATATTGTAAAAGTATCTTCTAAAGGGCTTGTACCAATTTACATTCCAACCAGTAGAGAATAAACTTTCTGTGTGCTCCATATCCTCACCAACTCTTGGATATCATCTTCTGTAAAGGGTAAGTTCAAACTTTATTGATTTTATAAAATTCACAACATCCCTTTATTATTTCCTTTAAAATTTATTTATTCTGCAAGTAAGTCCTTTGTTATATATGAATATATATTTTCTTACTATATGACTTTACTCTTTATCCATTGGTTTCTTTTGATGAACCATACTCTCTAATATTAATGGAATGCAATTATCAATCTTTGTCTTTACTGTTAGAACTTCTTTTTCCCCCATAGCTTTATTGAGATAAAATAAAATGCACATATTTGAAGTATGCAATATGATCAGTTTTAACATGTATGTAACCAATACAATCAATATAAAAAGTATTTATATTACTTTTTTTAAATTTGAAATCATGCAGACTAAAACACATTTTTTAAAAACTCTGTGTGTGAATACCAGAGATAGCAATAGTTTTACTAAAAATTTTATTAAAAGTCATCAGTATGATTGTCTCAGTATAGGTTGGGAAATTTATCTTCCCTTAAAATACCTTAATTGAAGAGCATAAAATGAAAAATAAGTTTACCAATCCAAGAGGTATTTTCTTCCGTTTGCATTGAGAATATAACACTTTAATCTGCTTTCTCTTTGTTTCCCATATCCTTCATGAAGTGGACCATTCGTACTCTAAGGAGACAGCTGCAAAGTTTCCTAGGTCACTTTGCTGGGTCTAGCTAACACCTTGAAGCCATCCATTCTCTGCCTTTTTGTTTGTTTGTCTCTATATATTTCTTACCTACATATACATTGCAGTTCATCTGTTAGTTTGTTACATTCTATAACTGAGAATTCACCTTTAAATATATTCCTGCACCTGGAATCTTCTAGTCAAAATCATGGGACGGACTTCTATTGGAGATTTGATCATTCACACTATTTACTATAAAGTTAATAATCATTTTAAATAATATTTATTCCCTCAAGGACCTCACCATAACCATCCTCCACCTCAGAAAGTGCATATTTATTCACATTCTTTGTTTTATCTCTCTAAATGAGTACTTAGCCCACACACACACACAAAAAAAAATATTTTTCCCAAAGCCATGGTAACTATTTTTAAAAGGTTCCTCTGCATTTTGTCTTTATCTAATAGCTTATTTTTACAATGTGTATTAAAGTAATGTGACCATATATGATAGATTCTAACAACTTGTCAAACATATAGTTGAAAGTCATTTATTACATATTCCCACTAAATGCATTAAATTCAAAAGATTCTAACTCAGAAACTTTCATTGGCACCTTAACAGTTGCTTATTAGAAAGTTTTCCTTCATAACTCTGTGTTCTGAAGCTGAGTGATTCTAGAATGAATTAAAGTACATTTGAAGGACATTGCTTCTTAATCTCTTCTTACAGCTGACCATTCCTTGTTTGTTTGTTTGTTTGTTTTGACTTTTTTTCTAAATGATGTAGTGTGAATATTGTGCATAATTTTATAAAAGACATAGGTGCACATATCAATGAAGTTATAGATACAGGAAAATAATCAGACAATATTTTTCCAAGTCTCTATGCTACTAAATTCATCCAAGTCTATGATCAAAACGATTGTAACTCATGTGGTAAGAAAGGAAAGTCCCAGTTTTGCATTTTACTCCTTAAAATCTCTGGAAATTGAGAAGGGTTATTTATATATTTTAAAAAGCGAATATTGACTGTTGCATAGCACCTGACAAACCTCAAATGATCATGGAACTAAATGTTAAAAAAAAAAAACACAAAAAACTCTAAAGTTTCCAGGTAAAATGTCTGAGAAAATCTTGGCAAACTTGGATTCGGTGCAGATTTTTAAAAGACAAGGAAAAGGAGAAAACGTAAATGACAGAATTGATTTGAAGCTTCATTAAAATTTAAAACTAATATACTTCAAAACATACTGAATTGTAATTAAGCTGTAATTCCCAATGTGATGCTATTTGGAAATGGGGGCTTTGGGAATTCACGAATCTAGATGAGGTCATGAGGGTGGTTTGGTGCCTCATTATAGGATTAGTGTCCTTATAAGAAGAGACACCAGATAGCTTGCTTCTTCTTTGCCCTTCAACCATCCATAGAGAAGGTAGCTGACTATAAGCCAAGAAAAGAGGACTCAGAATGAAACCTACCTCATTACCACCTTGATCATAGACTTCTGAGCATCCAGAACTGTGAAAAATAGATTTCTAGTGTTTAAGGTACCAAGTTTATGCTGTTTTCTATGATACACAAGCCTTTTAGTTTTTAGAGTTTCCGTTAAATGTGAGGAGGGACTTGGAATGCACTATAATGTTCAAATACCTTGATTCCAAGCCAGACCTTTTATAATTAATATTAAATTATGATGGAGCTGTGTGGTCTTGAGCAAATTATTAAAAATCTTAAGCTCAGCCTCTTCACTAGCAAAAGAAGAAAAGGGTTTTCGTGAGCATTAAATGAGATAATATATGCATGAAATGTTTTGTATACAGCAGGTGTTCAATAAATGTTAGTTCTTCCTGTGTAGCAAAAGCTGACCCTAGGAAGATAATTCATTGAAGTCCAATAAAAAAATTTCAATGAACTCTGTCAAATACACATAAGCTGGAATCCATGCCCAGCATTAACCCTTTTAGGTAATACTTAGAGTTGGTGAATCCTTGAAGTTAAAAATTAAAACACAGTTCCTGTCATATTAGATGCAAACTACAAATGTTTGTAGTAGAAATGACTGAAGCTCAGTGGATTGGTTTAGAAGGACAAATGTCAAATGACAGAATGACAAGCCTCTGTATCTATAAAGTAGAAACACATTTTAGGTTGTGTGAACATAGAACTATTATCAATGTACGCCAAGTCACACCAACTCTGACCCCTCCATTTATTTCTCCATTGTGGTTGTAGACTGGCACTCATTACAACGTGTTTAAAGAGGAGCAAGTAGGGAAACCTAGAGCTCACTGAGATATCCCTTGGAGCAGGAATTTGTTGAAGTTTCTAAACAGTAATTTTTTATATTTATCTCCAGGAAAGAGAAATAATACTAAATAATATTCTTGAATATAGTCAGCCAAATTCAAATTAGTTTTAGTAAATCCTTCACATAATACACAATTCATGACGGACTCAGCATCCGTTTAATCCCAACCAACGGCACAAAAACCTACTCTTGTAACTCTGGACATCCAGAGTACAAAGGCCATTGCATTGGATTCACTCTGTGAATGGTCAGCACTGACCTCTAGTGGCAAGCATGATGAATCGCAGCTCTGTCCTTCTTCCGTGACCCCAGGGTAGACACCCACTCCAGGGCAGAGCTTTGGTAAGGAGAACAGTACTGGACCCCTGCAGCTCTAGGTGCCAAATGGAATCACGTTTATACTTTTTTTGTTTGGGGGTAATGAGCACTTCTCCCATTTCCTAGTAGAAATCTGAAAGGGGTGGTTTGTCTAGTTTGAAGGGAACACTTTAAGAAACAAGATAATAACTCTGACCTAAGATTTAGAACCTGGACACTTGGCCTCAGGAGCGCAGCACCCATACAAACTAAGCAGAATAAACACAATGATTGTACATATGCATCTATTTGTTTTCCTTACGTTTCCTAGGGAGCATGTAAAGACAGTGTTAGAAACTGCTCTACGCAGAAAAGCAATAAGACCTTGTAAGGAAGGCACAGAAGAAACAAAAGCACAGCGCTGCTCCCAGGCACGTTGGAAACTAATAGGGAAGAGAAAACTCAATTTGATTTTTCTACGTCTCCTACAGGAATCCAACATGCAAGCGACTGTAAATAAAAATGAGGAAGGAGAAAGAGGAAATGGAGAAAGAGGAGGTAACTTTAAACTGAGGCTCTTAACTTTTATGGAGCAGGGAATACACATGATCTTAAAAAGTTATCTATCCCAATCCTATCAAAGACAGGAAAATAATAAGTAAAGAAGTTGACTCTTTTTTTGTGGGGGG
>NW_026000057.1:36971811-37017920 GCF_001458135.2 Marmota marmota marmota
GGGGGGGGGGGGGGGGGGGTACTGGGGATTGAACTCAGAGGCACTCTAACCTGAGCCCAGCCCCAGCCCTATTTTGTATTTTATTTAGAGACACCATCTCACTGAGTTGCTTAGCACCTCGCTTTTGGAGGCTGGCTTTGAACTCCAGGCTCCCAAGCTGCTGGGATTACAGGCTTGTGCCACCTGGCTAGGAATTTGACTCTTTTGAAGTCCCAAATCTTTAAATGGGACAAAGTGAGTCAAAAATCCCACTGCAGTTTTTCTGCCCCTAGACCTACCTTAAGTGAACTAAGCTTCTGTTCAGTTTGGACTTTGAAAGGAATCTGGAATGTAAAGTGGGCTATTTTAAAGAAAATCATTTCTCCTCTAACTATAGAGATAATGTCATTGCATTGAAATATACATTTATCACTGCTCAATGCAAATAGGAAAAGGATGAAGGGAATATGGGATAATTTGTTCTTATTTTATTTATCTTCTGTGTTACACATCAACATGACTCCAAATTTACCTCATTCAAAGTGCAATGTCCTCTTCTTGCCTTCTTCTCTTGAATATAAATATCTGCAAAATTCAAATTATTTCCAAGAGAGTCTCCCTGGCCTCTCCCTCATTAACACTACTTATTTTTCTGTTTTCACTTCAGACAGCAAAGCAAGAGGGGCTGTTGAACATTGTTCCTAGAACAACATTTAAAAGTGAGAAATAGGAGAGTAGAAATTTATGGGAAATCCCTTTTCTTCAAGATTTCCATCTAGGGGTTTTGGAGTGTTTGGATAAGTTTCAAATAAACATCCTTTTTCTTAGAATAGTCGATGCATTTTTTTAGCCTCCAGCGGGGAACACTGATCTGTTAAAATTGTCGTTTTTTAACTAAATTATAATTTGCTAATCCCTTAAGGACATCTGACAGGCTTCATGGCTACTCTGACAGACTTCAATATGTTTTAAATAAAATTGAGAAAAGCTTATTTGGAGAACGTACTATAGCACAGAATGGGGGTATTGCTTATACAATACTTCTACTTTACTACAGTAAGTAGGAATAAAATGCATTCAAGGATGTAATAAACTCTGTTGTTAAACTTAGGGCTGAGCTTTTAGGATCAACTGACTATTCATTGTAAATAATCAAAAGGTAACATTCAGAAACAAAGGAATTGTTATTCCAAAAGAATTAGAAAATTAGAGATACACTAAATTCTATATAAATAACATACAATATTAAAACACATAATACAAAAACTGTTGAAGATAATTTATTCATTTTTGGTGACCAATTTAGGATTTTGAAGTCTCAGTATTACTCTGCAAGTATCAATTATCATTGGACAAGGATTCTAATATCAATTAAAATAAAGATTTTATTAACAAAATATTGGAAAAATGACCATCAGACTTGATAATTTTAGACCATTAACTCCTATAGAAAAGAATGACTTTCATTAGAAATTCAGTCACTCAAAGTAACACAGGCTGAAGATGGGTGTCAAACTGGGCTTTTTTAAAGAGCCTGAAACGACCCGGCAACTTTTATAAAGAAACTTTGTGAATGAAACATGCATAGTTCTGACTATGAGAACTTTTTTTCTTTGTCAGTCATTTCACTTCTAGCAATACATCCTAAGAACATTCTGAGGCAAGCAAACATAAATTATATATCTGAAAATCATCATTTCAGCATTATTTAAAAGGCCAAAAGATTAAATGACGCTAAATGTTCCACAGAAATGAATGGTTACAGACAAGTGTACAGACATGGGACAGTTACTCTGTGACCACTCTAAATTTTGCTTCATGAAGTAAAAAAAAAAATGATGAGAAAAGACTAATAATAAAAAACTAAGAAAGGGCTGGGGTTGTGGCTCAGTGGTAGAGTGCTTGCCTAGCATATGTGAGGCACTGGATTCGATTCTCAGCACCAAGTATCAATAAATAAAATAAAGGTCCGTTGACAACTAAAAAAAATTTTTTTCTAAAAACTAAGAAAGAAAAAAAATGTGTATAAATTTGAATTTGGTTTTATTAAAATACACAAGAAAAAAATACTAACAACATATTAAGCATCATTTTAACATGAGAGCAGATTATTGATTTTTAACTTTCTTCTATAAAAGGCTGCATCTTCGAGATATTTTAGGTCAGAAAAACAATAAATATAATTGCATTTGATCTATAACTAAGTCACCACATTCCTATCTCTTCAGATGAAATTGCATACATAGTTCATTCATTTTCTTTCTTCTCTCTCCCAGCATGCATCCCATGCCAGATTGTAAGGGCACACAAGAAAAATGAAGCCTTAGTGCACATGATTCTTTATAGAGCTTACATTCCTTTCATTTCTTATTTTATCTTAATAATAATCTCAATAGGAGTCAGGGTGTAGGTATTACAAAATTCTTGGATTTTTCTGTTATTAATGCAGGCATTTTAGTATTTTCATGACCATGGAGTAACTATTATAAAAATAAATTATTAGAGTATTGAACACCAGGCTAATCATAAGTTTAAATCCTAGTTACTGTTTGGACAAGATAGATCTTAACTTGTCACCATTCCAGCGAGACCCTCTGATGTGCACCCCCAACGCCAACCAATCTTCACGTTACCTTGTATTGTCTTCATAGCACTTAAAAGTATCTGAGATTATTTGTTTGTGGGTTCGTTACTTGTTTAATGCTTGTATCTCTTGCTACTACCATGCTCTAGAATGCAACTTCGTGAAAATGGATCTTGCTTCCCTTCTCCCTGCTATTCCTTTTGCCCCAGTAACTGGGTCCACGCCTCCTAGAGAAGTCATTTCATAAACATGACCAACCACACAAATGAGAAGGCATTTCATAAATATGACCCAAAATACAAATCTCTTTGAGATTTTCCCCTTCTATAAAATAGGGACAATCATATTTTCCTTATAGACTCATCACAATTATCAAATTAGACAATATGTGAGAAAAAATAATGTCAATAATGTCATCTCTGTATTATTCTCCTGTTTAATTATTATAGCGTGAGGGACCCTGCACAAAGTTTCTGTCATGTCCTGATAATGTTGCCAGCATTATATCCTAAGCACTTTCATGGAACTTTTTTTGAAAAGGCAAAATCTCATTTTGTACACTAATAAGTATTCCTATTAAGTAAGTCTAATTAAAGCCACTAACTGCCATATTCATAAGCAATAACAGGAGTCAGTATTGGCTCTAACTATACTGAACATGATCTTTGAAGAAATGTATGAGCCAAAGAAGCTTCTGTAGATGGCTGAGGTCATGCTTGATAATACCCTTTAAGGGCTGAGAGAAATAAATAAAAAGGTGTCAAATAATTGGCAATCATTTCTTCAGGACTTAACCTGCTAGGTGATGTACTAATAAATAGAACAACTGTACATTCTAGCAAGTATACAGTTTATTTCTTTTGTTGCCACAAAGGGATACTTGGTCCCAAAGAAAATAAAGACTATGTTTTGACTTTCATGATTTGTGAAGCCCCCAAAGATTTATAATTCTATAAATCAAGACATTGTCACAGTTTAGAGCCCCAGAGAGGCTAAAGGAATTACTCAAATACAAATAGATACGTAGTGGCTCAGTCATATACACCATTAAATTCAGCTAAACTTGATTGCCATTAACTGAGGGCTTGAAGGGTCTGTCCTTGTTACTAACCTGTTGTGGTTTGGAAACAACCTAGCAACATACAGTGTTCAGCATTAAGCAAACAGAGTTCATTGAGCAGTTGCTTGGTTAGTAGTTGGTTAAATGAATTTCCAAATGTCTCTAATGTATCCTAACCTGACCATAGAGATAATAATGACAATTGTATATTTTCTTACCTAGTACTTCCCAAAGGCTTACTCTATCTCCTAACTTCAATATAGCACTCACATTCTTTATTCTAAATGTTTTGCACAAATAAGTATCTCTTAATGTCCTGCCTTCAGAAGAAGAGAACTCTCACTCAAATGCCTTAATTGCAAACCCATGATGTAAGGATAGAAATCTCTTTGCATTTGTCTGCTTTAAGTTTTAAGAACTTTCTATATGTATAATTTGCCTTAACTTTTTGCTAGATTATATTTGAACTCTTTCTCTGTTAGACTATTCTAATTTCAAGTGAATCTTTTAAAAAAAACTTATATTTGTGGTATGTATAACTACATAGCTACAGACAAAATAGAAAAACATACAAAAGATTTGTCACACATCTGGAGAAAATAAATTCTTTTCAATGCAGGAAGAGACATTCTACATTATAAGTTAACGTCTCATTTTGATGTGCTACTATGTAAAACAATCAAATAAAAGTGAAAATTCAGGAGTCTTTATAATGTGATTTCTTGTGATATTAGTGTAATATTATATGTAACAGCTTTTGTGGGAAATTCATGATTGTATAAAACACAAACACCCAGAAATTCCAGTAATATACTGCTTGAAGTTTTATAAAATACAATGTGAAGGCTATGTCAAAAGTCCAATTCTATTATTTTAGTGTTGGAATTTCAATTAAACTTTTATTACCTATTATGTAAACCATAAGTGTATAGAAGAATCTTTTGCTACTCAGACTATTTAATTAAGCCAGAATTGTTTTCTGTTGTCTAGACATTTGAATGTATACTAGATTACTGACATATGAAATCAATAAGAATTCAAATGTTTTTTCTTTCATTTCTGCCACTCCCCCCGCAAAAAAAGCTTCAACTTAATTCAAATCAATAATTATTTTGTGAGTCCCTAGTATGTATATGTTCAGCATTGCTCTTGGAATAAATATTGTTTGTAAATTCTTGGAACATCATTGTGTGTGAAAATTCTGAGCTACTTGAAATTTGTTAGAAACTTTAGAATAATTTTTTACTATCAGTCAAGGTTGCCTCAGGCAAAAAATTCTATCATTTATATATGGTTTAACTCAATAACAGTTAAACCATATATAAATGATAGAGTGGTGTGAGATTTAGAAAATTATTTTCAGTATGTTATAATGTAATATGTGTTATGTTTGCATTTATACTGTAAAATAATTATCCCCAACTATACAGATGACATAAAACAGCAGTTTAGTCATAGATCGTAGTCCTAACCTTAGGAGTAGAAGGTACTGATTAGCTGGAATAGCCTACTATCTTCAAAAACCTTTAGAGGCTATCACTTGGAACTGATTTCAGAGAAGGTTCCTCTGTCTCAGATCATTCCATCCTGATTTCTCATCCAGAGGAGAGCCAACCATCACCAACTAGGAAACTGGATCTTAAAACTGCACTTAAAATCATATTACTTGGAACCTTAGCCTAGAACAGAACTAGAACATACAGAGGTGAAATGACTGGGTCATAAGAGCCTTAACTTGATCAGTGAGTTTTCCCACTGATAGGGATTATTTGGATGGTGACTATGGGCAGATTGGATGTGGCAGGAGGAAAGAGGTCATTAGAGGTTAGTTTGCCTTTAGGGTACATATTTTTTCCCTGATGAGCAGAGTTCTCTCTGCTTCCTTTTGCCATGTCCTGAGCCGCTTTTCTTTTCCACATCTTTCCTCCATAATATTCAGCCTCATCTCAGGCCCAGAGCAATGTAGTTTGCTGTCTATGGACTGATAACTCTGAAATCATAAGCCCAAAAATAAACTTTTTCCCCATCTAATTGTTCTTATCAGGTCACAGTGACCAAAAAAAAAAAGCTGATTAAAACACCTTGCTTATGTGTGTTCACCTCCTATTAGTTTTATCACATTCATTTGCAGACAGGAATAATATCTTATTTACCTGTGTACTTCATGAAAGATTAAAACAGAGGTATATGTGTAAATTTACTCAAGAAATACTTTGTGAGTTCAATAGAAATTATTAAGACAGAAACGGCCAGTTACTGTGAAATATTTTTTGTGTGGCATTTTTTTTAATAATGTAGTTTATTTTTTAAAAAAACATTGTTTTTAGATCATGATTCTATTAGTTACAATATATGCTGGACTCAGTTAAATGACCTTGGCTTATACATGCATCTGCATTCAACTGGAAGGTCTCCTAAGGGTTGGCTAGTTCACAGAGACCTGAGACGGGATGATTCATCTCTGCTCCACATGGTCTCTCAATCAGGACAGCCTGGGTTTGTTCTCATGCAGTGGCAGGACTCCAAGAGACAGGGCAGAATTATGTAAAATCATTGGAAATCTGTATTCATAACTGAGGTACAGCAATTTCCACATAATTCTATTGTCTAAAGAAATTCATGAAACGAGCACAGATTCAAGGAATGAGGAACTAAACTTCACTTCTTGATGAAGAAAAACTGCAAAGATTTCTTGCATAAGGGGTGCATATGGGGAGTGAAGAAGATTCAGGTGCATTCTGGAAATCAATTTAGTGCAAGTATGTTTCACTTACAAATATCGATTATCATAGAAGTTATATAAAGAGTTCCCTGATTAAAACATCAGCATTCCAGACTTTCTATAAGGGTATAACTTTCTCATTTTTCTTTCTGTCTTAAGGCAAGTTTTCTACTTCACAGAGAGCACTATAATATCCTAAATTCATTTATTTATGTATTTTTTCACAAGAATTTATTGAGTAAAAGCCACATTCCAGGTGCCATATTAAGTGCTAGGCATACTAACAACATGGTTCTCTTCAAACTCCAATGGAGGAAGATATACAAAGAAGTAATTAAAATAAATTGTGTTTTCTTAGTGCTCTGAGAGTATACAAATAGACATCTCTTGAGAAAGAGATGGCTTCCCAAAAGAAGCAATGGTAAAACTCGTTTTTTTGGCCAGCAAGTAGGAAATTCATGCAGGAGAAAGAGCTGGCATCTTGGCTGTTGTATCAGCAGATGCTGGGGGTGGAAATATCATGGAGGCTTCTGGGACCAGTAAGTTGCTCAATTTGGAATTTAAATACATGATAGAGTGGAAGAGGAAAATAATAAATTACAGAGAGGAGGCCAACAGTGAAGGGCTCGAGGAATCCTCCTATGGACTTTAGATTATTAACCTTTGTTAATGAACAGCATTTGAACAAACTTTGAGCAATGAACTTATGTGGTCAGGTTTGCAAGTTACAAAGTATTTCTGATGGCAGTGTCAACAAAGAAAGAGAAACTTAAGTGAAAAGTAAGTTTAGAAAACCAGGTGGAAAAAAGAGAGCCCCAGTGAATGTGCAACTTTACTTAGCAAATGGAGTCTTTCATTCTATTTAACAGAGTAGACATTTAATAATCACACAGGACATTTAATAATTACACCAATTTTTAAAAATAACTGACTTTAAGAAACTGATCTCCATTTCTATTGAGAATGTCATAAAAGGAAACAAGCATCTCAAAAAGCAGGGGCTTAAGTTCATTGTAACAAAAGACAGGTACCACACTCTTCTTGCCTGGAAGAATATGAAGTTCCCATTCTAGAAGTTGTTCTTCCTAAGGATCCAGGCTCAGTGATAGAAAGACATCTGACAAGCCCCTCTGCTAGACTTCTTCTCTACCTAGCTTTCATCAGTTCTATGAAAAGTGTTACTATTGCTTTTGGAGGCAATAAACTACTCCGTGCTAAGAAGTAGCAAAGGTTCTGCCATGGTCATGCGTTTATTCTGTTCTCCATTTGAAGTTGAATTTCTAAGTGAAACACTAGAGGGAAGTTGAAAACAACAGACAAGTTGTAAAAGGAAGCTAGAAACAGAGAGAATATCTGCATGATTTCTACCTGCTTATCCTTCAAGACTCCTTTGAAAGTCTTACACACTTCTTGTATATTTCATGTTGCCTCCTACAACAGGGCCCCATGGCCTGGAAAATTCTCCTTCCATCCCTTCCCCTGTGTGACTTCTATTCTTCTTCAAATGTTGTAGCTCAGACAATGTATCCCTGACCCCAAACTATACGAAGTTTGTTCTGTTATAGACAACATGTTTTCCCTTTGTAGCATTTATCTCAGTTTGCAAACTGTGTGATCATTCAGTTGAGACTTGTCTGTCATAGACTAAAAGCTTCCTGAGGACAGACAGGATTCTGGTCCTGGTCTCCATTGTATTCTTGTTGTATCACACCAGGCTTAGCTCATAGCAGATGCTCCCCATGTACAGGGTGTGATTAATGAGTGAATACAACCATGAATTAACAAATAATTAGTGGTAGGTTCATTTAAGAAGATGTAATCTTAACATTTATAAAAGATACACTTTAAATATGTTAATGCTGTGAAATCAGGTGTTCCCCATGTCCAGAGAGAAGATATTGTTTGAAAATATTTTTCCCCAATCTGCTTCCAGATTGGGGCCGACAGATCGCCCAGATTGGAGACAGGGTAGTTCCGTCTCAAGGATCACTTGGACTCAGGCTCCAACTTCTCCCTGAATCAGTGCCAGGTGTGGTGGTGGCTCTTGCGAAGCACATGGCTTTCCTATGAGGTCATTACTGATGGAAACTATCAACACCTCTGCCCCTTAGGGAGGGTAAGAAGTCAGCTCCATTCAAATAAGCATTCCTTAGGCTCCTGCTTCGGAAACATTCTCCTGTTCCTACTGCAGATGTTTTAGTTTGGGGGACAGAATAAAGGATGACACTGTGGGGTGAAAATCAGAACAGACCCAATGCAGCTGCATAGGGAATGGAACCATGGATGAGTTTCCAGGTGTATTAATTCTATTTTTTATCACCCCTCAAGTCTGAGCCACTTAGCAAGGAGATGCCAAGAAGATGCCAATCTATTTCGAGTGGGTATCAAAAAGTGGATCCTCATCCCATCTCCCACAGGATGAGAATTTCTGGATAGAGAGTAAGATGTTTTCTTAGACTGCTAATGCCATAATATCTGTTTTTAGGACTAGTTTATTCCATCAAAACAGTAATTGTATAGTTCTAGACATTATTATGGTTGTTGTTCCATACAGACTGGTAATAACCAAATGGATATATAAACCAATATTATCAAATAATACAAAGTACATAGGTGATAAGAGGGGAACGCAAGATGGAAAATATGACCAAAGAACAAATCTCTTTAGTTATTTGGCTATCTTGATTTCCTCAATGGGCCATTTGTGATAGACTAAGATAGTCTGCCTAAACATGGGATCTGATTATAAAAGGACCATCTGTCTTCATTCAACAAACATTTACTGCATACCCACTATGCACTGGGAACTATGCTCTGTATAGGATCCAAAAACATATAAGATATTCCCTGATCTGAAGGAATTTACAGTCTGGTAGAACTGTTTGTCAAATGAGGAGTGAGAGGGTGGCTGTCTGGGAAAAAAAGAATGTAAAGAAGATGAAGTATTACTTGAAAGTGTAAAAACAAATTATGTTTGGCAAAGAAATTTTAAGAATATGAACATAATTGGAGTGTTTATGAGAAGGAGAAAGCTCATATTACTGCAAGTGATTTTCAAGAAGCTAAAAAGGAAAAGCTGGTATTTGGGAGAATGTAGACTCTCAGAAACCTTTGGAGGAGCCTTTGAAGTGTTAGTGTGTGGGGTTCTGGTTAATGTCACCACAGCGTGGCTAGGGGACAGGCTGTGGACACAGCATAGGGGGAATGAACACCTCACCCAGTCTTCAAAGCTGACTGCTCATAAGGAGGCTATAGCCCAGGTAAAGTCAGAAGACACCACGGGTATTTCTCCTGGGCCAGAAACTGAGGGACTTGAATAGCCATTTGTAGATAGAGAATTACATACTTCAAAATTAAAAGTTTCACACAACACAAGAGTACAAAAAAGGATCCTACCTTAAGCAATAAGGGGTAAAAGGGAATGGGCGATGGGGGGAAATATGGAAAGACAAAGAAGAAAGAGCTGACTCCTGTTTCAAGAGAAAAATCACACCACAGTAACGAGCCTGCTGTGCAAAAACCCATTTAGCAAGAACAGCCCAGACCTTCATTCCAAATTTTATCAGAAGCCATCGGCCTTAAAGTATCACTGGCGCCTACTGAATTTTCACCAGGGACCTAACAGAAAACATCTGTTCCCTTACTTAAAAGTAAATCAATTGATTAGATCAACGTTTGCTTGCTTTCTTCTATTAGAAGCCCGGCTATTTCTCTTTTTCTTCTGTCCCTGACTCCTTTAATAACTTACTTCTGCTTGTGAGTTAAAATCTGGGAGAAAGGTGTGTCTTGTTCTTTGCCTACATGGGGAAATTTACCACAGGTCAAGCTAAAATCATGTCGGAAATCCAGGGATGTAAACAATTTGGTATTATTTCATATGTAAATTGAAAGCTTACCTAACCACATAAAATGACCTCAGGCTACAAATATGTGTGTGCACCAGCATCTGTGTGTGTGTATGTGTGTGTAGATATACACAAAACTCTCACTGCCTTGAGAAAACTCTGACCATAAATAGTAAAATTTTTATTTTGAAATTTGACCTTCTTGTTTAAACTCATTCCATAGTTTTAATAAAGGAAATTCTACAACATGAGAGGATTGGGCCTGAAGGTTTTTAATTTAAAAATGGAATCTCGGTGGTGAAACTTCTGTGATTGGGATCCATATTGTCTCAGTATTTGAGTTAACAGGAGTACCCTCTTACCTGTACCAGTACCCACCACACAACAGGATCCATAGAAAGGAGGACATTAGAAACAAGCGGCCAGGACTGGTGGCTCAGGCCTGTAATCCCAGTGGTTCGGGAGGCTGAGGCAGGAGGATCGCCAGGTCAAAGCCAGCCTCAGCAACAGTGAGGTGCTAAGTAACAGAATGAGACCCTGTCTCTAAATAAAATGCAAAATAGGGCTGGGGATATAGCTCAGCGGTCAAGTGCCCCTGAGTTCAACCCCGGGTAACCACTGCCACCCCCCCAAAAAAGGGAACAAGTGTAAAAATAGCAGCCAATGACATGGCATGGAATCAGTCATCTACAGAACTAACTCATCCAGCACATAAGATGTGCCAAGCGCTGTTTCAGGCCCAGGGGATCCGTGGATGAATGGTAGAGTGTTTGCCATGAAGAGTTTCACAAGCTAACAGGGAAGAGAAATAAAACTCTAGTCATCATATCCTGAGATAAATGCTGTGCTGAGGGATATATAAAGTGACATAAGATAATACCGGCCCAAGGGAATAACTAACTCTGCCTTTAGAGAATGTGGAGGGGGACTCAGGAAAGACACAGAGGCAGTGAGATTTGAGCTGGACCTCCAGAGGGATAAGCTCTGTTGCAGAAGAATTCCTCTGTCATATGTCAATGAACTTGGCAAGCCATTTCACTGCGCTTTTCCTTAATTCTTCATCAACTAACCCAGAGAAGTCTTTGTAAGTCAAGTGTTGAAAAGACACATTGGAAGAGTCTACTTCCCAATCATGGTAAACGGGGAAGGGAGTGACGTATATGAAGTTAGGGTCAAGGGTAGGGAGAGTAGAATGAGAAGAAACAAGAATAAGAAGAAAATACAGGGGTAATAGGGACAGGAAAGATGGTGGAATGAGATGGACATCATTACCCTAGGTACATGTGTGATAGCACATGTGGTGCAACACTACATTGTGGACAACCAGAGAAATGAAAAGTTGTGCTGCAATTGAGTGCAATGAATCAAATGCATTCTGCTGTCATATAAACCTAATTAGAATAAATAAATTAATTTTTTTTAAAAGAAGAATAAGAAAATACAGGAGGATGGTGTCTGAAGTATGGGGAGAAATAACTCCATATGCATTTTACCTCTTTTTCCCTTTGCCACTTGGGGTTTACTGGCAGCATCAAAACCATTGAATGGGAAAAAGAAATAAGATGAATATTAATAATCCCTCAATCATCATCCAACAATAGGGTATAAAGTAGACATGATGTATTAAAAGCAAAGGGGTTTAAGACTGAGAAAAATCACATATTATGGCAGGAATAGACAGGAAATTCCAGGTTAGCAAGCAGATGGGAAGAGCAAACAGAGACATCTGGAGAAATTGGGTGAATAACACTTAATTCATATGCTTGCTGTGTGGATTAAATAAAATATGTATGTAAAACACACAGAACCTTGCCTGGCACAGACGTAGCATGCAGCAGCTAATTATTTTTGTAGTTGTCATCTACCACCATCTAAAAATGTACTTTAATAAGAAGACAGGGTCCTGTTCAACCTCATCATCAACGATGGAGGAAAACTGAGATGAGTGGTGGAACAGGAAGAGAACATACACACAGACTGCTGGGGCTACCTCACTATTCCTCATACCCCGAAGCAGATCGATCAGAACCCAATATGTGACTCTAAGGAGGCTCCTAGGTGTGATTCACCACCCTGAGGTCTTGACTTGGCAACACCTTTCTGTAGGCACCACAAGAAAAGAATAAAGAACAAAAATGACTAAAAAAAAAAGTGCCAAGAGAAGTTCCACCAAAGAGAAGGATATAAAAATATGAAGATTTTAAAATGAAGAAAAACATATGATACTTGTCAACTGCTGTACCTATAACTAAATGCTGACCAACCCTTAGGAGCATTGGTACTAAAGGGGATAGCAAATCAGTAGTGATCCCTGCCCAGAAATAATATAAAACACAATGCAGATACATCGTGGCTGAATTTGCCAAAGGATTCTGGAACTAAAACAGGAAAGAAAATAGTTGTTTTGCTCACTGGAATGCCCCCAACTACTCTGTGGTAAGTATACCACTGCCCTGGCATCTGTCACAGGACCTTTGGTCATCTCCACAGGGTATGCGCTGACACTCGATACGACCACAGCTAAACATAGAGATGCACATGATAGAAGGAAAGTAAATGAAAGGGATTTGTTTTTCACATCAGTGTCTGAGGTGGGAAAGCCAGACCAAGAAAGAGATAAAGTATCAGAATCTGACAAAAAGATACTGAAAGCTCAAAGCTTGGGACGCCATCAGAGCCAAGCACAGTAGGAAAGAAACTTCAGATACATAATTCATACATGGAACGGGAAACAACAAAAAAAAAGCTGGTCTTAGTTACCTAAAAACAGCCAAATCATGAAATCTTTAACCCTGAAGAAAGTTTTTAATGAAGCCTCATCCAAAAGTAACTCCTAAAACGTATGTTGTGGTCCAGTGCTGAGTGGCACACCTGTAATCCCCGCTACTGGGGAGGCTGAGGCAGGAAGATCTTAAATTCAACGTCAGCCTGGGCAACTTAGGGAGACCTTCTTTCAAAAACTTAAAAGGGCTGTGGATGTAGCTAATTGGTAGAGCACTGCCTAAGCATGTATGAGGCCCTGGCTTTGATCCCCCGCACCACACACACACACACACACACACACACACACACACACACACACAAATGTTATAATAATTTAATGATTTCTTAGACCAGCATATATTAAGGCATTAAGGCACTATTACATTCTCAACATGTTTCTCGGTTCTGGGAAATAAGCTCCCTGCCTTGTAGGAACTTACAGTCAGGTGTGGGAGGTAAGAGATACATTCCCCAGCCCGGGTGGTTTGGGTGAGGAATTCTTCCAGATGATGTCATATGGCCAGGTATACATCTTATGAATGAAAGGCTGGAGCTTAGAAAGGAAACCATTTAAAGGGCAAAGTGTGCAGCTCAATGACTCCAGAAAAACTCTGCATAGGAGAGGGAAGTGTGTGTTCTCGAGAAGGTTGAAAAGTGTTGACATAACTGCCGTCTTCTATTTCAAAGCATTTAGACACTACAGAAAATTGCTGGGTAAATAAAGAGCTTGTAAAAGAAACTTAAAACCATCAGCTCCCCTGGAAAAGTGGGACTCTGGCTGGGTCAAGATGGTTGTATAAATTATTTTCTTTCTCCCTGACTTTCAGGTTCCCTAAGAAATATTGAGCTTACAGCGTTTCTTGAATTTGAATCCTGTTATTGAATCTGACCCTGTGTTCTATGGATCTTTAAGAACAGGAAAAAAAAAAAAAGGAATACCCTGTGATCATAAAGGCATGATGTGGCATATAATGGAAATGAGGTAACAAACTACAAATACAAGAAAGGTAATTTACACAGGGTAAGTGAAAGTCTGGAGTTTAAGCGCTGAGGAGAAAGGGTCCCTAGAAGGAGTGGCAAGGTGAAGGATCTTCAGGGAGCAATCCTAGGGAACACAAGTGGTGGAGGTTTCATGGTCTACCTGGAAAGACAATGGGGTATATTGATATAGTCTAAGAAAAATAATAGGAGAAGACAAGGTGATGAAAATCCAGACCCGAATTTAGACAGAAAGTGTGGGAAAAGAGGAAATAAAGAAACTTAAGGATGCTTCTAGGAAAAAGTCATCTTATTTTATAACTCTAGTCAAAATACCTTGGTGCAGAGAGGAAAACAACTTTTGAGAATTACATGAGTGGCCAAAAGTTAAGATTTAAGAATGAAATGGAAAATATTATACAACACACAGGCTCCCTAAAATATTTATAAGTTCCATATATATGTTTTCATCTGTTCTAAAACTGAAAGTATTATTGAACTTGTTCCCATGGATGAAATTGCAGAGAGAAAGTCTGGAAGTCCCTCTGATGAAGTCTAAAACAAATTCAAATGAGGGCTACTTTTACCCCCATAAGTATCCTGTACACCAACAGAAACCACAGTCTCTATACTAAAATTCCTTGTAAACTATGGCATGCCACATACCATGAAATTATATGTGTGATTTGGTGTTTGGAATATGAAAAGACACATGTACACACGTGTATAGGCACTTTCCAATTGGTGATGAGCATACAAACGGTGTAAGGATCAAAGACTGTTAGACTTTAAACTGGATCTGAATGGACTTGAAGTTTGGGAAATAACCTTGCAATTAGGGTAGAGGTTGAAAACTCCTCAGTGACTTTATTCATGGTTAGAATTCCCAAATTTTAGAATTTCCATGAGGCTTAAAGATCATCTAGTGTAGTTATTTTTAAAATTTGCTACAAGGAATCCTCGGAAGTCAAGAATATGCCTCAGTGGTCTACAAAGTAAATATCTGCTAGGGAAACAACAAAATAACTTTACCCAAGAAGCATATTCATTACTTTTAACTATATTTGAATTTAAGGGTCTATTTAAGATTTAATTTGTTTACAAAAAATAGTTCGTCAACTACATAAATAGGAAAATTATCAATTTAGTCTAAATGTCTTCTTTGATATGTTAATCAACTTAGAGCCTGAAAAATAAAATGATCTCCTCAAAGTTTTAGAGTTATTTAAGTGTATAGTTGGTACCATGTGTTAGTTTGTGTTCTCCTCAAAGCAAATCCTAAGACTATGGCTTGGGTTCAAGTGGTTTCTCTGGGAAGTAATCTTCAGAAACATGAGAGAATAGGGACAGTGATATAATGAAGGAAAAAAAATCCAACAAAAGGTATCCAAGTGGAACAACAAGTAGGGCAACAAGTTTCTCTCTGAGAAACCATTCAGATCACTCCTCTGAATTGTCCCACTATGGAATTGGCAGACTGTGCTTCTGTCTACTCCTTCCAATCCCCTAAGGACTGAGCATTGTCATTGGGGTCTTCAACACCTCTGCAGTTATGAACACAGGGTAAGCTCCCAGTGCTCCAGAGAAAGTGCTCCAGGAAGTAATAGAGAACCACATACACTTGACATGAGAATCATCATGTAGAAAACTATCCATCACAGCTGCAGATGAGCTCAGGTAGGTTTGGGAGCAATAGAGCAGGGTATTCACAGCAACTGCTATCACCTGGAACCAAGATCTCCTCATTGCAAACCCCTGCCTCATTGGAGTGGCACTAAAAGAATGTGTTTATACTACAAGGGGCTCTTTTATTTCTCATCAAGCACCCCTTCCTGATGAACTGTTATTTTCAGACGCACAGTGAGCAAAAACTACTACTTCTTTCCAGCGTGCCACAGAATAAGCATGATTTCACATACACTTTAGCTATAGATGCATTTGACTGTTTCAACTTCAGCTTGTTGAATGCTTCTCTGAAAGAGGGATCTAAGATTTCATCAAATGAAAGGGAATTAGGTGATAACAGAGATCCATCCAGCACTTTCCTTCCAAAGGAATATTGTCCTGTGACAGGGCCAAGTGAGAAGAGTTCTGAGAGATGCCTCAGGAGTAAACAGAGCTGAAAAGCTCCAGTGTGAGCTCTGCATGGGTTTAGCCCATGAACTGGACCAGAGTCTGTAACAGAGAGCCTCCAGGAAACCACAGTTATTAGGGATGACAAAGTGAAATAGAAGGCAGAGCGATTAGATGAGAAGATCCCTAAGAATGAGAATGACGCAGATGCCTGTCATTTCCTTCTCTCCCTTTATTTAAGATGCTGATGCTTTTACCATCATCGGTGCTGATGCCAAAATATAAGATGTTTTCCAGTCCCTACACCACTAACGATTTTTATCTTCTTTGCAGGATTTTAGAAAGTTTTTCACAATTAAATAAAAATCTTGGGCTGGGGCTGTAGATCAGTGGCAAAGTGCTTGCCTAGCACGTGTGAGGCACTGGGTTCAATCCTTAGCAGCACATAAAAACAAACAAATAAAAACAAATGCAACTCAAAAAATTTTTTAAAAATTAAAAAAAAATTAAAATCTTGGAAAGGTCATATTTTCCTGAGTAAATCGCTTAATATAATAATTTTGAATTAAGTGGGCATGATTTTTTTATGTAACTAATGCTTTTCTGACACAAATATTTCAGTGGAAAGAAATTTATCAGATATTCTTTTTCAATGATATAAATCATGGTTACAGAAAATCCTTGTACTCTAACTAAACATATGTTTATGGAACTTTCATCCCATACGTATTCATGTGATTCCAGATATCCACACATGGATATCTGGATTCACATGAACACTCACAAGCTAAACCTGTGACAGAAGCTGCTGTGCAAAGAAGTAATGCCAAATAATGTACAATGAACTCTAGACATTTGCTGAATTCAAAGAACTCAATGATATTATTTCCAATTCATGTTAATTAAACACATTTATCAATAGTCCAAATACTGGAAGGTATAATGCTAGATTCTGTAGTAGATTAAAAATGGATCCAGAATAATCCTTATGCTCAGGAAGTTAGTCTAGTAAAATCAAAGAACTTTAATATAAGACTTTATTTAAGATGCTGATGCTTTTACCATCATCCATCTGTGCTGATGCCAAAACATAACACTGAAGTTATTATAAATAAGTGGTATAACAGTTCAAATATAAAACTGTTGTGATGTGGAATGAGAAAGCTAATCCTGTTGTGGAGAAAATGATAAAGTAAAAAAAATACCATAAAAGGCCTTGGAAAATTTGCAAGTACATCTAACATTCTTTGTAGTTGTGAATTTCTAAATTTCATTTATTTTCTGGAAAACTGCCTGAGGTCTAGTACCTTTATAGACTTGACTCTGTTTGCCCCTATATTTTTTTGTCATTAGGCTTTAAAAATGTTTGAAGGCCTAAAGAACAGATTTCAGCTTGGTCCAACTCATTTCAGACTCACAAATATTTTCTAACCTTCTTTAACATAAGTCACAGAACACGTATCCAAATTACATGTATTTTAAAGCTAAAGAAGCACAGACCAGTGGACTGGGATCAGGTGCATGAATGTAATAAAAATTTATCCTTTGTTAAAATTACTATATGTCTAGAAGAATTTTTTTCATTCTTTTCCAGTGAAATTTTTTCTTAAAGTAATATTCCAATGGTTCAAGTGAAATGAAATTGCCATTAAATCAAACTGAATATCCCTTAACATTTCTGGTAGGAAATTAAACAAACAACAAAAAGAGCCCACTTAAAAATTTTATCACAAAGAGAAAGAAAATATAATCAAAATTAGTATGTATTATAAAAAGTAGTTATAAGAACTTTTCATTTATCACTTTTTCCAATCCTTAAAACAAACTTGTGAAATAACTGCTCATATAATTATCATTGTATGAATGAAGAAACAGCCTTAGAAAAATCATCATGTGTGAATGCCATAGGATGCAGAAATTTGACTCTAGATCAGTATGCTCTTAATCTTGTAAACTTAACCACTGCTAACTGTTTCAGGTTCCATTAGCAAACCAGAAATGAAATTTTTCTGATTATCAAACCAGAAATAAAATTTCGGGGGACTAAGTATATATGCACAATATTAATTAGTATGCCAAAGAAGTTGATTACTAGATCAAGATATAACATCTCCTTAATGTCACCATATTGTGCATGGCTTAATCAATATCAATACAGGGTAATATACTGAGAGAAAATAATAAAAAAAACTTTAGTGTTGTCCCTTGATTCATTCCTAAACCTGCAAGAACTTCACCAGTATGAAATGTTACTATGTATGGAGCATGTAAAAATACCTGCTACTCAAATATTTTGAGCTATTTGTGAAGAAATGTCCAAGTCGAGTATTAGTATTAACAGTTCTGAGAAAACTAGTGTTATTGATTGCAAAAAATGTATAGTAAGTTCCTTCATAGAAGAAGTCTCGAATCACATGGCCCTACCCTTAACACTCATGCAGGTCTATTGCTGAGGGGGGTGTCTGCGTATGTGTGTGTGTGTACATATACACACACACACACTCTTACTTCATTCAAGTGTGATATTCAAAACACTGTAACTGGTATGACATAGACACCAACTATGTAAATTAGTGTATCTACCCTAATAGGGGCTTCAGAATGCCTTGCTATGCAAGATGTTAACAATTCAGTGTCTGCGTGGAGGTGAGGTTGAAATAGACAAAAAAAAATTAAATATTATTATAATGATGTAATTCTAATTTCACCATATTTGCCAATTTTTTCCAGTTGCCACCAATCTGTCATCCCAATATCTTTCCTACGTAGAAAATGCCACAATGGAAAAAAATAATAGATCCCTTATATATTCATCAATAAATTACTATTGAATCAATGCGTACAGAGAGCTAAAGGTGAAGTGGCAACATGGCTTAGAGGTACAGCATTTGGCTAGCATGCATGAGGCCCTGGGTTCAATCCCTAGCACTGCAACAAACATACAAATGAAAAATGATAACTAATGCTGCAAGGTCATAGTGTCAACTAAGGACACTCAGGAGTTGAGAATAGAAATGTAGACTCAAGGCCTCTCAGCCTCTGGTTTAACTGGAAAATCCAAGAAACGTGTAGCTACGTCTTCTTCTACTTGTGTATCTGAACAAATTCTCCAGAATTCTACCCACTTTGCCTCTCTTCCCTTATATTTTAAAGTATAATAGGATAGCCCTGAGTCTATTTTCTTCTCCTTCTACCTCACCTGCTAACCAATCACATTCACAAAAGCATAGAATGTCCTGTGCTTTGCTTATGTGCTGTACTACTGGAGAAAAGGAATATATGTGACGAAAATTTGAACTATTATTTCCATCTCCACTCACCAATTGCTAGCCATACTGGTCCCCAAGGACAGATGGAGCCTAAGGAGAAAGAAGGACTTAAGAAAATATAAACCATGAACATATTCCTACCCAGAGCATGTTCACAGAAGGACACTGACCCTTTCCTTATTATTTTATTACTCAGGACAGAATAAATAGCACATTTTCTTTCCCATCTTTTCACTGCATGTTCTGAGGGGTTAGTTGTTCTACCATTAAAGATATCTGTGGCTAATTTTAATGATTTCTTATTCTGTGATTAACACATAGAAAAATAATTAATGGAAAATATCCAAATGTATTGTGGTCACCTCAGCCTCTTACAATCAGTATTATTGGCAGTTGTCAGAATCAGTGACAGTTCACAGGTTTGTTTTTTGTTTAGAGATATAGAAACATGGGGGATTAACAGCTGTGTGTAGCACAAATGATAGTATACATTAGTATTTCCATAGAACCTGCATAGAATGACATAGCTCCTATAGCACGAACCTATTGTAAATTACAAGGACAAGGCATATACTCACCTACATGTGAGCACACATACACACATGCACACTATTTGGGTACAGAAGGACAAAATTGTAAATTGAGCTGAAAATGGTCTGGCTACTGTTCATAGGAGGTCTGAGGGAGCCCACCAAACAACATTCAGTTGGACCACATCCTCTTTCAAAATGCTAAAACAATTAGGATGTTCTTTACTTGGCCCTTAGCATTTGTTCTCTGGTACCTTTTCACGGCCCAGTTAGAATACTGGAGGGAGGAAGCAGTCAGGGAAAACAAGATGATGAAAACTGCAAAATGGCTTTGTAAAATCAAAACTATGTGGAGTCACTGAAGCAGGGGACAGGGTATGAATCTTTTGGGACTCAAGAATCCTGTCTACTATAAAAATAATCCTCTGCTATTGCTTACAACAAAGACAATGATGTCTCCAACACTGTAGCATAGCTGCCTAAGTTTGCAGCCAGCACTGCATGCAAATGCTACTGCTGGAGTCCCTGAAATGCCTGGAGACTGGAAGGAGATCTGCATTGACAGGGCCTCAGTGGCTTTCAGTCTTGTTTGCCAAATCCACTGCCATCTATGGACATAAGTTACTGACATATTGTCAAAGTTATGAAAACAGAAGAAAAACAGCAACTGTAATCACTTCAAGGAGTTTTGAGACCAGAACAGTTGTTGTCTGTTGAGAAGCTAGTTGAGGGGCCACAAGCTGCTGCACTGGACAATTAACCCAGCCTGTGCCCTTGGCAAGGGAGCACACAGCTGCCCAGGCTCAGACTGAACAGCACCGGTGTGGGTGTGCTCACTCACCGCTCACTTCCCAGTTTACACAGGACTTCATCACGATGACTTTGGGATCTGAGCTTCCCTCTGCTGCCTCCTGGTTATTCTGTATTGGGGTGATCTGCTGTGTCTACCTCATTACCAGCTATTACAAGCCTCTTGTGTACATTCCCATTTCTTCTGCTGCTGACCAGCTAAATTACCGCGCACATGGAATAGATAACTTTGTACTCTTTGCTGAATATGCTGACAAACCTCTAGAAGAGAAATTCCATGTGAAAGAGCTTGCCAGGGATTTAATCTGGCTAGCAGCACAGAATGTTTGCATCAAGACACATTTGCTTCCCTGTTCAAGTTCACGAGGCAACCTGAGCTCACTACTGAGCTTCAGCATCACTGGTCTGGGGCTGGAGAGTCCAAACTGAGAAGGAGCAGCTTTGGATGAAAAGAAAATTACATTCCAATAGTTATATTTCCTTCCAAGGTACCTGTTTCTTGATATCCACTCAAAAGGCCCAATAAAAATGATGAAAGTAAGCAAACCTCAAAGAGCAGCTAACTTCAAAAATAGGTGGGAAATGAGGCATTTATGTGTTCTTATGTGTTAGTAGCTATGTATCTGATCAGCCCCAGAACATGGGCTATGAGAGATGGGCATGGAAGCAGCAGCACAATTTACTGCATTAAACACACTGCTTTCCAAAGTCTGCAATGGACAATTGAGTCTAAACCACCGTGTGAAGTGTGGATAATAGAAACCGGAAACCTGGGACTTCCAGTGGAACTAATCTCTGTAAAATAGTCATAGCCTTAGGAACCCATAAAAAAGCAAAGCCACTTCACCATTTTATTTATTCCATACTAGCATCTTCTGGATAAAAGGAAAAAGCAAAGGGAAAGAGGAAGAGAAAAGCACATTAGAGCCATATAGGCCAAAATTTGAAAAGCCCGTTCTCGTTTAAATAGTTGTCTATTTCCCTGCAAAGCTTCACTCAAAATCTTTGCTGGCTTTGGGCTTTCCTTGCTCCTTCACCAAAAAAGTGATAAATATTATTTTGCTATTATGCTATTTTTTTACAATAAAAGTTATTTGTTTTGATGACTAACAGAAACCTTGGTATTTCTTATACTGAATAATATCCTAACAAAGTAAGCATTATAATTAGCATTTTTGAAGAGAATGAAAATCATTTCAGTTTGAGAACAGCCATTTGTAGAAATAGATCTAGAAGGTGGAGTATGCTAAATCTAATATGCTTTCACCAGCTGATGGTTTTACTATGTCAGGATTCTTCTAGGAAATTTCTTCTGTGAGAGATTTTTTTATTCAAGTCCAAACAATCAAGTGATCTTACATGATATACCACAAAGCTCTGTCCCCAGCACAGCACATGGCATGAAGCTAGCATACAATAAATTCAAAGAAACCACAGAAAAGTAACATGAAATAAAATAAAATCTAACACGGCATGTTGTTTTACTTCTTCTCAGGCTTCAAAATAACCCTTTTACTGCTAAATTAAATCAGGACAGTTTTTACTCCCAGTTGCGAATTAAAACTGAGTGATAGAGCCAGTAAGGTGATTTTGCCCATTCATTATGAACCCACTTAAAATTCAATTAAATGGAAACAAGACAATGCTGTGGTAAAGACCTCAGGTTCTCAAAATGACCTTTTCAACTCACCTGGCTTTAATTAAGTTATTATTAAGCCTAACTCTGGGCAAGGACACATTGATTGAATATGACTTCTTCCAATATTCAGTCAACTGAAGAACTTAAAACGACATTTTCCAGTGCTGTTTTCCCTGATTATTTTGTCATTGTTTTCTGGGCAACATATATCTATGGCATAAGAAGTAGATTGAGAAACACCTGTAGGCAAATGCTGATGATTTCCTCTAGTGAGAGATTCAGACAGTCCAACAGCCTTTGGTTTTGATGAGAAATGGTGGAGCAAGTAGCATTCAAGGTCATCAAGGGCCATTATATCTTTTTTTTTTTTTTTAAAGAGAGAGTGAGAGAGAGAGGGGGAAAGATAGAGAATTTTTTTTTAATATTTACCTTTTTTTTTTAGTTTTCGGCGGACACAACATCTTTGTTGGTATGTGGTGCTGAGGATCGAACCCGGGCCGCACGCATGCCAGGCGAGCGCGCTACCGCTTGAGCCACATCCCCAGCCCCCATTATATCTTAAGCACTTGCTTTTCCCACTTGTCAGTAAATGTCTAGGATAAGGCTGTGCAATACCAAGATGGTCCAGAATGGAAAGTAATTTCCCAGAGTTTTGATTGCTGCCCATTCCCATTGAGCTCCTAAATGACTACCTTAGGGAGACTGGAATGTAACTTGGACATTACCTGAATGACCTCATCTTACTGCTTGTCACTCTAAAAGCACTCAACCAGGAATTTGGGCTACATTGACTAGAACCATTGGCCCCTGGGCCCCTACACAGGCATCCATGCCAAGTGGCCCCCCTGAGTTAACCTAAAGACTGGCCTTGTGCAGTCATTGGTTTGCAGGGGCATCAAGGTGGCAGAAATTAGTAATGAAGCAATGAAATGGGCAGATGATTTTTCAACCATCTGTTCTGCATATGTCTAGCAGATCATTGCTATCCTGCATCTTACAGTTTGTACAGATGTTATTCTCCAGAGGGAGAAAGAGTCTGAAATGAGTCAGTGCAAAGATGAGTCTTAGTATGAGACAATAGATAATTGCCTTTCCCATCATGTTTAAAATGAATTATCTTGTAACCCACCACTTTGAGCATGTACTTTGAAGGTTTCCAGTTGTTAATTTGAATTTGCTGCTATGTGACTCTAAACTCACGCCCCATCAAGTTTAGGGACTTGTTAAGATTGCTGTTAAAGACTTCAATTTTATTAACAATGTTCACTAAGATTATTCATTCTTTTTGCAGTAAGAGCTGGACTTTGATTGCTTTTGCCCCTACAATAAATGAGGTTTTCAGTAGTTTGATAAACATGTATTCTACCTCTTTGGATCTGCTAAGAAAAAAAAATATGTGCTCATCACAGAAAAATGTACTGCAAATGAGACCCAGAACTGGCTACTTCTTAGGGTGCCAGGACATCCAACTTCCGGACTTTCATCATGAACTTGGCTCTTGTAGATAAAAGGAAGATAAAATGCATTAATCAAAGAGCAAAGATCCAAGAAAGGCTCTGTGAAGTTGGGGGAAAGGATGAGTGAATGCTGACCAAAGAGAGATACCTGGACTTCAAAAGATCTCCGGAAGAAGATATAAATGAGTACATTTTGAAAGATGGCTGCTGATCACCTCTATCTGTAACTTACTCAGCTTGGCATTAAAATATTCCATGCAGAATCCCTTCCTCACTTAAACCACCCATATAGCTCCTCTTTCCAAAACTGACCTTATGCTTTTATTTTATTCCCACTTATTAAGTAAACATGATGATGATGATGATGCTATCCATGCACATTTTTAGCACTTTGTGTGTACTAACTTGTTTAATTTTCACACCACTGTGAAACAGGCAAGGTTATTATGCTCAGTTTAAAATGAAGAAACTGAGATACAGAAGATGTAAGTAGTTTTTCCAGTTATAGACAGAAGAAATGGGCACCACTTAGATTTGAACCCAATATCCAAAGTTCATGCTCATCAATATTATAACTTTCTCCAATGTACCTTAATGAATGTCTACTACATTCGAAGATATCAAGGATCTTTTTTTATCCAATATTTGCTTTTCCTGTTTCTCAGCTTGTTTTTGCTACCTAGATGTCTGTTTAGGATAAGACTGGGCAACATCAGGTTGGTCCTGAATGTGGAATAAAGTTTCCAGAGCTTTGATTGCTGGTCACTACCAGTGAGCTCCCAAACAACAACCTTAGAGAGACTAATGTAACTTGGGCATTACCTGAATGACATTGCTATGGCTTAGATGTGGTGTCCTCCCAAAGCTTACATGTGAGACAATGAAAGGTTTGAAGGAGAAATGACTGAGTTTTAGCCTTAGCCTAATCAGTGAATTAATCCCTGATGGGATTAATTGAAGTGGTATCTGGTGAGTAGAGCCTCTCTTTCTCTCTGCTTCTTCATCACCACGATGTGAGCTGCTTCCCTCTGCCACACACTCTGCTCATCTCGAGCCCTGAGAAATAGAGCCAGTCTTCTATGGACTAAGGCCTCTGAAATCATGAGCTCTCAAATATACTCTTCCTCCTCTACAGTTGTACTGGTCAGATCTTTCAGTCACAGCAGTGAAAAAGCTGACTAAAACAGACATCATCTCACTTTTTGTCACTTTCTAAAAGCACTCAGTCAGCTGGGTGCCATGACACATGCCTGTAATCCCAAAAGCTCCAGAGGCTGAGGCAGGAGGATGTGAGTTCAAAGCCAGCCTCCGCAAAAGCGAGGCACTAAGCAATTCAGTAAGACCCTGAATAGGTATGGGGATGTGACTCAGTGGTAGTATGCCCCTGAGTTCAGTCCCCAATTACCCCCCAACAACAAAAAGCACTCTGTCAGTGATTTAGGAATATGTAGCTATTGCTAAGGGAGACACTAAGATTGAGTGGAAATAGACCTTGTCATTATGGCATTAAGCATGAGGAGAAGACTTGAATATAATAAGCAAAACACATTGAAAAATAATTTTTCATATGATGAGAAGGATCAGAACCAACACTATTTCTTAGAATTCTTAAGAGCCCCTTCCATTCTCACAGAGTGACTAAAATTTGGTGAAGGATTGTGGTCTGTCTACTGGATAACCTGCACAAAGCCTACACTTCCCTCAAGTCTACTCTAAGTCTTCCCCTTCTAAAAAGTTACCAGTGACTAATTCAGTCCCACCATGGCCTTTCTCTTAATCTGAATTTCCTGCATATGCATACTCCGAGCCTGACTCACCCAATTCAAACCTAATCCAATATTGGTTAAGAATTGTGTTTTAGATGGTGAATGCAAAAGCTATAACCATAAAACCACCTCTTAAAGTTTTAAAATTCTCAGTACAGTGCTAAGCAACTTAAGTATTCAATAAGTGATGAATGTCTAAGCAACAAATTAGTAAGTGAGTGAATGGATGAGTTGTTCTGTTTTTCTGTTTTGATTTCATAGTAAATGATATGGAGTTTAAGGGGCAAGTGAGAGAGAGAACATAGGAAAGGAGGCAACACAGGCTCTGGCCCTATTAAAATGTTTAATCAGACAAACAGCAGTGTCTTAGCAGCAGAACCCCCGCCCCCGCCCCCCACACACACACACACAATTCCCCTACATGCTTATATATTTGGTGACAATAGTCAATTTCCTGGCACACATTTCAAGTCTTTTCTGGAAATAATTACAGTCACAAATACACTTTTAGTCAAAAGTGTTAAAAAAAAATGAGAGACCAAGCAATTCCCACTTTCTCTTTATGATGAACTGCTAAAAACATAATACAAGTGGATAGAAGATGAAATAGGAAGGGAAAAAGAGAAGTAAACTGCAGGAGATCAAATAAAAAGTTCAAAGTAGCAAGCACTACAAAAATAACACTTCATCATTCCCAGTTTTACTCTTGGGTGTTGGCTAATTGGAGTATCATTATTCCCCATGACGGGCCACTTCCAAAGAGTTCAGGGTATTCCTTTAAAGTCCTTGGACCTGGGCTCAATTTCAAGGATATACAAGTAAAGCCTTCAACCTTTAGGATTTGCCCATATAGTTCTACTAACCTATCCTAGTAAAAATATCAACTGACTCTGAATGTTTAACAGGTCTCAGTGAGCAGGTCTGGGACATTCAGAAAAAGACACCATTATCCAAAAGAGTGGTGAATATGCAAAGGGCAGAAGTCGGAAGCTTTTACTTTATAAGGACATCCTCTGAGGCCTTTTCTAAAAGAGGAAAGTCTAGGACATCACTACCCACTCTTACCAACATCCACTCACTCACATAAAGTCGTCATAAAAATCTAAGCATTTGGGGGGATAAAAAGCACTTCTCTCTTAAGATAGAACCTTTAGTTAAGCAGAGAAACTAAGCCCATTTATTCCCCATCTCTTTGTCATTTTTATCTCTTCAGGACTTACTCTCTGGAATTTTTCTTTTTTCCCCTGGGTTACTTACCTCATCTTATCCTTTAAACGTCCCAAGAGCATCTGTATGTTATTAATTCACAGATTATCTTTCCTCTGACCTGATACCTAAACTCCGAACTTCTGTGCTGAATCACCTATTGGACATTCACTTTATTTTTATTTAGAATCTCAAGACAAATATAACCAAAGCATGAATCTAGATTTCCACTTATTCTGGCAAAGTATTTCTTGCCCAAACATCTACAGCCCAGTAAATATCAGAAATAGTCACCAAACTGATAAAGCCTAAAACTTCCAAGCCAATCCTTAATTTCTTTTTCTTCCATCTCACATTCCTTTTTTCTATTCTGTTGTATTTCTCTCTAGATAAATCCTGAATTTTTTTGTTCCTCTGTCTGTAATGCTATAGCCCTAGTTCAAGCCACTATCATCTCTTACTTGCATTACTGCAAAACCTTTCTTAACTCAAATTCCAGTTAATGTCATGTTGTGAAGTGAATCATAATCATTAACCTGGTGCCCAAAATAAAGCCTAAATCAAGTATTATACTTACTTGTAAATTCATTGTGTCGATAATAATTCAATTAACCTCCACGTAGAGAAATTGATTATGTAAGACAGCTATAATTATTACAAATACTCTACATTTTATTAAGCTTTACTATGATTTCATTTTCCAGGAGAGAATTAACACTAGTTGCTAGTCAATGTGCCAACACCCAAGAAACCACCAACATTAGCTATCTGACTACAATAGTCTCTTAGTCTCCACATTTCTGCTTTTGCTTGCACTAAACTCTGTTATCCACAAAACTGTTAGAGAAAACTTTCTGAGACACACATTAAAATATATGACTTCTGAATTTAAAATGCAGTGCAGCAGATACCAGTCCCCCAATCTCTCTACCTCCCTTTACATAATAATCCCTACTAACACCAAGTTTTAGGGAGTACTAGCATTCTCAATGGGAGAATTCTCTCTCTGCCTCTTTTATTCTAAGGTGAAGAGGCCATGTAACTAAGTCTGGGCTACTGTCTATGAGCAGAATGTGAGCCACTTATCTGAGGCTTCTCTTTTCCTCCTTCTTGAGGGATAGAATGCAGATATGGTAGTGACAAGCCAGCAGGAATCTTATCTGTCTTATTTGCAGACAAAAAAAATAATAATAAAAAATAAATAAAAGAGAGAGAGAGAGAGAGGGATAGTGCAAGATATCCCCTTGGTCCACATAGTTACTGGAAGTCTGTCTAATAGTGAACAACATAGTATTTCTGCAAAGAAGCATTTGGCAAAAATGATGAGGAAAAAAAGGGTAATATATTCAAATTTGACAAAAAAATTACAAGAGAGATTCTAATAATTATGGAAGACAGGAAAGCAATGGCCAATTGCATGCCTAAAGAAACTGAGATGTGATCTGCACCCAAGATCAAGACAAAAGCACTATAAAGACAAGGCTTCATTAAATGAGAAACCACATTCAGAATGCAACAAAATCAAAAAGGGAAAACAGATCAAACTGACTTATCTTCAAGGAATTCTACATTAGTAGGCTCAGGTATACATTGCCCAGAGTAAAAAAGGAGAGATAGAGAATCTTATTTTAGTACTTTTCAGAAAAGAGGAAATGTATCTCACGTGGCTATACTGTTGGGAGAAGACTGTCAGGCTTCAGACAGAGCTGGATCCAAAAGTTAAAATGATATCATTAGGAATATATTGTTCTCTCTATTTGGAGTGGGGTGGGTACCAGGATTTGAACCCAGGGGACTTGGCCACTGACCTACATCCTGTGCCCTTTTTTGTATTTTAGTTCTCACTGAGATGAGAACTACATCCCCAGCCCTTTTTTGTATTTTAGGGTCTCACTGAGATGCTTAGTGCCTCACCATTGCTGAGGCTGGTTTGAAATTTCAATACCCCTGTCTCAGCTTCCAGAGCTGCTGGGATTACAGGCATGCGCCACCACATCTAGCTGTTCTCTATTTTTTTAACATTTTATTTGGAAGTAAATTTACCCCTTTTATTTACATCTTATATAAGCACAGTACAAAAACCAAAGCTAAGAAATTCATATTGATGCAATTCTATTAACTAACCTTGAGACCTTACTCAAATTTTACCAGATTGTTCACTAATTGGCATTTTTCTTTTCCAAGATCCAACCAGGACCCCACCTGCATTTAGTCATCATACTTCCTGAGTCTACTTTTATCTATAACATTTCCTCAGTTTATCTATGTCTTTCTTTATATTGACACTTTTGAAGATTACTGATTATTTTGTTGACTGTCTCTCAATTTGGGTTTCTCTGGTTTTTGACTCATGCTTGGAATAAGGTTCTACATCTTTGGCAATAATGTCCCAGAATTGATGTTATTTCTTTTTCAAGGAATAAGATCAATGTTATCAATGGTATACCTGTGTTTCATTACTTATGTTGATCACTCAGTTAAAGTGATATAATGCTGAGTTTCTCTACTGTAAATTTACTATGTTTCTCTTTGTAGGTAATAAATACATACATACATACATACATACATACATACATACTTTGGAGGAGATTATTTGCAAGTCCTATTTCTTACCCAAACCTCTGCCTACTAATTTTAGTAATATACAGAATCTAAAATAGGAAATTTTTTTTCTTTTAGTAGTGCTACATGGAAAATTACAATCTGAAGCTTATTGAAAAATTATACATTAAAAATTCATGCATATATCAACTTATCTTTTAAAAATTATAGTACTAACTTTTGTTTTTCATTATGCTATTAGTGGTCCTTGTACTTTTCGAGGTCATGGAACCACTAAATGATCTGGTGAAAGATAAGAACTCACTCTCTCTCCCCCAGAAAAATACTAATAGGTACATGTTGAAAATTTGGGGAATTCATAAATCATCAAAGCTCATTCTTTGATTTCTGAGGGGCCTAGAGGCAAAATACTCCATTCTTAATACCAAGAATAGCTGTGAGTTGATTTCATAAGTTCATGTATACATCTTTCATGATGGTGTCCTTTACTTAGGAAGAAAGAATGAAAGGAGGGAACAAAAGAGGAAGGGTAAGAAAGCGGGAGGCATAGGGAGAAATAACTCCTACTAGCCCATGTCTCATTACTTCTCATGACCAGAATAGAAAACATTAGTCTATGAAATAAAAGCCAATTCTGCTCGTTAAATTTTTTCCTGGACTACTTACTAAGTTGAATCTTAGTATGTAAGAGAAACTATCCATTGTGCCCCATTCATCTTTTCTTTCCTCTCTTATTCCATTCAGCTAACTCTCTTACTCTTTTCCTTTGTTAGCCCATTGCTCCCCAAAAGCCTTTTGTCCACATGTTCACAGAACTTGTACGGGAACAGTAACCATACACCTACAATGAAAAAGTCGAAGGAAGTTAGGCAGACATCTGCTTTTAAAAACGAATTGTTACCAAGATCCAACGGTCCTTGTGACCACTTTCCACATATTTTATTAAAGGCCTAAAATAAAAGAATAGGGGGTCTTTTTCTTCTTTGAAATATTTCTCTTCTAAAGCAACTGACCCATCTCGTGGCATTTTTACCATACACGCGAACTGTGTTTAGGCAATTTCATGAAACTTCTTTCTGTTTTTGCAGTATGTTGGGATGCTGAGAGTGGGTCAAATGCATTTCATTTGGAAATTAAAATCAAATTTCATAGGCTACTTGCTCGACAGCTGAGGAATCTGGGTCAGTTAGCCAGAAAGACAACGGGCTTCTTTCCATGGTTTTGATGTAAGAATGTCATGAAACTTCCACGACTTTCCTATTAGGTCTCTACCCCTCTCACCTGAGAGAGTTCTGAGTGTTGGTTATTGCAACTATTTATTTATCCTAGGGTCTTGGGCCTAATCATTGTTCTAGAAAATCTTAAGGCAAGTCTACTGCTGTAGCCTTTTACATAATATATTTTGGAAATATTCTTCTCAGCAAACCTAATTCAAATGAGTCCATCTGCTAAGCCTAAAATATGAGCTTTTCATAAAATGCAGATGCAATAACAGACCCAAAGCATAAAAGACAACATTTATACAATCCATTAAACAATAGTCAAACCCTTCCTTTTGTGAGGAGAGAAACTAAGTGTATCATATTCTAGCCAATACTATAAGTCCTACTAGTTTAAGCTTTGAAGTTGCCATATCAAGCATTCTTTCTCTGCTATGTCCAAGACCATGCAGAACCCTTTGATAATAAGACTTGTCTTTATGACCTCCTTTGATTTCCTGCATTAATACAAAGGAAATAAAGAAGGGAACTTTTGAAGCCTAAGCTCCCCATTAATCCATGGAACATTTTGCTTCATTGAATTTTTTTTTTATAAGTAACACAAGAACAAATATTCACCAAGCAGTTTAGCCCCACAATGTCCTCAAAAGGAAAATCTAACACCAGATTTAGTGATAACAGGAACTTGGACATACACAGCTGTATAATATAGAACCTGTTCTCTATTTAGCATCTGTACTATTAATTTCAATAATATGACATTTATGGGTCATGAATTACACATACCTTTAGCTATTTGCTTTCTGAGGTGGTTTTTCCGGTATCCTGAAGAAGCGACTTCTCTTGGGGATAACCAAGGAAAAACCAATCTGGATTCCAACACGTCTCCCATTTCAAAATTATATAGATTTGTCTTGATTCAAACTTTGCGTTTGACTTTTCAAATGAAAATGCTGTTTCTTTTCATCTTGAGGAAAGGAAAGTTTTAAAGTTGAAAACATTTTGGATACTGGGTGAAAGGCCTTATGATTCACAGCATTGGGAGAGAAGGCAGAGTGTCTGTTGTAATTCTGCAGCAAAGACTGCAATTCTGAAAAAGTTCAGCTGCATCAGTTTCCTCTTGACTTTTGTCTTAAAAGTGACAGCAGAAAGCATACCACATGCCCAAGTTTAGAGCTGGCTTTTAGGAGATTATGCTCTCAAAGCAGAACAAAAGGAAAAAACATTAAATTACAATGAATTGTTGCTTCCGTGGCCTACTTTACTAGGATTGGAAAGAGAATAAAAATGGTGAAATTCTTAAGAGACCCATTGAATTCACTAGGAATTTTCTAAACATAAATTCTCTATCTACATGCTATGGAAAAAAAAAAGTGTTAGAGGTTCTGGAAGGGCGCCAGTTGTAATTGTCATTTTAATTCATGGAGTCAGGGTGTGATAAAAAGAATACATAAAAAGGATGAGGAGATGATTCTCTTCACCAAGACAGCAGATCTTAGCTTCCTTGTATCTCTCTCTTCCAATCTATGAATAATTGGAGTAAATTCTTGGGGTCATTTATCATTTATAGCTGTTTGAGTTCTATCATTATTTTCCAGGTATGTATAAGAGATTTAAAGACAGCTCTTCTTTTTGCGGTATCACAGTAAGCCTTAAAATATACCAAATGGCTACTCATCACTCCAATTATGCCTCATTCCAATGTCCCCCAACATATTTTATCTATTCATCATATGGAGAAGTCCATAATGGAAAAATCTCACTAGATGACACATTCACTAGTTTCAAGGAACAGCAGCTGCCTCTCCAGAGACCTGAGAGGAAGGGCAATAAGCTGACAAAAAGTCAGTCCACCTAGTCACGTGTGACTTTTGCATTCACCCCGGAAAGATTTAAAGATAGAAATCTCAATCATTTCTCTAAAAGTAACTGCTGAAGTTTATTCTCCTGCTGGCCGCTAACTAGGCAAACAATACAAAATAGTAACTGAGTGTGCACAGAATACATTGTATTTGCTGGATGTTGTGGAAACATTCCAAACAAAATAAGATTTAGTGCTTTTCTTTGAAGAGCTTGTTGTGTATTTATAGCAACTGAGAACTGGTAGAGAAAATCATTTTTCTTCCATTCTTACTGCTTTCTTAGATATACAACCATTTACTTAATTCTTCTGACAGATTGGTATAATGGAACACTAGAATAATTTAAACTCCCATACTGATTCAAAAATAGATTAATGAAAACAAATAATAACCTGAATTAGTGTTTTTAAACAGATAAAGCAATCACAAATCAATTAAGTGAATCTTCTAATTCAACCAAGAGTTAAAAGAACAGATATCCATCGAGAGAAAAATCAATGTGGGATCAATGTAGGTTTTTATGCTAGAATAATCTCTATGTGGGTTGAAGAGTTAATTCTAAATATTAGTTAATTCTAAATATTTGTGAAGACAAAATGCTGTTCAATATAATTTGATTTCTGCATAGGAAAAGATCACAATGCTTAAAAGCAATGGAAATTTTCATTAGGAAAAACAGATAAATTTAACTACATGAAACTTACAAATTTTACATACCAAACTGATCAAAATCAGAAAGCAAACAATATGAAATAGAACCAAACATTCCCCGCCAAAAATTATGACAGGGTGAGAAAACCATTTCCATATAAAAGCTCAAAGAAATTATCAAAACAAATACCAAAATTCCCATAAATAATTTCACAAAGAACTAAGAACAACTATTGTGCCAAAAACCACTATGCTGTTAGATAAGCAGTTTTTTTCCAGTGATACCAGTCAATGTTGAGAAAAAGGTAATCAGCACTTTCCTAACCTATGCTGGGAATTTAAGAGATATGTGACAATACATCTCAAAGGCCCTAAAAGTCCTCATACAATTTGACATCATGAAACTCAGCCTAAGGGATAAACTGATGTGTGGACAAAGGTTTGTGGATACAGATATTTAATGTCACAACATTTATAATGGCAAATAAAATAATGGTTTAAGTAAAAGGAACTATTTTGAAAACCAAATCATAAATGAATGATTAATAAATTATGTTTTTAAGCATACTGATTAATGTTCTAATTAAAATTAACTAAATTTAAATTAAATTTAAAAAATTAAATTTAAAATAACATACTAATTAAAATTAACTTTCAAACTACTTTAAAGATACAGAGCATCAAAAGCTGAAATCAGATTTGTGTGGATAAAAACGTATAGTAAAAGATTTACAGAAGTAAAACTAATTACCCACGATAATACCAAAGGTAACATATGAACATGTTTCATACTATAGTAAATTAATATTGTGGCAATTGTAATTTAAGCAAACTAACATATCTTTCTCAATAAGAAAAGCTGAAAGCAGGACAGCCAGGTGGGTTGAATATGAATTCTGGAGCCATCTCTTTAATAGTACCACCACTCATTAAGTCCCTTAACCTCAGTTTCCTTCTCTCTAAAATGGAGAAAATAATTTTACCAACCACATCAAGTTGGTATGAGAGTTTAATCAGTTAATTTTTAAACTACATTAAAGTGCTTAATACAAAACCTGGAACATAGTTAGCACTCCACAAATATTAGCTACTGTTATGCTTGGTAACACTGATGCTTCTCCATGTTAGAATCTATTAGTTATCTAAAGTACACTTAGGATGTAATAGGCATATTGCTATAAGGACAAATGTTTATGGACACAGGTGTTTAATGTGACATTTACAATGTCAAATAAAGTAATGAGTTAAGTACAAGGAAATATTTTGAAAACCAAACAATAAACAAATGATTAAATAAATTATGGTTTGCCTTATTATCATTGTTTTAGTGATTGTGTTAGCTTTGCATCGTTGTGACCAAAATACCTGACGAGAACAACATAGAGGAGGAAAAGTTTATTTTGGTTCATGAAAAATTGCAGTCTATGGACATTATACTTCATCAGTCTGGTCCCAAGATGAGGCATGACATCATGGTAGAAGGGCATGGCAGTGGAAAGCTGTTCGCCTCATGGCAGCCAGGAAGCAACGGCAGAGAGAGGGGGTGGGGCTGCAGGGAAGATGAACCCTTCAAGGACATGCTCCCCGAGATCTGCCTTCTCCAGCCATGCTCTACTTTCCCACAGCTTACTCCCAGTTAGTCCATTCACATTAGGATGAATTCATTAGTTCTCACAATCCAATCATTTTACCTCTGAAAACCCCTGCATCAACACATGAGCTTGCAGGGAACAGCTCATATCCAAACCATAACATTCCTCCTCTGGTGCCCACAAAGTTAATGTCCATCTCACAATGCAAAATGCATTTACTCCATCTCCAAGTGTTCCCATAGTCTTAACAGTTATAGCATTGCCGAAAAATTCAAGTTTAAAGTTTCATCTGAGATTCAAAGCAAATTCTGGGCAAACTCTGGGCTGTAAGCCCCCGTAGTCATAAAAAAGGGGGGTGAAAGATATATACATATGATCTCCAATATACAGTGGCACAGAGGGGCACAGAAAGAAAGAAGGGATGGGACCAAAATAAGATTAAAATCCAGCTGAGTGAGCATTAGGTCTTATAACTCCATGTCCAGCATCAGAGGCACATGGTGGTGAAATGTGATCTCCAAGGGGCTTGGGCAATACCACCCTTTAAGCTTGCCAGTTGCAGTGTTCCTTATCTCTCTCTTAGCCTGTCTCTCCCTGCAACCTGCATCCATATGGACTATCTGCATTCCTGGGGTCTCCATTTTAGCTTTGTCTTAACCTTTACAGCTTCACACTTTGGCCTTTCAGGGGCAGCCCACAGGGATGCCAACCCTGCTACATTTTTCCTGGCCTCCCAGGCCTTCCTTTGAAATCTGGTTAAAGCCTCCATGACTCCATAACACCAGCATCCTGCATTTCTGCAGAAACAGCACTGTGTGTACAAAGTCGGCTGACAGTTCAAGCAGCAGCCTCTGAGTACCTGAGCAGCTGGCACAGTGAAACAACTTCCTGGTACCTCCTGTGTGAGCAGGGTGCCCTCATGGTCTCCTAAAGGAGTTTTCACTTTTACACCCTTGACCCTGTGAAGGATCTGGTCTTGTTGATTCCTAAAATACCCTTAGGCATCTTTCCTATTGTCCCTTGGTAATGTATTCAACATCTCTTTAGGGCTGTGATCTCTTCAAAAACCACATGCTCTGTGACCCCAGTTTTACATGTACTTTTCTGGCCAAACTGCAAGTTTTTTAAATCCTTCTATTCTGCTTTCTGCTCCTGATTTTTACAGTAAACCTGACTAAAAACTGATAGCAATATCTATGATTGACTAAAAGCTGTGATGCCTTGAAATTTCCTCTACCAGATCAATTCATCATCTTTAAGTTCAGCATCACAGAAAGTCTTAGAACAAGAGCAAAATATAGACTAGTTCTTTGACAGAATGTAACATGTGTGTCCTCTATCCCAATTGCCAATTGAGTTCTCATTCTCTCTAAAACTTCATGAACACAGTCTTTACTGTCTGCATTCCTATCAGCATTCTGGTTGCCATTAGAGTCACCTATTTAACTCTGCTTACAAAATTCTAAGTCTTCTCCAGACTTAATTTCCTATCTTTTCCAAACCATTTCCAAAGGACTCTAAAACACATAATCAGGTTAGTCATAGCAATGATCCCACTTCTTGGTACCAATTTCTCTGTTGGTCAACTTTGTGTTATTATGACCATAATATATAACAAGTACAATTTGGAGGAGAAAAAGTTTTTTGGGGGCTCATGGGTTTAAAAGTCTCAGTCCATGATGGTAGACTCCAGTGCTCTGGGCCTGAGGTGAGGTGAAGCATCCAAGGGCATGGCTGAGAAAAGCTGCTCACCCCATAGCAACCAGGAAGCATAGGCAGAGAGGAAGAGGCTTTAAGGAAGATTAGCCCTTAAAGGACATGTCCCCTGTGATCTACTTCCTCCAGTCACACCTTTCCTAACCACAGTTACCACACATTAGTACATTCAAACTAGGATGGACTAATTACGTTACACCTCTTATAATTTAATCATTTCACTTCTGAATTGACACAGTAGCTCTTGGAGGACACCTCATATCCAAACCATAATAGTGATACAGGAAAATTTTATGTTGTAATAGTAACAAAAAACTAAAATAAGGATGCATATCTAAAATACTTGTTTTTGCCTTTGCAGTGATAGTTGGGCACTTTTAAGGTAATTATAAAAACTTCCCTCATCACCACGCTGAATTCAAGTATAAATTGAAAGTAACTCTTATATGTCTATATGCTTTAAAAGTTAATGGATTATCAAGTAAAATAAAAATTATATCTTTCTTTTTGAAAAATATATTTCACAATAATCTGGAAGGCCAAATTCAAATTTATACTGCTTAAAATCCTTAGAATTCAATATCAATGAATGGCTGAATAGGGAGAACCCCACCAGCACTACCAACACACAATATGTGTGCACGCACCACATACACACATAGTCCCAATTGTAGCATCCTCCATATTGTCCCTCACCTCAGCCCCTCTTTGTACCCCAGCGCTGTCCCATGCTGAAAAGTGTTCATATTCCTATGGGTGGTCCTCCCAGGCTGTATATTAAGACTTGGTCCACCATTGCCCTCCCACCATTATACCCCTTATTTCTTGGCCTTCTCCAGCCTCCAGCAGAACAAATCCCTAATAGTCCGATAGCAATCTCCAGTTGTTTGGACAGGGAAGCCAGGGCTCCCAGGTACTCAGAGAATAATCCAGAAGGGAGCATGGGTACAGGTTCTGGGTTGACATCAACATTTCTCCTCACAATCCCTTTTCCCCTAGAAGTAATATGGCTAAAAAGAAGGCTGGAGCATGATTCCAGGGCCCTTTCCTAGAACATTACTATCTGCAAAATACAGGAATATTTACCTAATATTTATTCAACGTGTGAGTATAAATTCTAGAAAATATACTAGAAAATGGAGGAATTATGATATCATCAACATACAAGTAAATATTTGAGGAGTTAGGAGCAGACGTTTTTATAAGCTTGAATTTTTTTTTAACTAAAACCAGCTGCTAAGGATATCGCTTGTCCAGTCAGAATTGCCAATTACACAGTCTCATAAGCACAGGAAGAAAAACCCACAGGACCTGCAAGAACTGGTCTCTGCTCACATTTCTTCTACCTCTCCAACCACTCTTCCTTCTGCTGGTTGCCTCTAGGCCTCCTTCTTTCCTGGGATCTCTCCTGCCACTTTAGGGACTTCACCTGGAATGCTCCGCCCTAACATATTTTGATTAATACTCTTGAGATTTCTTGATCTCTTCCATAAAGAAACTGTCTCTAAACCTCTAGACCAGGAGAAATTCTGCATATTTTTTTTCTTTTAAATGTTTATGTTTTAAATTATTTTTCTATAGTTTCTTCTCTCCTCTATTTTCAGATGTTCTTTATATAACAGATATACTAACTCTTTGCTTCTAATACAAGTTACAAATATATTTCCCATATTGTTGTTTGTATTCCTAGTAAAAGTATAATTTCTCATGCAAACAAAATTTAATGCATTCAAAATTTTTAAATTTTTTTCTTTATTGGGTCTGGATTTTAAATCAGAGCTAGGAAAGTTTTCCCATTCCCAAAGCATAGAAGAATTCCCTCAGGTTGAATACTTCCAGTACTTGTGTGGTTTTGTATTTTTTTCTATGTAATCTCTGATGTTTTTAGACTTTAGCTTTATGTAAAGTTAAGTAAGAAAGGAAGTAATGTTATTTTTTCCTACATGGCTATCTCCAAAACTACTTATTAAAACTTACGTTTTCCCATCAGTTAAAATGTGAGTGGTCTTTATGATATACTAAATATTCACATACAACTGGGTCAACTGCTGATCTTCTCATTTTATTCCATTGATCAAACCATCTATTTGCATACTATTAAAAAACTGTCTTAATTACAAAGCCTTTGTAGCTTATTGTAATTTCAGGTATGTCTAACTGTTCCTCTATTATACACACACACTTTCCTATTCTTCGTTAGTTTTTTCATATTTATTCATACTTATTTTTCTTTCAAACAAATTTTATTATCAACTCATCTAGTTACAGAAAAAAAATCTGATTTTTAGGTAACATTAAACTTAATAAGCTATTAAGGTCTAGCGTTTTTATATTGAGTCTTCTATCCAAGATTAGAGTACGTCTTTTTAGTACTTCAATTCTATTCCTTCAATTTTTTGTGTCTCTCAGGAACTTTGTATAGTTTTTCTCATCTAAGTTTGGAACATGTCTTATAACATTTATACAAATGAATTTACTTTCTCTTTAGATATGTTGAGATTTTCATTTTATAGTACAATTTTTATGAGCATTTTTGCATAGTAGGCCTGCTGTTTTTTGTATACTAATTTAATAACCTATTATACTACATTCTTCACTGTTGTAGTTTTTCATTGTTTCTTTTTGGATTAACTTATATATAATTATATCATTTCCACATAGGTATAGTTTTATATTATTTTTTTCCGATTCTTATGCCTATAGGTATTTTCTCTCGAGGTAGTTGCATTGGCAATTACATATTACATTATGCTAAACAGTAGTGAGAAAATGAATAACCTTACTTGGCTTTTAACTTCAGAGAAAAAAAACATTCTCTGTTTAAGATGCTAGATTCCTAGATGCTGACTTTTAAGGAAGATAAATAGATCATGTTAAGCAAGCATCCATTAATTGCTGGGTTTTTTTGCTTATAATATGAATGGATGTTAAGTGTTATAGCTTACCTTCTCTGCATATTTGGAGGTAGTCATTTAATTTTTCTGTCTAGTCTTGTAAATATGTCATATCAATTTCATGGAATTTCTAATGTTGAGCCATCCACCATGGTTACATTCCTGGAATTAATCCCAACATTATTTTATATAATAATGCATCATTTTTATAGGTTCTATGCAATTCTATTTGCCAGTATTATAATTCTTTTACCTTGATATTCATTAGATAGTCTATACTTTCCTTGGTGCACTGTCAGCTTTTGTGATCAAAGTTATAGTAGACTCAGGAAATGAAATTGGAAGAGTTCTTTTTCTACATGTTGTGGAATACATTAAATGAACTGGGACCTCACATCCCAGGTTTGATAGGATTTTCCTATGAAATCAACTAAATCTGGTGCCTCTCTAAGGGAGAGTTTAATTATCTTTTTATTTCTTTTAAGAATGCTGTTCAAGTTATAGTTTCATTAAAATCATTTATGATAAGTAGAATTTTTATCAAGTTTCAAATCTATTTCCATAGAATAGGGCAAAGTAAATATTTTTTAATTGCTTGGTTTTATGGGTTTTTTTCTTTTTGGTTTTTAATTTTGTGTATTTTGCCTTCATTCTTCTTTCTTCTCACCTTTGATTATGTTTTTTATTGAAGTTAGGTACATTAAACTTAATAAGTAAAGTCTATCTAACATCTTTTTTTATTTTTGTTTGGTTTTTTGTTGTTTCATTTTGTTTGGTAGTAGGGATTAAAACTAAGGGCACTTTACCACTAAGTCACATTCCTGGCCCTTTTATTTGTTTGAGATGGGGTCTTTCTAAGTTGCCTAGGGCCTCACTAAGTTGTTGGGGCTGGCCTTAAATTTGCAATCCTCCTGCTTCAGCAGCTAGAGTCATTGGTATTACACGCATGTGGCACCCAACTCTATATAACAGTTTTATGATATTGAGTCTTCTATCCAAGAATGGAGTTATGTCTTTCTATTCATTCAATTCTATTTTGGGGTCTCTCAGAAGTTTTGTGTACCTTTTCTCATCTAAATTTTGAACATTTCTCATAAATTTCTTATGTAATACTTTCTCAATTTTTTTATTAAAGAAATTGCTTAAAATGATTTTAGGATTATTTTTGTTTTACTGTTTTTATCCATATAATTCTTTTTTATGCTTTCTTTTGATTTGCTTCATTATTTTTTTCTAGATTTTTTAGTTGCATGTTTAGATCATTTTTATTAACATAGATATTGAATGCTATAAATTTTTATTTGATAACTATATTCCCACATATTCTGTTTTCCTGTTTTCATTATTGTTCTTTTGTAGCAATTCTACAATTTTTAGTTCCTTCTTTGAACAAAGTTGGTTTGAAGTAGCATTTGTACTTTTTAAAAAATAAAATTTTATTTTCTATTGGTATACCCTCCCTACCTGCCCCTACTGATTTCAAAAACCTAATTTCTGGTAGTTACTCATGATTGTTTACTCAGGTTAATGAAAGATGCAGTCATATTTTTTCTCCATACATATGTATTCTCTCTCTCTCTCTCTCTCTCTCTCTCTCTCTCTCTCTCTATATATATATATATATATATATATATATATATATACATATATATATACATATCTCTCTCTATATATATATATAGAGAGAGAGAGATATGGGAAGAAGTCTATTCTGCAGAGCAATATGTGTGTAAATATACACACATTGCCCTGCATACAGTATGTATGTATGTATGTGTATGTGTGTGTATGTGTATATACATATATATATATATATATATATATATATATATATATATATATATAGAGAGAGAGAGAGAGAGAGAGAGAGAGAGAGAGATCAGTTCTAGTGAGAAAATTCAAAAGACAAGCAGAATGAGAAGATTTTTCCTCTTTTGAGACCATTACTTCCAAGTTCATTTGTTGGCCTTTACCTCCAATCCCTGAGATATTCTGCTTGCTGCTAAACCCAGGACATGGACACCTTTGGTGTCCCACTCTGCAGTAGACAGAGTCTATCAGTCTCTGACAAATGAATTTGCACTACAAGATCTCCTACTGAGGTGAGAAACAAGAGGCATTGCTTTTTTAGAAGGGGGTTGGTGAAACGATTTTCGTATTCTGATGCTTTACTCATTTCTTTTTTCTGTTTTAGTAGTCTTGTAGCAATGGGATTTAACTTCCACTTGTTTATGGGGGGCTTTCAGCAACTCTACATCAGCAATTCCAAGCAATTTTCCTTCCAAAGGAAGATGAAAGCTCATACTGACTCTAAGCACACATACTAAAATGAATCTCCTCACCCCCTTCATATTCAAGTCAGAATCCAAACCTTGGAGAGTGTGTCCTTTTCTTCTGCTAATGTGGCTCAGAGATGAGTCAACCTTGGCTTCAACTTTCAATCTGGGAACCTATTCCTGCCTTTTCATCTCAGTGGAATTGGTACCTCATATGGGGGCAGCAGTTGAAATGTGTTTACAACTCAGGCTTGCTGGGGGATTGGGAGTTCACAGGGAGTGAGGAGAAAACTCATCAACATTGCCGAGAAACAAAAGCCAACGTGGCGAGACCCAAGCAGATCAACGACTGCGCCAGAATGGGGGCCCACGCCGGTGCCAGCAGCTGGGGAGAGCTAGAACCCTGTGGCATGAGAAGAAGAGACCACACCAGAGGGCCAGTAGCCAACCTGGAGCTGCGGAGGAGTGCAGAGAGCGAGCTCACTTTCCCAGCTGACCAAATGGGATCAGATCAAAGAGCCCGATGGAATTATTTTATTCAGCATGAAGTACCCTTCAGAACCAGAGCCAGGGCTGCACAGCTGTGCCAAGGGCACACTGAAGAGACTCGGATGAGCGATCCACGGGGAATCCGTCTTCAGGACTGAATTGGCAAGCAGTTTTAGAGACTGCCCTGGAAGACAACATTGAAATAACCACAGCTGAACCCAGTAAATTGAATGCTGCTTCATGGCTAAGAGTTACTTTAGAAGGCAAACATTACCAGCACCCAGCAACAGAGAGCAGAATCGCTGCCTACTCACAGAAAAGGACAGACAGAGAGAAATGAAAGCAGGATGAGCATGTGTGATTTTTCCATGGCAGTAAATGAGAAATGTCCCTGGTTTAGGTCCAATCAAGAGAACTTTATTTCTAAAGTGAGCTCCCTGTCTAACTGAAATAACCCCTAGCTAAGGACAGCTAGCCATTTCTACCTCCTTTTCTCTTTTATCTCAATTTTCTGATGGAATACAATGTAAAATGAAAAAAAAAAGATTAAAATTTATATTTAGAGTGACGTGATCCATACACTGGGAGTGAGCCTTCCTATTTCCAAGACCAATAACTGCTGTAAATGTAATATGGTTGGAGAAGAAAAGCAGGGTGATTCATTCTAAAGAAGTTGGTTACCGCAGGATGTCAACATAAGTCAACCCATTGTGATGCTGCCCTATAATACAGATATTGTTTTAATTGAATATAAAATAGATTTAAGAAAAGGTGTTTAAAAAAAAAACTGTTTGATGTGTGTTACTTTGCCTTTTCACACTTCTCTATTTCTCTATATGTACTACCTTGAACTGAAAAATACAAAAACCACTTTAACGTCTTATCATAACATTTGCATCTAATTTATTTTTATAGTTCTATTATCTTTGTCTAAATGATAAAACAAGTATACCACTCTGTAAATTCTGAGAGTAAAAAGTAAAATATCTAGTTGCCTCTTGTATTCAAGAAAGATAAGGTTGGCATTTTTTTTCTAATGCTCCTAAGTGTCATCATATCACACTTCATTCAAAAATCTACAGTGGCTGTAAGGTCCAGGATAGCTCAAACTAATGGGACCTCTATTTGTCTGGGGTTTTTTTGTTTGTTTGTTTTAGGAAATATTTCATCCATGTAAAATATATATTTAAATTAATAAAATATAATAATACTCTCAGTGTTGGGACACTGGTTGAAATCTCTGTTAAGCATTAAATTTATCATAACAACACTAGAAGATAGGTAGTCATATCATCAGCTGCATTCTTCATGTGCAGAAACTGGGGAACAAAGAGGCTAAAAAATTGTCCAACATTACAGCTAGTAAGTGATGAATCAGGCAGCATTGAGTTTAGGGATCTTGCCTAGGGTAAAAGAATATGAATTTTGCTGACTGTATCCTCAAAGTATTTTTCCTCCCTAATTAATAAAAACATCTTAAAATTATTTTAATTTCTTTCTACACATTTTATTGTTTCGTGGTACTTAAATGTGACATTGATTCTGAGCACCAGAATCATGCATTATAATTATGACATCATGTTATTGCAATCATAGCATTATGTGACATTCTGTTAATGTTCCTTTAGATTTACCCAAAGTTAAAAAAGGAAAAGGAAAAAAAATTACCCATACATCTTTCAGTGCCTTCACTTACTAGTGAAACTTCCTTCAATCCTTCCTCTTAAGCTTAGCTCCAATTTGGTGGAGGAGGCATTGAAAATACAAAGTCTGTTCTTTCTGTTCTTTCAGCAAGATTCTGAGGATAATATATTCAGTTTTTGTCTCCTTTCTTTAAATGTAGCTTTACTCAGTATAGAAATTGTTAAGAATGTTTTATTGCAGCACTTTTTAAACATATTCCATCTGCTGTTTTGGTTTCTGTTGCCATTGCTGACACGTCTGCACCTTCTCTGACATTAATTTGTTGGTTATATGTATTTACTCTTTAATTGCCCATAAGATTTTCTTTATATTTGCTTTACTGTAGCTTACTTTCTTTCACTGACACAAGAATTACTAGGTTCACTTTCCTTTTTTTATCACTCCTTTAACTCTCAACAAGTTCTTGATAATAACAATTCACAATAGCTAAACTGTGGAACCAACCTAGATGCCCTTCAGTAGATGAATAGTTTTTTTTAAAAAAAAGTGGCCTATATACACAGTGGAATATTACTCAGCAATAAAAGAGAATAAAGTCATGGTATTTGCAGGTAAATAGATGGAGTTAGAGAAGTAATGCTAAGTGAAGTTAGCCAATCCCAAAAAACCAAATGCTGAATGTTTTCTCTGATATAAGGAGGCTGATTCATAGTGGGGTAGGGAGGGGGAGCATGGGAGGAATAGAGGAACTCTAGATAAGGCAGAGGGGTTGGAAGGGAGGAGACAGGGGATTAGCAAGGATGGTGGAATGTGAAGGACATCATTATCCAAAGTACATGTATGAAGACAAGAATTGGTATGAATATACTTTGTATACAACCAGAGATAAGAAAAATGTGTGCTCTATATGTATAATATGAAATGTAATGCATTCTGCTATCATATATAAATAAAACAATTTAAAAAAATGATTAGCCCCTTGCCCCTTTGATCCTCTATTCTACTGTTAAAAAACACATTTTCCTGAGTGGATAGGCCTAAAAAATAAAAAAATAAAAAGAGGGCATCTTTAAGAAATAGCATCATATTAAACAAAAGAAGTCAGGCACAAAATATCACACGTTCTCTCTCTTATATGAATACTGAAAAAATAAATCTTAAAGTAGAAGAGTGTTTACTAAGGACTAGCAAAGGGGCAGGGGAGTGGGGCAAGGGTGGAAGAAGGGTAAATGGATATGATTAATGCATGCTGTATGAATGGATGGAATTCCATTAATATGTACCCTTAATGTACTAATAAAAAATAAATGAAATTTTTAAAAATAAAACAAAAACAATAGTCAAAATGGATCTAGAAATATATTAAGCATGTAATTAGTATTTGGCATTTTTCTCTTTTTTATTTCAGCTATCATATAAATACAATATTATATCAAACTTCTTAAGAAAAGGAACTTATTTTTCAGTTCATTTGTATCACCTAAAACAGAGCTCTGTACCCAGTGAAAGTAGTCAATGGATGATCCTGGATTGCCCTTACTTCTTGTGGGACTTGATGTTTTCAGATTCAGTTACTGATAGTAAAGGACTGTCTCCACACTCTTTCCTTCCTTGTTCTCATTGCCAAACAAGGAATTGAAACCAGTGATCAATAGAATAATTAGGGTTTAAATATATACTTAAATTAGATCAAAATATTGATTGTAAACCACCTCAAGTACATTTAAAAGGCCAAGATGGTAAGACCAAGTTTTTTAGAAACGTTTCTTCACTCCAAATAACCCGAGATTCCATCTCAGATCTCTCCTATAAAAGTGAATTCTCTGAAAGATGAAAATATTTTAAGTGAAAACTTGTCTACACCCAATAAATTCATACTATCATGCCAATCTTTTTCTGTTGCATGAGATTAAAACTAGTGAGAGCCATTGAATTATGACTTTGTTGAGATTGGAATTGGAAGCTCAAACACCATACGGAAACATCACAGAAATAATCCATCTGGATAAACGTAGGGAGGGCCTAATGATTTATCAGATATGATATGAAAAGCCAGATGATACCTGTTATTTATTTTATTGTGATTTTTTAAAAGAAATTTTCTGAACATTGGTGTGATTTTCCTCAAAATTTTTACAACTACAATAAGAATAATGCAAGGAGGCTGAATATTTTTCCTGCTTTTAAAGTATTTTAACATAAACTTTAGATGAGAATGTACTGAAAATAAGTAATGCTTTTTTTTAGGCATGGTGAGGTCTAATTACAAACCAAACTGATTCAACTTCCTTATGTTTAAATGAGAATGAAAGAATGAATGGCCTGTTTTATGTGACTATTTTGGAAATGACGGTCTAACATAGAACAAGGTAAGGTAAACTTCAGGAATAATATCACACCCTGATGATTTCACAATTAAAGAAAATACAATAAATTTTCTAAAAAGTATTCTGATATAGAAAAAGTGAGCCAAGTATGAGATTGTCTGGGTTTTTTTTTTTTTTTTTTTTTTTTTTTTTTTT
>NW_026000057.1:37017978-37025530 GCF_001458135.2 Marmota marmota marmota
TTTTTTTATTGGTTGTTCAAAACATTATAAAGCTATTGACATATCATATTTCATACAATAGATTCAAGTTAGTTATGAACTCCCAATTTTACCCCAAATACAGATTGCAGAATCACATCGGTTACACATCCACATTTTTACATAATGCCCTATTAGTAACTGTTGTATTCTGCTACCTTTACTATCCTCTACTATCCCCCCTCCCTCCCCTCCCATCTTCTCTCACTACCCCATCCACTGTAATTCATTTCTCTCCTTGTTTATTTTCCCATTCCCCTCACAACCTCTTATATGTAATTTTGTATAACAATGAGGGTCTCCCTCCATTACCACGCAATTTCCCTTTCTCTCCCTTTCCATCCCACCTCATGTATCTGTTTAATGTTAATCTTTTCTTCCTGCTCTTCCTCCCTGCTCTGTTCTTCCTATCAGGGAGCATCTATAAGTTCCCACAAGACAGCATACCATCTTTAATGGAATGAAAGAAACTTCTGAGATCATTTAGTTTAGTCATCCAATTTGTTGTTGTTGGACCCATGGCAAGCTATTAAATTACTACCAGTGATATACCAACATGTAGAAATCAGGACTTTCTTTGGACAAAATCAATAATATGTATAACATGTATTTTTGTCATGGTTTCTGATGCAAAGACTTGCAATTATGTCAGATAAATATAAAGGAAGCATTCTGAATCCACAGATATTATTGCCCCATATTTTCTTCCTAATTGATTGGCATAAAAATAAATTTTCCTAACAGGAGAATTTTGGGAGCCTTAAAAAAGGTAAATGATGGATCTGTTTTTTCCCTACCTGCTCCACTTCTTTCAAGCATATTTGTATCCACAATGTAAACTCCATAAAAGTAGGAATTTGTCTTTGTTTACTGCTTGTCTTCCTACAATATTGCCTGATGTCAGTGTTCAGAAATTGTTGTGATTGAATGAATGTCGACTGAATACCTTAAATCACCCAGCACTGGATAGTCAAGAGCTCTAAATAGTCAACATGAAGAACGGGGCTACATGGAGGCTGTTAAAGAGGCAGCCCTAGAGTCTTCCTTTTTGGCAATAAGCTATACCTTAGCATAATAAATGTGTGTGTTTGTGTTTGGAGAATAGCTGTTCAGACTCATCACAATTTATTGCTTTTTTTCATGCTGAGATAAAGACTTATTGTGAAACACATTTGCTTTTAGGTGCTTTGGAGCCTGCCTGCTCCTGGGTGCCAATTACACTCTGGCAGGAGCCTGATGGTCTCCATGGAGCAGCTGGTGTCAGCATGACATAAAATATGCTCCTGAAATGGATCATTCTGCTGCTCAGGGAACATGCAGTAAAGGCTTAGCTGAAATAAAGAAAGAACAAAGCTATGGCATCCAAAAATAAAATCAAAGGGGATCAAGTGAGGGTTATTTATATATACTGATACTGGACTCAGTATTCCAAACACTTCACAGCTGTTCAAAATTTGAGAAGAAGAAATCAAATATATGACTAACCTCTCCTCAGCTGGTGGGTTCCTGGGCCAGGTATATCTGTCTTCCAACTACCACTAGCCACCCTTGCTAAATGGACTTGTCTCAGGTCTGCTCTTCAGAAAAGTTGTGGTTAAAATCTGGATCTGACACCAAACAAGTGGGTTAAAATCCCAGCCATGTAACTTCCTGGCTCTGTGACTTTGAGCAAGCTATTTCACCTCTTTAATCCCTGCTTTTCCATTCACACAATGAAAAAAAAAATTGTTGTTACCTTCTGGAATTATTGGGAGATTCAATGAAATAATCCATGTATGGCACACTCACTTTAGCTTCTGGCTTGTAAAATACACAATAAGCAGTAATGATTACTATTATTACTATAAAGATATAAAACCAGGCCCATGGTTACTACATCTCAAACCTCTTCCTAACTCTGATTGGACCTGAAATGATGGGATTCAGGCACTACTCAATCTTCTTGGAAATAGACACCTCTGTTTTCCTCTCCAAATGCCCACACATCTTACCATGAGTCAATGTTCTGGTATCATCCCAGGCTTGATATTTTTTCCATATATTCTAGTACTTTTTCACTGATAGACCATGGGTCTGATTATCCCAAAATGAAAACTAATAAATCATAACATCTCTAGGAATTATTCTCTCTGGACTCACATCAGTCCGGGAATATTTTAAATCACCAATCCATGGAGGGTACCGTTACCTTGCTTTGTGCCATGGTCTCCTTCTCAATTGAAAGCCCTGTCCAAATCTTAGCCTAAATCCTGAAACTTTCTGGTCCTAGAGAATTATTAATATTCATACCTTCTTTGTGATGCCCTCTACTCCTGTCATCTCTTATCCCTCCTTATCTAACATCCACTATTTCACCCTACTATTCCTTTCTGTCCACCATTCTTCTCTATATTTTTCTCATTTCTTTCCTACTACCACCCTTTGACATGCTTACACAATTATTAAAGAAATATTATTTACAAAAAATAAGGAGCAGTAACTTTTAAATGTACAACCACAGAGAGACCACAACGGGGTACCAGAGGATCCCAAGGGTACAAGAATGCCCAAAAAGTATATGGAAAAACAATACATGTGATGGAGATGGATGAGTGAGAAGAGAAGCATGTGGGTACTTGTTTTACTTAGTAGAAAGTACATTGAAAACTTCTTTATTATTAAAATTGATAAGAACCTCTGTTAAGTTAATCTGAAGACTATAGGATTGTTTTAATGTGTATTGACCATTATATATTAAAAGATGAAAACACGAAGATGATGAACTTCCAACAACTATTTATTGTGTTAAGGAAATAAATGGACCTAAGCCTTTGCCCTCAAGACGTTCACAATCTACCAAGGAACAAAATTTTAAAATGAGAATGGAGGTATTTCATTATATTTAATTTCTATTTCTGCTTTGTTTTGGTTATCATTCTTGTATTTTATGTTAATAAATAGTCTTCATAATCTAAGAGAATCTGGAAGAAGCTTGGGATAAGAAAATCTTGAAGCAGCCAGGTATGTTACAATAAAGGAAATAAATAAAACAATTTGGGGGAAAAGATGGTTTTTGGAATTAGAAAAATTACACTTGAAATTATCACTATTCAGATGAAAATATAGGCGACTAGAGATGGGGGACTAAGGTGATTTTAGTGACATAACTGACATCCCTGAGATGAGTAATTTAAGCAGCCCCAAGGATATGTGCTATATTTTAAGGAATTAGAAAATGAATAGGTTGCCACTAGAGCCTGGATGGTATGAGAGAGAACAGAACAGAAGGAGACAAGGGAAGTTTTCTTTACAGGAGACCTGAGCACATTAATTCAGAGGATTAGCCACCAGTCTTCTCTTGTTCCTTCTAAGTATGGGAACATCCCTTAGAGCAAGTTATGCTAATGTCCTTTTGATTATTAAAGGATGCACTCAGTGCTTAGTTATGACTGTTCAAGGACATTACAGAGACTATGAAAAAGCTACACCTACTACTTGTTTCAAAGCTCAGTGATTAAGCACAATGAACAAATAGGAATAACTAAAAACAGGTCTCAAGCTCATTCACTCCAGACAGGGGTGGGGGGAAAAACCCACACATCACTGCTGAGCCTACAGAGGAAGACTGAAATGAGAAGTCATTGGTCAGCACGGTCTTCTAAATGTCAGTAGACAGAAGTGTGGAAAATTATACAATGACAAAAAAGAAGAAATTGGTTTTCATCATTCAGTTCACTAGGCACACTGATACTTTGGAAATCCTGAGTTAAGGAAGAGTCAGAGATTTGTGTAGTGGGATAAAGCTTTCATGACAGTGAGGGGGAAAACATTCTGAAACTTCTGGCTGAGTTTCAGTGGAACTGGGCCACCATCCTGGGCATCCCAGAATTTCTGCTTGTGGCCAGAGCTCCAAGGAGAGCTAGATCTGCCACTTTCTGTAGCAGTGTCCTTTCTATTTCCCTTGAAGTTTCTTTGAGTTCCTCATATATTAGAAGAAAACATAGCCTTGAAAGGGAGACTTGATCTGACTATAAACTTTAATTTGTTAAGACAATTTAAAAAAACTGTATTCTAACATTTTCATATCAGTAAATACCCACTGCCTGTGCTATACCAATAAACCCGAAAAATTTTTTTCTCAGGAAACAGGCAATGCCTAAATATTTACCTTTTAATGTATTCCAGCTTATGTGTTAGATGAAGTAAGAATAAGACACAGGTGGCAGTGGAGAAGTTATTCTAGACATAATCCTGATAGAAAATTGCAAAATGATTTATTAAAGTTAGGTATAAAATAATTCATATAATTCTACAAAAATATATGTGTGTGGAAAATACAAGAAAATAGCAAATTAGATACAGATGGGTGGATAGAGAGATAATAATGAGACATCCTAATACTTCCTTAATATTTCCACACAGCTTTGATAACTAAAAAAACAAAAAACAAACAAACAAAAAACCCCCATTATTTTAAGAAAATAAACTTAAGGATAAATCTTTTTTAAGTATTTTTTTGTTTGTTTTAGTTGTAGTTGGACAATACCTTTATTTTATTTATTTATTTTTATATGGTGCTGAGGATCGAACTCAGGGCCTCAAATGTGCTAGGTGAGTGCTCTACCACTGAGCCACAACACCAGCCCCAAGAATAAATCTTAATGTAGCTTTTACTGACCTAAATAATTGATACTTCCTTTGACTTATAGAGCTCAGATTTTAAATGGAGGCTTTTTTTTTAATATCATAATGTCATTGGATGGATAGACTTTAAACAATTGAGGGGGAATTGTTGAATAATAACATTGCACAAATAACTCCTAAAGGTAATCCAAAGCCTCCAAGCTTATTAAGGAAAAGAACAGACTAATAATTGTTTCTCTCACCACTGCCTTTCACCTAAGGCCATGTAGGGCATTGTGAAAACAGAGTATGCTTAGAATAGCTTCAGGACACTTTATTTCAACCAGTGAGAAAAACAGAATGATCAAGCCAAATAATGGTAAGAACGGTACCTCTGGGCTGGAATGTGGCTACTCATTAACTGTTCCTGGCGAGTCTTCATGGCCATGACTTTAGGTGCCCACTGGGGAGGAATGTGAAATGTCAAAAAATGTTCCCATAGAATCTATGCCCAGAATGCATCTATTTTTAAAAAGAGGAACCTATCCAGCCCAGCTCTATATTCAATGAGGCACACAGATTTCCAGGTTGGAAGGATGAAAGGGTGAATATAGCAGCTAACGCCAGATGGAATTGTGCCTTTCCTGAGCTCAGAACAAACAAACCAATCAATAAATTAAAAAAATCCAGAAAGCTGCATGATATTAACCTTGCCACCAAGAAAAATCATAAAACACACATCACCATTATCTAAAATGGAAAATTGTAAAATGACTGCCTCTGAAGACATTTTATCTTAACTTGGCAGAGACAGATCACCACAGGAATGGACCCTGGGTATGAGAAATCAATGATTTCATATAAAGTAATGGACTATGTTGGAAACAAGTAAATAAAGGGTATGGAGACCAGGGGGTGATTGGGTCTCATCTGAGAGTCTTCTCAGTTGCAATCTGCTGAGTTTGACGTCTCTTGATTTCAAAGTCCAAGGGCAATGTGCTGTCATGAGTGGCATCCCAGTGCTGGGTGGGCAGACAATAAGCATTCCTCTCTGACAATCAGCTGGAAGATTCAGACAATGTGTTCAGGCTAAAGCCTGGAATTGCTGATACTTCTTTGATTCACTTTGCCAAAATGACTGCAGAGAATGGTGACACATTGTGAGTAGGAATAGGGCTTGGGAAAAAAAATCTTATTTTAAAAATTCTGATTTTAAAAAAAGAAGGAATGAAAATCAGAAGGGGAAAAGTCTTTGAAATGTCTATATCCTGACTGAAAGGATATTGTGGATTTTTTTCCAACTGAATAAACAGAACTGAATTAATATGCATACATTATTAATTATTATTAACTATTTTAGTAGATACACACACATCTATATATACAATATAGAAAGAAAAAAAACATTTTTCAACTTTCCCTTCTTTAATCTAGTAGGTATAATCCAGTACTTGGCACAGAATAGACACTGAGCATATATTGAATAAATAAATTAAAGAATAAATTCTTGGCTTTATTTCCTGAGCATTACAGTTCCTATTGAGAAATTTGTTGCTTGCACCTCTGTGCTGGAATGTTGACCCTACAATTTCTTCTAGGAGTTGCATAGTTTCTGATATCCATTTTAAGTTGATTTTATGTAGGATTAGAAAAAAGGGGTCTAATTTTATTCTTCTGCATATGGATAACCACTTTTCCCAGTGCCATTTGTTAAAAGGCTCTTTTCTCCATTGCATATTTTTGGCACCTTTGTTAAGTATCAGATGACACTATCTGTGTTGGTCTGTCTCTGAGTCTTCCATTTTGTCTATATATCTGCTTTAATACCATTGATCTATATGTCTGTTTTAATACCAGTACCATGCAGTTTTGATACTATAGCTCTGTAGTGAAATTTGAAGTCAGGTACTATGATGCCTCTAACAATCCTTTTGTGTGTGTGTGTGTGTGTGTGCACGCTTAGAACTGCTTTGGCTATTCTGGGTCTTGTATTCTTCTAGATGAAGTTGAGCACTAATTTTCTAGTTCTGTGAAGAATGTCATTGATATTTTGATGGGAATTGCACTAAATCTGTATATTACTTTGGTAGTATGGCCATTTTAACAGTACTAATTTTGTCTATCCATGAACATGAGAGGTCTTTCAATGTTCTAAAGTTTTCATTATTGATATCTTTCACCTCTGTGGTTAGATTTATTCCTAGTTTGTTTTTTTGTTGTTGTTGTTTGGTTTGCTTTTGTTGTTTTGTTTTGGGTTTTGTTTTGTCTTGAGGATATTGTGAATGGGATTGTTTTCCTGATTTCTTTCAAAGCAGATTCATTAATACGGAGAGTTAATAAATGGGTTGCCATCAAATCAAAAGTTTCTGCACATCAAAGGAAACAAGAATATGAAAAGAACCTACCGAATGGAAGCAAATCTGTTCTAGCCACTCTTCTGACAGAATATTTGTATTTGGAATATATAAAGAACTCAAAAATGTAACAGGAAAAAACAAAATAACCCAATGAATAAATGGGCAAATAAATTAAACAGATGCTTCTCTAAAGAAGAAATACAAATGGTCAACAAATATATTTTAAAAATGTTCAACATCATTAGTAATTAGAGAAATGAAAATTAAAACCACATTGAGATTTCACCTCACTCCAGTTAGAATGGCAACCTGCAAGAATACACACAATAATAAGTGCTGAAGAGGATGTTGAAAAAAAGGAACACTTTTACACTGTTTTGGGGAAAATAAATTAGTACAACCACTATGGAAATCAGTATAGAGGTTCCTCAAAAGACTAGGAATGGAACCACCATATAACCCAGCTATACCACTAAAGAATTAAAGAATAGTCAAACTATGAAATCAACTTAAGTATATGTCAATGAATGAATGGATAAAGAAAATGTAATTATATATATATAGATATAGATATA
>NW_026000057.1:37027410-37031757 GCF_001458135.2 Marmota marmota marmota
ATATATATATATATATATATATATATATATATATATATATATATATATATTATATGATGGAATTTTATTTAGCCATAAAGAAGAATAAAATTAGGTCATTTGTAAGAAAATTGATGAAACTTGAGACTATTATATTAAGCAAAATAAGTCAAACTCAGAAAGTCAAAAGCTGTATGTTTTCTCATATGTGGAAGATAGAGAGGAAATAGAAATTTTCATTATTTTTCTCATGAAAATCAAAGGGGAGTCAGCATAGAGGAAAGAGATGAAGGGGTGGAGGGCGAGGGAAAGGAGAAATACTGGGGAATGATATTGGCCAAATTATATTGTTATATTGTGTGCATGCATCATCATGTAACGATGAATCCCACCATTATATACAACTATAATGACCAATAAAAATATGGAAAAAATAAGTTCTTGGATTCCACTTGTCTAAAAAAATTTATAGGAGTTTAAAGATATGATTGCCACCTCAAATTTTTACTTCTCTTTCCTCTCCCCAAATTTCCTGATGAAAACTGCCAATAAATAAATAAATAAAATTATAAAAATCAAAAGTTTCAAGATAGAAAAACAAGAGAAGCGAAGCAAAACCAAAATTCTAAATAAAAAATTTGGATTTTAAATTTAAATTGCATTACCATTCCATTAAAATTCAGAAAATGATACCTACTGTGCAAGGAAAGAAATTGTGTACTACAAATTTATGCCTCCCACATAAAGGTAATTCATTTATAGATCTTATATGATTACAAACTCAACTATTCTATTAACCTAGAGAAATCCTGTGTGTGTGTGTGTGTGTGTGTGTGTGTGTGTGTGTGTGTGAGAGAGAGAGAGAGAGAGAGAGAGAGGGAGAGAGACAGAGAGAGCATGTGCGTAGCAGTACTGGGCTGGGAACAGAGAGAGACTGATTCTGTGTGTGTCTTTTCTTGTGTTTTTGTTTCAGTTTGGTTTTGTTGACAATGGTTTCAATTATGCACTGATTTACATAGCCATAGTCACCACTGTCTGAATATAAATTATCATTTGCATAACTCTGGATAATTTAGGACAACTTTCAATTTATAGTTGAAAACTAGATTTTTTTTAGTATGATTTTTTTTCCAAGAGCGAATAATATCGAATTTTCCAGGAAAGATTCCATTCAGTAACCACTTAAGGTCTTTGCCAATTGTTATCTACAAGGAGCTTTTGATGTCATATGGTCCCTAACAGTTTTGTTTTTCACTATGTAGCTTCCTTCCCCCTCCTTAAGAGTTGTCTGGCTGTACTTGGAGAAGCCATCTTTCCCAGTGTATAAAAAGATCAATCTTAATCCTGTCCTGCTTTCCCTTGACACTTGTTTCCCAGTTTTTTTTTTCTTCTTAAAATATCACACTATTGAGAAGGCGGCAGATGAGCAAACTTTGACTCATTAAATTCCATCATTGAAGATGTTGAATTTTGAGTTCAGGGAATCAAGGATGGAATAAACAGTGTTCTGTCCCTTTTGGGTGGACAGAACACTCCCCTATCCACCTACTATAAGCTCAGAGTCTCCTATTTGTTTACCCAACATTCTTTCCTCATGTTTTGCTTCACCTGCAGACAGTTGAGATAGTCATCCTTCTCAGCTCAAAGCGTTGTCACCACTGGACCGTGCACAATTTCTCTCTTGTCCATTTATCTAGTCATCCATTCAACTCCACATTTTTAACATATAACTTTCTCCTTCTCCTCATGAGTCACCACTGTAATGTGCATAATGTATTCCTTTCTGATTAGATGAATACTTACCAAATGTATAGTGCACATGTTTTTCATTTACACAAATGGAATCATTGTATACATATAGAATATCTATTTATGAGGTTTACATTATTGCTATTCAGAATTAATTTTAAGACTTACCTATGTAACTATATGACCATCTTAGCTGATGCTTCTAGCTATTGTATAACATCCATAATAGGCATTTTCTACATTTTATCCATCCACTATCTCAGGGGTGAACACCCAAGTGATCTCCAACTTTCTGCTTCCATAAAAATACTGACATTAACATCCTTAAGGACATGAGCACTTTGGGATACATACTGGTCATAGGGCATGTATATATTTTCACTTGACAAAGCACCAAGATAATAATTTAAAAAATCGAGAGCTTACTCTGTGCCAGGCTGTTTCAAATACCAGGAATAGCAATGAACAACATAAAATCCCTGTCCTCATGAAGCTCATAATTTTGAAAGAAAACAGACAACAAATATATAAAAGAATGTGCAAATGGAGATGGTAGATTGGAAGTAGAATATTTAAGTATATAAAAGTCCAGCATTCATAATAGAAGACTGGATTAAAATCATAAATTTGACATCAGGCCCTGAAATGGTATAAAACCACCAGAATAAGTATAAATGAAGACAAGTCTAAGGACTGAGCTCTGAGTCATGTCAACATCTAGAGATTAAATATATTAAAAGAAGCCAACAAAAGAAACCCAACAATGAACTATAGGTGAAATGAGAAGAGAACCAAGAAGAAATGGTTTTTTAAAAACCAGTTTTTGTTTTGCTTTTTAATGACAACAGTGTTATGCCAATGAGATAAGGACTGAGCTTTAATTTTGAATTTAAAAATGTAAAGGTAATTATAAGATTTCATTTGATACTGTTGTTATTAAACAGTGAAATAGGTTTGTGAGAGTTAAAGAAGAGAACTCAGAGACAGTCTTCTTTTCAACATCATATGCTATAAAGTAGAGAAGAGAAACGGGGCAATAGCTAGAGGAAGATCCCTGGTGAAAAGAGAATTTTTTTTTTTTTTTTTTGGTACCAGGGATTGAACTCAGGGGCATTCAACCACTGAGCCACACCCCCAGCCATATTTTGTATATTATTTAGAAATAGGGTCTCACTAAGTTGCTTAGCACCTCCCTGTTGCCGAGGCTGGCTTTGAACTCATGATTCTCCCGCCACAGCCTCCTGAGCCCCTGAGATTACAGGCCTGCACCACCACACCCAGCAGAGAATTTTTTAATAAGATGAAAGATATCACAGCATGCTTTTAGGCTTCGGGAATCAGTCAAGCCAGTAGAGACATTAAAATTATGATGTGGGAGAGAAGAAAGAACTTCTGAAGCACTCTCCTTACATGAGTGAGAGGAGATGAGATTTAGAGTACAAATGGAGAGGATAACCATGATGTGAAAATGAACAATCCATCCATAGTATGCAGGTGGAACAAAGAATCTATGCACACAGATGTAAGTGGAAAGGGAACCGACACTGGGGAATAAATACAATAGTGGGAGAATGTGGTACTTTTTGTTTTCTTCATCAATTGACCATTATCTAACTCCCAGCCTTCTCTATTCCTACTTTCCCTCTCTGTACCCAATTTCAACTAGCTTTTCATGCTTCCAAATATGAACTACCTGTCCAGTACATTCTTCATGACCCTATACCTTCCATTGTTCTGCCTTCCCTCTCCAATGCTAACAAATTTGCACTTATGTTTAGTACAAGTCTTACTTAAATTTTTGACTCACCCAGTAGCCTCATTGCATAATTTAAAAAGTATCTTAATGTAGCATATGATTCTTCACTAAGCTATGCCTACAAAAGTACCTATTATATGGAACTCGGTCATTTATTAATTCCAAATATTTATCCAGTACCTACTATGAGCTGGACACTGTCCCAGGTGTTTGGATAAAGCCATGCACCAAAGACTCAGCTTTTTTATAGATTATGTTCCAGTGCCTTCCCTAGTCTTTAATGAAACACCATGCCACTTTGATGGCAAGTCAACCTCAGAATTAACATTTGCTCACAATCTCAGTCTTGCTTTATCCTCTACGATCAGGATAAAACACAACATGAAAGTCAGGTGTTTCATTTTTGCTATATAACATAACCAGAAAACAATAAGTTTTGTAACTATGCACCCAACAGACTTATGACTTTTGGAAATGTGGTTTTGCAGCCTGAAATTCTAATCAAAAAGCACCATGTTTTGAGTTTTCTCCACCTCAGATTGCTATCAGTTTCTAAATCTGTCCTCAGATTTACAATAGAATTTATGAGAGAGCATACACTTCTTTGGGCTAGCTGAAAAGTGACATGTTGGGACACCAACTGCTCCATGCTATGTTTTGTCGGCAGGAATTTGATCATATACACCAGCCTATAATAATTAGATTCATCATCCTTTCTAACACTAGTTCACTGATAGTCATTTGTATTTGAAAGGTAATTGTCAAGTGTGAAGTAAAATTACCAAATTACCAAAGGGTAATTTATTCTCCCTAAATACAGGCAATCTGCTTTTTTTTTTTTTTTTTTTTTTTTTTTTTTTTTT
>NW_026000057.1:37034077-37056588 GCF_001458135.2 Marmota marmota marmota
TAAACCAATTATTCAAAGGCTGTCAGAAAGAATCTTTATTTAAATAATACAGGGTGTGTTTAATCCAATTTGGGATTGACTTGGCAACCATAACTCATCACTCGAAGTAAGAAAGAAAGAAATAAAGAAAGAAAGAAAGAAAGAAAGAAAGAAAGAAAGAAAGAAAGAAAGAAAGAAAGATTCTTTATAAAACATTCCCCAAGAAAGAAATGTCGGCATGAGGTTGTTTCCCTATGCAGGTGAAATCCAGGAAGAAGCAACATCCTCCTCTGCAGAGGCTATTGATTTGAGTAACTTCTGGATCTCATACCATTTGTACAGATATCTTAAACATTTTAGAACATTTTTCCAAGTGATTGATTCTCAAATCTTTCCTCCCTAGAGTTGTTTCAAAATATTTTATGAAAAGATAAAATGTATATAGAACAATGCACATGCCATGGGCAGCACTGGATGAATTGTCACAAAATGAACCTACCCAGGTAAGTGAGCACCTAGCCTGAAAAGCTCAGTGTTCTCAACATGCTGAAGCCAAAGTTTAAAAAAAGAAAATCCCAGAGCCTCTCACCTGCTCGCTCATCATCACTGCTCCCCAGAGTGAACCACTTCCCCAATATTTCCAAATGTATGTATAAAACGCATGTATCATCTGCTCTACCCTAATCGAATCCAGTTTTGCCTGGATATGGTGATACTAGATATAGTATTGCAATTCAATTTTCTCTTAATGATTAACATAAGTATAAAGTAAACAAATCAATTATCTACTATGCAGAAGATCCTGAAGTCCTTTCAAAATATGTCGGTTTATTTTCTTGGTTCTTTGGTTATGTTGGCACAAGCTTGGTTAAGCTTCCTTATGTGATTTTCTTCACTCATTAAAACACAAGTAGTTGATCTACATTTGTTTTCACATCTACCCTTGATTCCCTGGGTAGACCCACTCTCCTTTCAGAGGACCAAATACTTCCATCCTTCTCTTCTGAATGATTGACTTCTAAATTGCTTATAAACTGATGGTAATGATAACCAATGTTTCAGGAACTAATGCTAAAATGAAATATGCCTGCAATTTCCTAGTGAGGAGGAGAGTCTGTTTCCTTCTTTCCAGCTGCTTTCTGCCCTTCTTTCCAGCATCAGCACCAGCATTAGTTTTCTCCTGTTGTTTCCCTGTTGGGATCCAGCCAGGCTTCATCATTTCCTGCCTATACAATGATCCATCCCAGCCCTGGTAATCAGCTGCTCTGCTGTGACCCCCTCTCTTTTGCTTTTTTTTCCTCAGGCTCAGGAGACTTTGAGGTTGGAAAACCTATGGTTCATTTCCATCCTCTTTCTCTCATTTCCTTCAGTCTTTCACACAGCTCCACATGAATATTAATAATGGTATTTTCCTACTCAGAGATGTTCAGATAGGAAAAGAGAACATCTTTGCTTTGGTTTAATCCGATATAAGAAGACACCTGTGTATACAGAAAAAAATGCCTTTTTAGAAGTGTTCCTCACAGCAAGATTTGAAGAGATGATACATTATCATTTCCTCAAAACACACATTATTTTTGGTTAAATATATATATATATATATATATATATATATATATATATATATATATACACACACACACACACACACACACACACACACACAGAGACACACACACACTCATAATTAGTTAGAATAGTACAGCTTAAGTTCACTTGGTAAATATGTCACAAAATGTATCATAAGTTCATCACTGCAAATTGTATGTTCTTTATAAAACATTCCCCAAGTAACTTTATTGGTTAAAATATTTTGCCTTTATATAGCCCCAGAGAGGTTTTCCCATTGTAGTCTATGCTATGTTAGGGAAAAGACAAGAGTGGTGACATTCACATAGACTACAATTTGTATACAGTGCCCATCCAAATCCAGGACACAGGTTGCAGGTTAGATCTGATGAGACCCTATAATTAAATTATTCTATGACACTCCCACTACTATTAGATTAGTAACTTAGTATTCCCTACTGACATTGGCAATAGTGTACCTTGAAAATAGGAAGACGAGTTTATAAATTGGAAAAATTACTATTGCATAGCAACATACTACCATTAATCATAATTAAATGGCACTATAACTCTTTTCTTCTCACGACATACTGTTTAATTAGTAAGAAATCTCTGTACTTCACTACATGCAACAATTTTACTTAAGGGTAAACTGCAGTCTATCAAATGATACTTAAGAATTCTATGCTGAACTTGATTTAGGATTCACATTAAAGTCCACTGGGAATGAAAACATGCATTTTCTTCCTTCAGTTCACTAAATTAAAGAAGTTTGTATTCTGGGCAATTTCAGAAACAAAGAAACCTAACATAAATTTCTAGATGCTGTCGTCAACAATTCACAAGAAAAACAAGACCAGGAACTTCATTGATTGAACAATAGCTAAGTATATTTCTACAAAACCTTGTAAATAATCTCCCATGATTGGAAAATTTCTTGTATAAATAAATTCTTCCTAGGAAAAAAAATGTTAAATAAGTTTCCATTGCAATAGCTGGCAGTATGGCTCATGATGTGGTGGTTTTAAATTAAATTCAAAGTTATTCCTAGCTGTCCTAGGGTCTTCATCATTTAAAATTAGTAACTACTTGAAAAGAAATCAAATACTGGATAGGATATTCAGCCTAACTCTCATTCTTTGCTGGTGGCCAAATATTTTCCAGTTTTAATGTTTATATTGCCAAGGACAGATCTAATTAGTCTGGTTTGTAGACATAGTTCTCCATTTTCCTAATCTAGTATCCAGGATATTAACTTTAAGTTAATAACAAATTTACTTCACTGCACCAATTCTATGAGCATCTGTAAATTTCAGACATTTCCACTAAATAGAAGATGAGAAGGATATATATACTCTGTAGAAGGTATGCAACTATTCCTTGGTCAAAATATAGCAGAATCAATCTAGTTTATTCTTAGTAGAAATAGTTTGGCAGTTCATCTTAATGCCCCAGATCAGGATAAATTAATCTAGACATGCAGAAGCCTACAATGTGCAAGGTTCTATCTCAGATACTGGAATGAAACACAAAGATGAATTAGACATGGCCGTTGTCTGCTTGGAGCTCACCCTCTGCTATGACTTCTGTCACCGTACATGCCACCATGGCAATTTTTCTTCAGGAAACTTTTCACTACTTTAGGATTAACCCAAATACTTGGGTAGAAATAGATTTTCTTATTGCTTTGAGACAAATTGTGTACAAGAAAACTGTATGAGCATTTTTGTTCCTTAGTCTGATCAATCCTGACTTACTGAAACAAAGAAAGATGGAAGAAAAACAAAAAACTGAACACCTACTATAGATATATCTCAGCAAAAATGCCTTTTCTTATTTTTAAATTTATTTTTATTTTTTAATTTGTTTTAATTAGTTACACATGACAGTACAATGACCTTGACATATCATACATTTGAATCAGAAGGGATATAATATCTCATTTTTCTGAGTATACAGGTTGCAGAATCACATTGGTCATGCGGTCACATATATACACACAGTAATAATAATGTCTGTTTCATTCTACTATCCTTCCTATCTCCCCAACCCCTCCCCTCCCCTCCCATAACTTCTCTCTACCTAATCTAAGGTAGCACTATTCTTTTTTTTTCCCCTCACATCATCATACCTGTATTCTGTATAACAAGGGGGGTCTCCTTCCATCTTCCATGCAATTCTCCTTCTCCCTTCCTTTCCCTCCCATTTCTCTTCCCTATCTAGAGGTAATTATCTTCTCATGCTCTTCCTCACTACCACATTTTGAGTCACCTCCCTTATATCAGAGAAGACATTTGGCATTTGTTTTTATGGGATTGACTATCTTCACTTAGCATAATCTGCTCTAATGCCATCCATTTCCCTCAAATGCCATGATCTTATTATTTTTTAGTGCTCAGTAATAGTTCACTGTGTATATATGCCACATTTTTTTTTTATCGATTCATCCATTGAAGGGTATCTAGTTTGGCTCCACAGTCTAGCTATTGTGAATTGTGCTGCTATAAACATTGATGTGGCTGTGTCCCTGTAGTATGCTGTTTTTAGGTCTTTTGGATATAGTCCAAGAAGAGGAATAGCTGGGTCAAATGGTGGTTCCATTCTCAGCTTTCCAAGGAATCTCTATACTGCTTACCAAATTGGCTGCACAAATTTGCAGTCCCACCGGCAGTGTATGAGTGTACCTTTTTCCCCCGCATCCCTCGCCAGCACTTGTTGTTGTTTGTCTTCATAATGGCTGCCATTCTTACTGGAGTTAGATGGTTTCTTAGAGTAGTTTTAATTTGCATTTCTCTAATCGCTAGAGATGGTGAGAATTTTTTCATATATTTGTTGATTGATTGTATATCCTCTTCTGAGAAGTGTCTGTTCAGGTCCTTGGCCCATTTGTTGATTGGGTTATTTGGGGTTTTTTTTTTTGGTGTTTAGCTTTTTGAGTTCTTTGTATACCCTAGAGAATAGAGCTCTATCTGATGTGTGAGGGGTAAAAATTTGTTCCCAGGATGTAGGCTCTCTATTCACCTCACATATTATTTCTCTTGCTGAGAAAAAACTTTCTAGTTTGAATTCATCCCATTTGTTAATTCTTGGTTTTAATTCTTGTGCTATAGGTGTCTTATTAAGGAAATTGGGGCCTAGCCCCACGTGATGGAGATTAGGGCCTACTTTTTCTTTTATTAGATGCAGAGTCTCTGGTTTAAATCCTAGATCCTTGATCCATTTTGAGTTAACCTTTATGCATGGTGAGAGATAGGGATTCAATTTCATTTTGTTGCATATGGATTTCCAGTTTTCCCAGCACCATTTGTTGAAGATGCTATCCTTTATCCCATGCATGCTTTTAGCACCTTTGTCTAATATAAGGTAGTTGTAGTTTTATGGGATAGTCTCTGCGTCCTCTATCCTGTACCATTGGTCCACAAGCCTGTTTTGGTGCCAGTACCATGCTGTTTTTGTTACTATTGCTCTGTAGTATAGTTTAAGGTCTGGTATAACCTTTTCTAGGAAATAAAGCTTTGAAGAAAAATGAAGAGAAATGGCAAATGAATTGGAAATGAAATGCAGTGAAAGAACAGCAGAGGTTTCAATATTAAAGATGGTAAAGAACATTTTACATCTGAAGCCCATGGAATTAAAACCAGAACATGTTTGCTGGACTTGATATTATTCTGTGTTAGAGGATGAAAAGGAAATATCCTAATTCAGGGAAAGCTAAGTGCACAGAATACAATTAAGAGTTATTTGAGTTGAAAGGGAGGATGACAGGCAGAGGGAAAGAGAAAAACAGTTGGATGCTAAGGCAAGAATCAAATGTAAGGAGCTATAGAACAACTATAGTCCTACTGGACATGTCATATTTGAAGAACACACCAGCTCCTAAAGAATGACACAGTCACTACAAAAGAAAGAAACCATTTATAGAGCACACAGAGCATGACATTTGTACATTATGTTGAATATAATATTCTTACTAATGGAAAAAAATCTTGTAAAATATAAAAAGCACAAAGCTATGTGACAAGTGATGAATAAGAATGGTTTCACATTCAAATCTGTCTATCATCTTCTTATGCTAGACAGACCTCACCAAAACACTGCCCACTCACACTTTTCAAAAGAAGAGAGTACAGTACCAACCAAAGGTAGTTAAATCGCTGCTAATTCTTTTCCCATAGTTTACCTGAATTGAGATTTGAGATAAGACGGAGTTTATAGCTTTTTATAAGAAAATCTACATTTTGAGATGCAGTAACTCCTTCCTGAAGTATCCCAATGCAGAACATTCCTGAGGGATTACACAACTAGTTCTCAGCCAAATTTCCTAGCTCTTCCACCACCTGAGGCAGTAATTTTCTCTAAATGCAAACCCTGCAATAACTAATTAGTGGTTCTAAAACTAAAATTAGAAAAAACAAGGCAAAAATTTCGTTATGTATGTGCTTCCTTAGATTAATGGAACAGTTTTGACCTCACTGACCGCCAATCAGGATAAAACAAATATGTCCAGCATCCTCCAGCAATCACATAATTTACATAACAATGAAATAAATATCATAGACTGTTATTGAGTGAGGAAATGTGTTGACATGTGTCATGAAATCCTTAAACCACCATGAATACGTTAAAAATGATTTATATTGTTTTTGTTAATCAAACTCTGAGTTTCATTTATTTGACATATAGAAATACGAAAATTAAATGTAGTAGAGGATCTAAACACAAGTTGTTTCTGTAGTAAGAACAAATATAAAATTGTTATGAAATGCCCAAAGTTTTCTTCCTTTCTTTAAAGCTAATGAGTAGTCTCTTTAAATGTGTTAACTTGTGCAAAGATTTAAAGTAGACAACTTTTAATCGACATGATTTAAATTAAACTAAATAGAATTTCATTTTTATTTATAGTCAACATTAGGTATGAACAGAAGTCATGAATAGTAATCTTTCTAGATAGATATATAGATAGATATCACACATATACACACATATATATATATTCACAAACATACATACATATAATCTATATATACATGTATATATGTGCATACATAAACATTCTTTAATAAAAGAACTATTTAAAGAATTGGGAGATCTTCTGTATAACTTTATACTCAGAGTCAACAATAATGTACACTTAAAATTTTATTAAGTTTGTAGATATCATGTTAAATGTTCTTATCACAATCAAAAAAGAAGGGGAAATCACAATTTTAATGAGTAAATTAAAATGTTTGAGTTAGAAAAGCCTTCATAAGACTAATAATATATGCTGAATTAAGTGATATTGCATTGTATATAAGTGCTCGAAAATTCTGATAGGAAAATCAGTGAGAATATTTGATCATATCCAAAAAATTTAAAGCTGATGCTTCCAAAAATGTACACTAAAGTAATTCTTTAATTTTACTTCTGGGACTGTCAGAACAATAGAATAATAAGATTTTTTAATACCTTTCACCATGTATTATTCTAACTGCTTCATAAGTGTTAACTCAATCTTCATAGCAAACTTGTGAGTTAAGTACTATTGCTATCACCTCCATTGCATATACAAGAAAACTGTGGCTTGAAAGAATTAATATAAAATTTCTTCAAGATCACTCCACTAGCAAATGCCAGATTTGAGTTATGAACTAAAACACTCTCAAGAATACATAATCTAAACTACTTCACCACCCACAATGCCTACCACAAAAGGCTATATTACAATTCTCTTTACAGTGTAGGAAAGGAAAACCACCCAAAACTTTCCAAAGACATTTCTAGTATTTTTTCATCTAACACAGATAAAGCCTATCTACTCAGGTACTTTTTTATTCACCTATTGATAATTCCCTCTTGAATGTTAAAAATGATTCCATTTATAAGCACCTGTGCCTGGGGAAATGTAGGTGGCATTGAGAAAGACTTAGAAAGTTGATATTGACTACTGGGAGACTTAATGTACTACTTTCTATATTTGTTGGGTCTACACAATCATGCATTGAGCAACAAATATTTATTGAGCATCTGTTATAAGGAAATCGCCATCAACAAAAACTTTATTTGTGGAACTTTCCTCCTAATGGAAGTAATAACCACTAGATCTGAGATCATGACAAATTATCTATTGGTTACATACAGATGATGGCTAGAAAGTCAAATAAATGCATGAACCTAAAGTTATAGATTTGGGATCACTAATAAAGAAATAATAATCAAATTTTTGAAAATTAACTTATGCTTCTAAATTGTAATAAGAAAGTTAAGGCCTAGAATTCAGTTTTAGGAAATAGTTAAAATTGGCAGAAGAGGGGGATAAAAAGGAAACTAAGAATACTGTGATCAAAGACGTAAGAAAACCAAAAAGTCACTTCAGGAAATAGATTCGAAGTAAAAGTTTTAATCAACTATGTTAAACATGGCAGAAAGCCAAAGAAGAAAGACTTTTGCAAAACCCTTTTATTAGAATTATTAGTCTAACATTTCCAGAGAAATGTTGCAATAAATAGTAAAGTAGATGTCAAATTACAGAGTAAAAAAGAATATGGTTAAAGTAAGATATTCAGCAGCAGAAAGAGAAAGAGAATAAAGAAAGGGAGAAAGGGTAGGAGGGGGAAGGTGCTAGAGAGAAAAGAAAGGTCAAATATGTTATCTTGTCGTTGTTTTTAAATGCATGGATAAATTATCAATGTCTGGAAGTAGAACTGTTGGCTTCCTAATTTGTCCACAGGGCTAGTTTGAATAGCATTTTCCAGAATCCTCTATTCTGCATGCTTCCATTCAGGGAGTTCACAGGAAAGATTCTACAAAAGATTTGGAGCACCAAAGAAACACAGCAGCAGCCCATATGTAACTCAAACATTCCATCACATGAATTTCTATATTTGAAGATTTTAATAAAGATATAGAGTATAATGAGGTGGTTCCAACAATACAAAAGAACTTGGAGTGAAAACAATGAACCTTGTTCTTTAAATTCCTAGTTCAAGTACTGCATGAACTAGTTTAAGCTCAAATCCATTACATGCTAGGTCCCTAAGTCTCCCGTGACTATTTTCCCAGATACAGAATGCAGAATTTGGATAGACATACTCAGCAAGTTCAGAGTATACATATTGGTTTCTTGAATCTATAGAACAAGATGATGATCTGACTGTAGCCTCTGCTTCCAATCTATAAAAGCTGCTCAGGAAAATGCATGGTTCAACCTCTAAATCTATTTTCCAAGCTATGCTATTTGGAAACATTTTCAGGTGTTCATTTCTTACTCTAAGCCTCCCTAAGCCTGACATCCTTAACAAATTATTTGCAATGCCCTGCTGTCTTCAAGAAAAACCATTAGCTTTTTGCATGTCTAATCCAAATCTTCTGCTCTTTGTCTGGAATCTCTTGCACATTCTGTCATTGCCTTTCAATCAAGTACACATAGATTAAAGTTTGGCAAAATCTTGGGGAAAAATTTTTTCCTCTAGGTTTATTCTACTTATTTATTTCACTTGAGATTTTATCACATTTTTCCCCCAAAATACTGGAACCTATCATGTGTCCATCATTATTACAAAGATTGATATTAAGAAATATATTAAAATGACGAGACTTAAAATTAGTCTATGAATACAAGCTTCTTTACTTAGGCTTAATCAAGTGTTTAACTATACAAAGAGGGTACTTTGAGTTCACCCTAAAATCAGATCTATTATTTCACTACCACGTTTTTTCCTTTCCTTTTTTCCTCTTGAAAATTCTTCATTTTGATAAAAATTTTCAAACAAAATGTCATAAGTCATCAGTAATCAGAAAAAATCTTCAAGAACTTAATGTTTCTGAGATGCAACCACTTTTCTACTCTTATATGAATTGCATACTGTGCCTGGTGTGGATTGTTAAGCCCTGAGGAATGGACCATGAAGTCCCCTGTGTTTTGTTTTTGTTTCTGGATACTTTTAGTGGTGTGTGTGTGTGTGTGTGTGTGTGTGTTTTAAATAGCATTAAGTATAGAGCCTGTGTTCCACAAATAATAAATAACAATCATGGATTTCATTTGCAGGTGGGATCATTTGAGAAATGGAATATTTTTATGTGAGCTTGCCAACAAATTCTCCCCCCGCTCATGGAAAAATGTCCTAAGCTGCTCTTCCCCCTGAACTCAGGTTAGGGCAGATATACAATTTATTCTCAGTCACATATCCTAGAGTATATCCTTGTATAAAACAATGTAACCATTCAAAATAATATACAAAANAAAAAAAAAAAAAAAACATGTGTAAACCTATATGAGGACTATTTTTCAGTCCTTTGAAATTGTCTCCTTTTTCTTACTTTTAGTTTTCTCTTTCACTCTGGGTCAAGGATCAAGCACATAACATTGAGGAAAGAAAAGGTCACAATAAACACATGTTGAATGAATTAAATAAGCATTAATGGCTAGAATGAGGAGTTATTATCAGAATGACAACATGGAAAAATTGTGCCACATCTACAGTGGGCAGCTCTACAGAAAAAAAAAAAAAAAGGACATTTCAGAATTGCTGGGTAGGGTGAGACTATTAGAGCCATGTATAGGCTAAAAGATCACATCTACATGCTTGACCAGACTAGAAAAACAAAGTATGCAACCTCTGACCTGGAAGCTAAGATCTACTGAAGAAAGAAAAGTACAGTTGGAAATATGGGATCCAAATGAACTCTAACTGCTATGTAATACTATGTGTTGTTACAAATAATGTGAAAGGATCAGAAAAGAATTTGAGAGAAGTAAACTACAGGAACATCCAAAAAACTAAGAGTCTCCATCACTAATACTCAAATTTTGCATGAGACTATCAGAAGTATAATGTTTGGTTGAAAATGTATACTTGAACTTATCTGTTATCACTTTTAAAATTATTGCAATAAAATATTAAGACCTTAATTCCTAATTACTGAAAGTATACTGAAAAGCCTAAAATTCTTTTAATTAAGTGCACATAACAACACACACACACACACACACACACAGATTACAAAGTGTAAATAAGTGCTCAAAATCTGATTTTTCTAATGTATTGATTTTCTTCCCTTGAAAATTAAATCTCAAAAAACTGAAAGCACCTTAATGCTTCTGTTTTTTGAATTACCTACAGGAAATTTTAACACTATTAAGAATAAGTAAGTTTGTACTGAAATGCTACACTAAATTTTATCTTACAAAGATATTGACCCTATTGTGAGAAATTTAATATAATACTGTATTCCAAATAGTATCAATAGTACTTATGAATTTTATTTTGCATACTGGACATATATTTATAAGATCAAGCCATTAAATTAATATATATGTTTTTATAATTAACACCATACTTAATATTACTTTCGAAAACAGCAACTATCTTTAATCATTTGATAAAATCACTGTATCTTCCTCCATTTCTGGTTATGAAGGAGTGAAAGGTCCAGAATTACCCTCTTACTATAAATAGCTTGAAATCCAGACAAAATAAGAAAATGATTGTTTTTAGACATGAACAATAATATAGGATGGTGATCCCTCAGAAAAGAGAAACTAATGGGGTGATCCTACAGTTGCCCCAGATTTTGTCTAAAGATAATTTTAGCCTATAGTCTAGGGAAACAAAATGCAAATGGAGCCCGGAAAACTTTCTGAGTAAAGGAGATAGAGATCAGGGAAGGAAAAATGCCTAGAATGTGTGGGGCAGAGTACTGAAGAGAAAGAAAATGTTCTAGAAATCTGCAAGAGTTTCCTGAGACCAGCTAAGTCAAAAATTTCCATGCCTAGAATATAACACCATGAAGCTGAGAAGAAAATAATTTCCAGGAAGTTACAACCCAAATGATTCTCGGAGTACACACAGCTGATAATCATCCAGGTTTCACAATTCAAATTTTTAAAAAATCTCATTATATATACACATAATTGAGTAAAGAATCCCAGACGGTTATTCCTTAGTACAGGAAGCTTAATTAGCTTTAGAATAGAGATTACTCTATACTGCCCTCACAGAGTTTTTAAACAAACCATGAAAGGATCAACCTGACCCATAGGATCAACTTGACCCTGTCAAAACAAAGTCCAACAATTTTAAATATCATAACAAAATCAACTATTCAACTATTTAAAAACTTCACAATGTTTGGCATCCAAAAAATTAAGTAGTGAAGGCTCAAAGTTTCTTTCAAATTTGATGAAAACTACAAATGTACAAATTCTAGAATTCAACAACCATTAAATAGGAAAAACTCAAAGTAAATTACACTAACATGTAAAATCAAATTGCTGAAAATCAGTGATACAAGAAAAATCTTAAAAGCAGCAGGAGGGAAAAAAAACACTAACAGCACAGAGAAACAAAAATTAAAATGATAAGCAGACTTCTCGTTATAAACCATGCACACTAGGAGGCAATGGCATATTTACAGTGCCAAGCGTGGCAGGATCTTCATGGAATATATATTCAGCAGACAAAAACGGAGTCAACTTGTTGCTAGAAAATTTATACCATGAGAATTATTAATGGAAGGTCTTTGGACAGAAGAAAATAATACCAAATGGAAGCATGGATCAATACAAATGAATGAAAAATGCTGAAAATGATAAATATGTGGGTAAATATTTTAAGACCCACTATTCTTATTTTTAAATTTTTCTTTAAAAGTTAATTATCAAGGGAAATATAATAGCAGTATAAACACTGTAGTGTTTATAGTATAGGCAGAAGCAACATGAGATCAGTAGCACAAAGGATGGGAGAAAAAAATTAAGTAAACTGTTATAAGCTTCCTCCATTATATGTAAATTTACTTAATGGTTTTGAAGATAAACTGGTAAGTTAAATATGCATATTTAAAAAAAAACTTTGTGCAAAAAAAAATCAAAGAAGGTAGAGGAAAGTAAAACTCATGAAATTGGGACAAATAGAAAACAAATGGTAAGATAAGAGATTTAAATACAATGATAACCATAACTCCCTTAAATATAAATTGTCTAAACACTCCAATTTAAAAACACAGATTTTTCAGACTAAGTTTAAAAAAAAAGACTCAACTATATGTTGTCTATAAGAAACTCACTTTAAATATAACGGAATATCTGATCTGAATGTAAAGGAGTACAAAAAGAATATACAATTCAAACACTATTCATAAGAAAAAGAGTATTGGCTAAATTCATATCATGCAAAATAGACTTTACAACAAGGAATAGTACCAGTGATTAGAGCAGCATTTCATTATGATAAAGAAGCCTATTTATCTTTATGACATTTCAACTGATAAAACAAATAGAAAGTCAATAGAGAATCACTTTTCCCTTGTTGGCTAAGATCAAGTGAAAATCAAGAGTGATAGAACCGATATTTTCAATCTCAACCTTCTGTCTTTTATTTTCTCCTTTTTTAGTGTCTTTTACTTCATAAATTATTTTCTCAATTGTCTTGTTCCTTCCTCTTCAGTCAAAAACAAGCTCAAGATTTTTAAGGCTTAAACTAAAATTACTTATTTGTCCCTACTTTCTTATTTGAGGCCCTTCCTCTTTCCTTCATTTTCATAATCCAGTTTTCTGGAAGTGTGGCCTAGGCCTTCTGGAGGTCCTGAGGACTCTGAGCCATCTTTTCCTAACCAGACAAAAGCAGGATGCTCCCTCAGAGGACCCAGCAGTGAGCAATCTGGTAGCATCAAGCTGCCAAAAGGGACAAAGTAAAATCTTTAACTACTGGTTTCTATTAGATGCCATCAGTTAGGTCACCCTCTTTTATTGAAGATTCAAATGAACGTTTACATAATTATAACAATTGAAATTTTATTTGTCATTTTCTACCTAAAAACCTCACTAATTTATTGATTCATTGCTGATGGCCATCTAAAGAGAATCTCATTATATGCATGTTTAATCAGTAAAACACAAATTAAACCTCATGTGCACATGGATGATTTCAGAATTCAATCCAGCTAACTCTTCACTCTTCAACTTTCACCAATACAATTTCCACCCCCAGACCTCATGAAATTTTTATGGAAACCACTCTCATATTCTAACTGACTCTTGATTGCTAAGTCCAATGACTGATTATTAGTCAGTCATTATTAATTATTAATTCTTGTGTTATTTGTACTCTTGTGTAGTCCTGACACCATCCAATTCTCTCTCTCTCTCTCTCTCTCTCNAAAAAAAAAAAAAAAAAAAAAAACCCATCCACCTATAAAATCCTGGTAGAAACCTTATAATAATGCAGATTAAAGCAGAATTACCCCAGTAGACACCAGTGAATATTAAGAGGTATAGAATTTTAGTCTCTTATTTCTTCAGGTGGCCCCAGAATCACCCACAGGGGGAAAAAAAAAACAACTAAGTCTCTAGAGAAAAATCTCATACTGCTTTTACCAAGATCACTCTGCTCATTTTGTAGACGAAGACACTGATGCTCAGAGAGAAGTTACCAGCTTAGAATCTCACAGCAAGTTTCTGGCCCACATTTCCTAGATCTTTCTATCCACTCTCCATTCTCTCCAGAATCACAGCTCTCTCAGAGTCCTTGAGAATGAGAGCTCTCAGGCCTCTCCCTCTATAATATCCCTTATTGGTGTTGGACAGACTCACTTGGACTTTCTCCATGACTGGGAATTCTAGTTCTGGGGAATTCTGATGAAAATCTGCCCGACTGCAGCTTCAAGCCATATTCAATTATTATTTCAATTTATTATTATAGGTAACATCCTGAGATCTATAAAAATAAGTTGATGCCAGTCGTTGAGCAGTGAAGACCCATCCAGGTCCAATGTGAGGAACTGTCTTTTTTGGATCTTTGTATTTATAAAAATAAACCAAAATGAAAGAGTCACAACCGAATGTGCATAGATCGCTGAATGGATGAACAAGACAAGCTTTCTACTCCTACAGAAGCAGGTTAGCAATGGAGGCAGATAAAATCAATTCCCAAACAAGAGATTTTAAAACTGAGTCAGGAGACTAGGAAAAAGGAGCAACCCACAGCTCTGCCTCCAAGAGGAGAAGTGGCAGGACACCATACTCCTGTCACATTGCCTAGAGCTGATCACAAAGTAGAACCTGAGCCACCACTTGCTGATAAGTTCTGCCACCATTCTTAACGTAGGTTAAGAATAGGTCCCTCCCCTTCACTGGGTTACCTTTTCAAAAATATAAATGACTGTTTTTCTAGGTTTATTCTTCCCAATAATATTTAACTATCTTGAGTCCTCCCACACAGACACACACAAAAAAAGTTATCCCGAAAAAGAGGTCTGATGGCTACTTTCATTGAAATTGTATGCAATATATGGATTAATGTGGAATAAATTGAACACCATCATTTTTTCTCATTAAGAAGTCAAATATGGCTGGGCGAGGTGGCATATGCCTGTAATCCCAGTGGCTCTGGAGGCTGAGGCAGGAAGATTGCAAGTTCAAAGCCAGCCTCAGCAAAAGCGAGGGGCTAAGCAACTCAGTGAGACCCTGTCTCTAAATAAAATACAAAATAGGGCTGAGGATGTGGCTCAGTGGTTGAGTACCCCCAGTTCAATTCCCAGCAACCCCCCCCCCAAAAAAGAGTCAAGTATGATGTCCCATTTATTCAGAATTTCTTTAACTACAGAGATGCTACAGTATTAAATTTTATGCTTTTCTTAGAAAGATTTTGCATATTTATTATCTTTATTTCTTAGTGTTTATTATTCCTGTTAATGTGTGTTATTATTTTTTATAGTGAATATTTCTGGAATTTAGGAAATAACATGATAATTTTTATACCAGTCAGATATTTTTATTGAACTCTATTACTGGTTTTTTTCATTTGCTTCAATTTTTAGGTACTTTTATATAGATAATTCTATCATATAAAATTTTTGATGATGTTCTTTCTCATATTTATACTTTATTTCTTTTTCATCTCTTGTTTCATTGGCTGTGATCCCTACATATTGACTAATGGGGGGATTGCCAATGTCATTATCTTATTCATGATTTTATGGAGAACTACCCAATGCTTTACTGTAAAGAAATTTTATTAATTAGATTAATTTTTAATGGATAGATAAAAACATGAAAATTCAACATATTTGTGGGATACCAGGTGATGTTTGAAACATGTACATAAAGCTTAAATAAGGTTAAAAATATCTCTTAAACATTTATCATTTCATAATGGTGAAAACACACAAAATCTTTTATTTTGTTGAAATATACAATACCTCCTTGTTATTGTATTTGCCCTACTGTGTAGTAGCACACCAGAACTTCTTTCTCTCGTCTAACCATAATTTAGTACCATTGATCAATCTTTCTCCATATCCCTTCTCTCTTCAGTCTCTGGTAACCACCATTTTACTCTCAACTTCTATGCAAACAACTTTTTAAAATATTCTACATATGAATTACATCATTCAGTACCTGTCTTTCTGTGCCTGGCTTATTTCACTTAACATAAGGCTCTCTAGTTGCAGTTTCTTCCATGTTGCTGCATATGACACGAGTCCATTCTTTTTTATGACTACATAGTATTCTACTATCTATATGTACCACATTTCCTTTATCCATTCATCAGCTGATGACACTTAGGCTGTTTATATACCTCAACTATTGTGAATATTACTGCAGTAAACATGGGAGATCAGGACTGGGCATGCTGGCACAAGCCTATAATCCCAGCAACTTGGGGAACTGAGGCAAGAAGATCACAAGTTAAAAGCCAACTTCAGCAACTTGGTAAAGCCCTAAACAACTCAGCAAGATCCTGTATCAAAATAAATAAATAAATAAATAAGGCCAAGAAGGTGGCTCAGTAGTTAAGAACTCCTGGGTTCAATCCCTGGTACTAAAAAAAAAATGGGAGTTCAGTTTTCTACAGTTAAAACTTTTATGCATTATTTACTTTACTAAGTTAAAATGGTGGATTTAAAAGCTTTTCAAAGATTTTAATATATATTACTTAACTGTATGGGGGAAAATGATATGTAGACTGCCAAACAACACCATAGAAGGCCCTCAGTTTTCTGAAGAGCAAAGGAATATGGTAGTTCCCTGGACTTGTTAAGGTGAGAAAATGATACATACGCCTTTGAAAACTTTTTAAAATTAAACATTGACAGCCATTATGGAGTCAAACAACAACAAGTGCTGGCGAGGATGTGGGGAAAAGGGTACACTTGTACATTGCTGGTGGGACTGCAAATTGGTGCAGCCAATTTGGAAAGCAGTATGGAGATTTCTTGGAAAGCTGGGAATGGAGCCACCATTTGACCCAGCTATTCCCCTTCTTGGTCTATTCCCTAAAGACCTAAAAAGAGCATGCTACAGGGACACTGCTACATCGATGTTCATAGCAGCTCAATTCACAATAGCAAGACTGTGGAACCAACCCAGATGCCCTTCAATAGACGAATGGATAAAAAAAATGTGGCAGTTATACACAATGGAGTATTACTCTGCATTAAAAAATGACAAAATCATAGAATTTGCAGGGAAATGGATGGCATTCGAACATATTATGCTAAGTGAAGCTAGCCAATCCCTAAAAAACAAATGCCAAATGTTTTCTTTGATATAAGGAGAGTAACTAAGAACAGAGTTGGGACGAAGAGCAGGAGAAGAAGATTAACATTAAACAGGGGTGAGAGGTGGGAGGGAAAAGGAAAGAGAAGGGAAATTGCATGGAAATGGAAGGAGACCCTCAGGGTTATACAAAATTACATACAAGAGGAAGTGAGGGGAAATGGGAAAAAAAAACAAGGGGGAGAAATGAATTACAATAGATGGGGTAGAGAGAGAAGAGGGGAGGGGAGGGGAAGGGGGATAGTAGAGGATAGGAAAGGCAGCAGAATACAACAGACACTAGTATGGCAATATGTAAAACAGTGGATGTGTAACCAATGTGATGCTGCAATCTGTATCTGGGGTAAAAATGGGAGTTCATAACCCACTTGAATCAAAGTGTGAAATATGATTTGTCAAGAACTATGTAATGTTTTGAACAACCAACAATAAAAATTAAAGGAAAAAAAAAGAAACATGATTAGTTTCTTCAATCTATTTTTCCAGAAAAATGATTCCCAGCAAATCACTAGGTAATGCAATTTTCAATCCAATTTTTTTGTCTTCTTATTGGGCCAATAGGTACAACTCATGGCTACATGTGGTCATTAGCTCTTAATATTCAGGTTGTCAAGGATGTGAAAAGGAGAAAAACACAATTATAAAACGTTGTGCGCTGAGAATAAAAGTGCCAACAGAATTTTAAAAACATGATTAATTCTTGTATGCCCCTGGAAGGGCCTAGAAAAGTATTATAAAACCACAGACTGGAAAGGCTAAAATGAAACTTGTAAATGAGCCCTCTCATAAGAAAGAAAGAAAGAAAGAAAGAAAGAAAGAAAGAGAGAGAGAGAGAGAGAGAGAGAGAGAGAAAGAAAGAAAGAAAGAAAGAAAGAAAGAGAGAAAGAAAAAGAAAAAAAAAAAGTGCATGTCTAGGTAGTTCAGAGTTTTAGTTTCCCAAAGGTTTGACCAATGCTCTTGATACCACCGATTATGCTGACAAGTTCTGCTCCCTCAAATGTTGAAGTCTGAACATTAGAGAAGCACACCAAGGTAAGCATATAAAGCAGGGTTTATTTAAAAAGGGGTAACATAGAGTTCTCCTGGGAGGGAGAGGGGGCCAAAGCTGGTATCCTGGGATCCCAAGAAGCCAGGTGTTCTGCCCTTTTAATATGTCCTAGGCTTCCTTTGTTCTCCTGCCCTCTTCCCCTTATCTTGCTCCTTCCTGGGTACATGACTAAGCTCAGGAATGCTAGGTGGGATGGCCAGGTGAGAAACAGCTGGGCAGAAGGGGGAAGGGCAGTATGGAGCAGCCTAGGGCACATTAACAATCTTATAGATCTCTGTAGGCAGGGGCAATCCATGGGACAGTTTACCTTGGCAACAGGTTGGAGCAGGTGCAGGTTCTTGATAAGGGTGGAGGAAGGGCTCTGAAGAAATCAACATTTCAATCTCTCAAGGGTCAGTCTCCAACTTCCTGGACCCACTCAAAACTGGCCTCCTTGATCCGGCCTGACTTGATTTACCTATCTATACTGACTGCCTGTCTAATTCTGGCTTAAATGTAATTTGCCCAAGTTCTCATTAGAAACAAATGATAGAACAAGAATCCAGGCAAAATTTGTGAATCCAAGTCCAAAGAATTCAAGTCCAAGTTGTGCTTGCTCCACTCTGCCTGCTCTTCTGAATAAGTAATAATGCGGTGAGGGTGGGGTGGGGTGAAAAATTCTAGAAACCATCTATATCATGCTGTCTCACCAATGCAAATATTACGCCTAAAAGGGTAAAACATTTTATAATGCCCTGTGGCCCCTCAAGAGTCATGGTAAAAAAGAAGATATAAAATATATCTGTGGTATTAAAATATCATGGGACAATGGCAGGAATTAGGAGAAAAATGTTTAAAATTTTCCACAGGAGAATGGTAATGAAAATCAAATGAGGTTAAGAACTACTCTATATATTTCAAGAATCAACTTGCAAGTCAATTTTTAAGTCATTTTTCAAACTCTACTTATAAACTCTGAATCAGGGTATATACTACTCAGTTCTATTAAATGTATGTTTTCAAGCACCAATGGTTCCATTCTTTTATAAAGCTTCATGCTGGTCAGAACAGGGTTTTAAACAGACTAATCAAATTGACAAAACAGCTCAATTATTCATAAGTTTTGCAATAACTTGAACTGTGTTCACTGCACTCATGCACTGTATTAGCACATGAAATGTCTAACATAGAAAAGATTCAATATATATGAGTTATTTTACCCACATTTAGCTATTAATTGTTTTGAATGATAAATCTCTATAATAGGAAGAAGAACACAAGAATGGGATACAATAAAAGCTGTTTTACTTTGGGGAAAGAGAACTGAATAATTTTGACCTTTATGGAATTATACTGTTTCTAGGCAGTTGGGATTTAGTATTTGATCATTTAGAAAAGTGGGATAGACTAGCAGGATTTAATGGGTTATTTTGAAGGAGTTCAACTTCAAATGACCTATGACAGAGGAAAATTAAATGTTTTATCTATTTCAGCGATAACCTTCAGTGATCAGAAGAGCCTGTGTCTGAGCCAGGAAATCAGAAAGGCTACATAAGGAAGGAAAAAAAGAGGTAGCAGATAGACTGCCCTCTACAGTGGTAGAAACTGGATCAAGATATAGGTTTCTGCCAGGCACGGTGGCACAGGCCTGTAATCCCAGAAGTTTGGGAGGCTAAGGTAGGAGGATTCAAAGCCAGCCTCAGCAGTGATGAGGTGCTAAGCAACTCAATGACACCCTTCCTATAAATAAAATATAAAGTAAGGCTGGGGATGTGGCTCAGTGGTCAAGTGTCCCTGAATTCAATCCCCAGTACCAAAAAAAAAAAAAAAAAGATTTAAGTATCTGGAATTGTGAGTTTGCCTAATAGTGCAAACAACCTTTGCAATTCCAATTTTTTTTAAAATGTAGGATTATATCCCTACATCATTGGACTAGTTTAAGAATATGACAATTAGAATTAAAATCTTTATTATTGTTCATATTAAATGTTCACCTTTTCTTCCATGATAGATAAGTTTAAAGATTAATTTGTACTCCAACTCAGGCTCTTTTAAAATTTATTTTTATAAATTTTGATAAATTTAATGCATATATATATAATTAAAAACTTTACCAATAAATTCCATATCTCAAAAACTTTTTATAGGAAAACTTATATTAACATCTATTTTCTTTATGTATATTAACTAATCTCCTTAGATTCTTTTATAATTTATTAAGAAGGAATATGCCAACTACAAAGGATTATATAACTTAATATAAAATATCAACATATATGTGAAAAGATAAACATGTTTGGTTATGTCCACCCATCTAAATCTTATGTTTTATTTGTGTTTTTTGATTTGTTTTTGTATCCGATTCGCCAAAATTTTATTGAGGATTTTTGCATCTAGGTTCATTAGAGATATTGATTGGTCTGTAGTTTTCTTTCTTTGAGGTGTCTTTGTCTGGTTTGGGGATCAGGGTGATGTTGGCCTCATAGAATGAATTTTGAAGAGCTCCCTCTTTTTCTATTTCGTGAAATAACTTAAAAAGTATTGGTATTCATTCTTCTTTAAAGGTTTTGTAAAACTCCGATGTATACCCATCCGGTCCTGGGCTTTTCTTGGTTGGTAGTCTTTTGATGGCTTCTTCTATTTCATCCATTGATATTGATCTGTTCAAATTGTGTGTATCCTCCTGACTCAGTCTGGGCAAATCATATGACTTAAGAAATTTATCAATGTCTTCACTATCTTCTATTTTATTGGAATATAGGGTTTAAAAATAATTTCTAATTGTCTTCTGTATTTCTATAGCATCTGTTGCGATATTGCCTTTTTCATCCCGTATGTTAGTAATTTGAGTTCTCTCTCTTCTTCTCTTCGTTAGCATGGCTAAGGGTCTGTCGATCTTATTTATTTTTTCAAAGAACCAACTTTTAGTTTTGTCAATTTTTTCAATAGTTTCTTTTGTTTCAATTTCATTGATTTCCGATCTGACTTTAATTATTTCTTGCCTTCTGCTACATTTGCTGTTGTTTTGTTCTTCCTTTTCTAGGGCTTTGAGATGAAGTGTGAGCTCATTTATTTGTTGTTTTTTTTTCTTTTTTTGAGGAATTACCTCCAGGCGATGAACTTCCCTCTTAAAACTGCTTTCCTTGTGTCCCATAGATTCCGATATGTTGTGTCTGTACTTTCATTTATCTCTAAGAATTTTCTTTATTTCCTCCTTTATGTCTTCTGTAACCCATTGATCATTCAGTAACATATTGTTCATTTTCCATGTGATGTAGGATTTTTCCTTCCTTCTTTTATCATTGATTTCCAGGTTTATTCCCATTCACCAACAAGACATAACAATTAGTTATCTGAATCTTATTTGAGAAGAATAAAAACAGATTTCTCATCCAGGAAGTAGACAGAGCTCCTGACTACAGTGGTAGCAGCATCCTCCAGGGTATTCATTTCAAGACATCATATCCAGAGTCAGATGCCCTGGGTTACTGCCCATTGAAGAAACTAAGCCTTTCCAGTCTCAATGTGGTGACAGAAAAGGCAGCATTCAAAAGCATTCTTTGCTTCTTTTTTTAACCAGCATGAAATTGTTACTATAAGCTGATCATCAGGTTCAACTGAAAAATGAAAAAAAAAAAAACCCTCCCCTTACACCCTGTCTCATTTCAGTTCCAAAATATGTGTTTTGAAGTACGCTTGCTGAGTTCTACTTTATGTCTGGGCTTCTGGCTATTTAAGGTATTGCATGCCCTGGATGAGCTATTTTGCCTCATTTTGTTGCAATTATATTGCAGAATCAATTATCCTATGTCAATGCAATTTTCCACATAGACAGTGTTGACAGCAATTGATAGTGTAGCTCAGAGGCTACAGAAATGGGCAAAGTCCTAGTTGGAAGTTTGGCCATTTTACAATTTTTTTTTTTGGCTCAATTAAATCAGTTTTTTTCCTTTCCTTTCAGCTGCATTATATCCACCTTTTGTTTAGAATTCAGTAGAATGGAAATATCACCTTCAAAACCAGAACTAGGAAAAAAGGGAGAGAGCATTCAAGTGAGATAATTTATTGAGAAAACCTGCAAAGAATCCACACTTATTGTCCATACAACTTTCCTATACCTCAGGACTTGCATAAACTTTTGTAAAATCTTGAGTACTAATTTACTTTATTTGAGATAAAATATTATCATCACATCTATACACGAGGAGCAAAATACACAGGCAGCTTTACATGGACTACAGACAGAAGAAAACTGAACATTCTCAGACTTTTTAAAGGTCAATATATTTGGAAAGAATGTACAAGAGTAATTTATGATCTTTTCAAATAAATATTTCTGTTAATTTACAAATTTAAAATGCTATAATCAATCAATTTCCATTTATATATATATATATA
>NW_026000057.1:37056613-37106125 GCF_001458135.2 Marmota marmota marmota
ATATATAATCACTATATATATAGTGATTAAAACATGTTTAGCATTATATTGCATCATACAAGACATTTCATTAAAAAAGAGGCTATTTATAAATCCAAAAAAGTGAAGTTTATAGAAAGCAAACCTGTACTGCTATTAAGAAATAGCCAGATTTTTCTCCTTTGATCTCAAAAGGTCCTCTGAAATTTAAATAACAGAAATTTGGCATGATCAATAATGTAAACAGGGTTTAAATCTAATGTTCCATACTATACCTTGAAAGTACAGGTCTACATATGTTCTTCATAAATTTTAGATGAATCATCAGAATCAAACCCCAGAAAACCTTTGTTAACTAACACCCATCTAGTGCCAGTCCCTACTCTAAAATTAAGCCTGAGAAGATGTTAAAATTTTCTTCCTGTCTGAGGCATAGATATAGGTACATTAGAGTAAGCCAAGGTCTGAAGCATGAGATGTTTTATTTACATCTTCACTGTAAACATTTGCATCATTTGGCTTGAAACCATATAGAAATAAAATTTAACTTCTGTTGTGGTTTGGATGTGAGGTGTCCCCCAAAAGCTCAAGTATGAGACAATGCAAGAAAGTTTAGAGGAAAAATGATTGGATTATGAGAACTCTAAACCAATCAATGAGACAGGGATTAACTGATTGGTAACTGAAGGCAGGTAGCTTGTGGCTGGAGGAGGTGGGATTTGGGGTACATATTTTGTAGCTGGTGGGTGGAGTCTCTCTCTGCTCTCTGCTCATGATGAGTTGCTTTCCTCTACCACATTCTTCCTCCATGATATTCTGCTTCACCTTAAGCCCAGGGAATGGAGTTGGCTGTCTATGGACTGAGACTTCTGAAACCATGAGCTCCCAAATAAACCTTTTCCTTCTCTAAATTTTTTTCTTCTCAGGTCTTGTAGTCACAGCAGCAAAAAAGTTGACTAAAATAACTTGCTTTCTCTTTGCTTTATTTTATAACTAACTTCAAAGATGTCAGTGTTGACCTTCCAGGTATCTGGAAAATGCTATCAGATTGATACACTAGCACTGCCATTTTTAACATTACACAGAAATGAAATAGGGTCTCATTCTGAATCACACCATTAAATGTTACACAGTAACAAATGGATTTTAAAATACAGGTAAGATACAATGACAGGTTAAGCTGGTTTAGAAGGTACCAGTGGATAAGAAGCACATACCAAATAGAGCTTGATCTCTGGAAGTTCTAGAATTGCATGTGACAGATTTAATGAGTAAAAAGTACTGGGATCCAATCCTCTATCAGGTATTTATCTTTGGTCTTACTAAGAATTCCATGCTATGAGAGATATAGAGAATAGGAAATGAGGCCATTCCTATCACTTTGGGTTAATTTGCTCTTATTGCACAATTCATTCTGAACAGTCACTGCTTCTGTAAAATATGCCATAAAAATAAACACAGAATATACTAACTGAAAATGCAATCTGCAGACAGGTAATTTTGAAAGGACACATTTGCCTGATTCTTCTCTAAGGGATCAATAGATTCTTAGTTTCATGTAATAAAAGTCAAAAGGAAAAACTGCATCACCTCAAAAGATTTAGGTATGTGACCATGTGTCATCAGGGATTCATTTCTCCCACCAATACTTTTTCAACAAATATTTATTTTATGCCTACAAAGTAACAAGAACTGTGTCTAGGCATTTATAACAGCAGTAAACACAAGAGCATCCATGGAAAGATAGAAGGTGAGGGCACTCCACAGAAAAGAAGAGGTGATTAAACTCTACTACAGAGCATTAGTATCCAAAACAGCATGATATTGGCACCCAAACAGACTGGTAGACCAATGGTACAGAATAGAGGACACAGAGACAAACCCAAATAATTACAGTTATCTTAGACAAAAGCACCAAAAACATAGGTTAGAGAAAAGATAGCCTCTTCTTTTGGTGCTGGAAAACTGGAAAACCATATGCAACAAAATGAAATTAAACCCCTATCTCTCACTGTGCATAAAACTCAACTCAAAGTAGATCAAAAACCTAGGAATTAAACCAGAGACCCTGCATCTAATAGAAGAGAAAGTAGGCCCAAATCTCCATCATGTTGGATCAGGCCCCGACTTCCTTAATCAGACTCCTATTGCATGTGAAAGATTTAATGAGTAAAAAGTACTCAAGAATCAATAAATGGGATGGATTCAAACTAAAAAGCTTCTTCTTGGCAAAAGAAACAATTAGTGAGATGAATAGAGAGCCTACAGAAGGAAGCAAATTTTTACCAAATGCACATCAAATAGAGCACTAATCTCTAGGACATATGAAGAACTCAAAAATCTTAACACCAGAAAAAACAAATAACCCAATCAATAAATGGGCCAAGGACCTGAACAGATACTTCTAAGAATGTTATACAATCAATCAATAAATATATGAAAAAATGCTCAACATCTCTAGCAATTAGAGAAATGCAAATCAAAATTACTCTAAGATTTCATCTCACTCCAGTCAGAATGGCAGCTATGAAGAATACAAACGGCAATCAGTGTTGCCAAGGATGTGGGGAAAAAGGTACACTCATATATTGCTGGTGGAACTGCAAATTAATGAACCAATCTGGAAATAAGTATGGAGAATCCTTAAAAAACTGGGAATGGAACCACCATTTGACCCAGCTATCCCTCTCCTTGGTCTATACCCAAAGGAGTTAAATACAGCATACTACAGGGACACAGCCACATCAATGTTTATAGCAGCACAATTCACAATAGCTAAATTGTAGAACCAACCTAGATGCCCTTCAGTAGATGAATGGATAAAGAAAATGTGGTATATATACACAATGGAATATTACTCAACATTAAAAGAGAATAAAATCATGGCATTTGCAGGTAAAAGGATGGAGTTGGAGATATTATGTGAAATAAGTCAATCCTCAAAACCCAAATGCTGAATGTTTTCTCTGATATGAGGATGCTGATCCATAATGGGAATGGTGGGGGGAACATGGGAGGAATAGTGAGGGGAACATGAGAGGAATTGAGGAACTTTAGATAGGGCAAAGGGGGGAGGGATATGGAAGTAGGTGGAATGAGAGGGACATAATTACTCTAAGTACACGTATGAAGACACAAATGGTGTGATTCTACTTTGTGTTAAACCAGAGACATGAAAAATCGTGCTATCTATGTGTAATATGAATTGAAGTGCATTCTTCTGCCATATATAACAAATTAGAATAAATAAATAAATAAATAAAAAGAAAAAAAGAGGTCCGTACAGAACCCTAAAGTGGGAACACATTCGGTCTATTCAGTATAATTGTAGAGTAAGGAATAAGGAAGAGGAATATAAAACAAACTAGGAAGGACAAGCAAGGAATAGAACATTGGTGTTTATAAGTCTAGGCAAGAGATTGGGTTTTATTTAACTGTCACAGAAAAACCACTGGGAAGTTTTAAGCAGGTAGAGATATGGACTTTTTAGTTTTTAAAAAATATAATTCTGAGCCAAGCAAGGTGTCACACGCCTATAATCCCAGCAGCTTGGGAGGCTGAGGCAGGAGGATCACAGATTCAAAGCCAGCCTCAGCAAAAGCAAGGTGCTAGGCACTCAGTGAGACTTTGTCTCTGAATAAAATGCAGAATAAGGCTGGGGATGTGACTCAGTGGTTGAGTGCCCCTGAGTTCAATTCCTAGTACCATATAAACTGAAATAAATTCTGGCTAGTGAATGAATAATAAATTGTGGATAAACAAGAATAGAAATCTGTTGTTACAGGTCAATAAAGAAATGATGATTTGTTAATGGACATAGAAATGAGTAGATAGATTTAAAGTATATTTTGAACATAGACTATGGGACTAAAATGAATAACTGGGAAAGAAGCTAGAAAGGAAAAATAGTCAAGAATAACTCTTGAACTTTCATTTGAGTGATTAGATAGAAAATGATACCATTTTCTGAAAGATAGAAGCCAAGAAACTGATTGCTCACAAATGAAATAAACGAGTCCACAAAAAGAAGCAGGTCTCCGATTCTCCTATGTTCCTCATGAGAATAAGACACTAACCTGGAACTTGAAAATGTTACTGACTCAGCTTTCTTCACTTTTCATCAGATCCTCAAGACTTCCAATTCAGCATTTCACTGCTCTGTTTGCTATACTCTTGTTGACTTACATGGTAATGAAAGAATACATTTTTCTTGTGAAGATGGGAAAATCTAAGCATTCATGTTGAGTCAAATGGAATTTAAAGGAAAAATTACTCTAGATTTTAGACGCCAATATACAGTAATGTTGTTTCTTAGCTTATTTCAATTTTATCTAGTCTGTGTATATTTAGCCTAAACATTAAAAATAATGCAACATAGCTGTATAATTTTTGTTAACAAAGAAATGAAACAATATTGATTACATCCAAAAAGTAAACTCTGTCTTACATAAATAGTCATATTATGGGGTTAATATCACAGTATGGAAAACAAAGGGGTTTTCCTAATTCAAGGAGTCCTATCACTGCAGAAAATTTATCTTCTTGAGATCTCCAGATAATTTGAAAAATTATGTTATTCAACTTTGTATCACTATAATAAAATACCTGAGATAATTAACTCTTAAGAGAAAATTTTTTATCTTGGCTCATGGTTCAGAGTTTTCAATCCATGATCATTTGGCCTCTTTGCTTTGAGCTTGTCACAGCACATTATACTATGGTGGGAACATGTGGCAGAGGTGTTCTATTCACTTCATAGTGACAAGGAGGTGGGAGGGGGGTTCCCAAAGGACCCTTCAAGGGAACAACCACAATGACTTAACTTCCTTCTACTAGGTCCCACCTCCTAAAAGTCCCAACACCCAATAGCATCACAGGCTAGGTGACTACGCCTTCAATATATGGACACTTATGATCCAAATTATAGCAGGTATGTACAGCAAAAATATATGCCTACAGAAAGAACTAAAGATATTACGGTCATACACTAAGCACCAAGTCAAGTTTCACGAAGAGCTAACCAAATAACTACCAAGACATTTAAGGCCTCTCCAGAGGTTGTATTGTTAGTCATTTTGTCAAATGAAAAGTAAGCTTTTTAAAATATATGTCAGATGAAGCAGGAAAGACCCTCATTAATTCATGTTAAATTGTTGAAGATACAGTCTGTCCAAGTCAAATTCAACTGAATTGTTTTTAATCTAAATAATACATAACTACCGTGTGATGGATGTGTTTGATAACTGAACTGCCAGGTTTCTGAAACAGTTTGGGCAGAATGGAGTCAATGCTTTCTCTGGGAAAAGAGAATAAAGTCCTTCCAGTTGCCGTAGAATATTTTATAAACTAGGCAGATCCAGAGGCCATATTTTCATTTTGTCCTATTCTGCTGTAATATGATAGAATTGGCATCAAGACAACATGAACCTTCTCTGTGGCAGGGGATCTATTGCTAGTCTCTAGTCACTTGTCAAGGAGTCAAGGACAGCTCCTTTGCACTTATTACCATTATCGCTCCTACTAGCAGCAACAGTCTTATAGATGCGCATATGGCTGCCTTTTCGTTTTCATCTGTTAGATTTCGGTTCAAGTGATCTCTCCTCAAAGAACTACTGCCTACATCATCTGTGTTCATTGATTAATCAAAACTACTTAACAACTAAACCCAAATGCCATGACTTAACCACAGTAGGAGTTCATTTCTTATTCAACAAATAGTCCAGGCAAATCTTGCAGCTTAAAGCCAGGGAAGGAGACTTTGCTTTGTATAGTTATTTGGGGACCCAAACTTCATCTCTGCCATTTTTAACCCATGGCATCCAAAATTGCTCTAGATACTTAAATCTTTATCATAGTATTTCAACCTACACGAAGTTCTACCATATGAGGAAGGCTTTATGAGCCAGGCCTAGAAGTTGAATACATCATTAATTCTTCTGGACTATTGGGAAGAACTTACTCAAGGGGCTGTTACACCATATGGTGTATTAGAATTTAGAAATTTAGTGTAGGTCAGAAGTCATGTGGCTTAGCATGGTGAAAGAAAGGGGAGAATGAACTTTAATGGACAGCTGCTATAAGCTTTAAGTCACTTCTAATAGTTTTCTGTCTTTCCTACCAATTTGGAAGATGTTTAAGGCAGGATCTTTGTCTTGCATATGTCTATATGGAGACATTTTTTAAAAAATTTTCATGCCTACAATGGGGACATTATCAATATCTAGTGGGTAGAGACAGGACACTGTTTAACACCTGACAAAGTGCAAGACCACCCCCACAACAAATAGTTATTCCATTCAAACTGTCAATAGTGCTGAGATTGAGAACACTGATTTAGACAGACACACACACTGTTAAAGACATGTTGCTTCACACAAATCATAAGCAGTACCTTGTATTCTTATTTTCAAAAAGATTATTTTTTGTGCACTTTAGAAATCTTTTTTTGAGATTGTCCTTCTCTCTATTGTTACTAACTTCCTCTTTCACACTGAAGGTTCTAATTGTATTTGTCCCTAGATATTTTGTTCACTATCTTTTTTAAAGTTGAAGTGTCTTTTGTGACACCTCAGAAAAGCCTCTACTGATTCTCATTCTAATACCTGTCCTTATCCTACCTCTTTAATGACAGCCTGCACCACAGGTTAACCCACCTTTGTAAGGTTCTCTCCAATCCAGTTCACACAGCTCCCTTTTTCTCATTAACTTACCAAAAGTACTTATCCCATTTGAGGCCGCTGTGTACCCTTGAATCCAGCCAGGATTTTAATGATAACCTAATGTAAATCCTCCCATCTTCTTAAAAAATAAAATGAAAAGAGCAGTTTAATGTAAAGCCAAGATGAAACAGAAGGCTACCATGGACCATCATCTATAAAATACAACACACCACTGACTGCCTGAGAAAATGTCCAAATTCATTTACAATTTATCCTATTAATGCTTTTAATATAACTACAGCTATCAGTAGAGTTAGTGGGATGTGCTAATCTCTTACTGTGTGGTATAATCTGCTTTGTATATTTGTATTTTAGCTGTGACACTAAATACATTTTAAGATGTTGTTTACAGGAATCAAAACTACTGATTTTTACTTAGATTGCTTCTTCACTGGCTTTATAGTCAACAGTATGAATATAGCCTTTATAAGATTACACTTGGAATGTTTTATTTTAAATCTGTACTCATTAGTAAGCTTGGTAATTGCAGAGATCATGAAGAAACTCCATAATGGGTGGTGGGGTGTCGGGGGATGATGAACATTTTCACATTTTCTCTAACCTGCTATCCAGAGTTTTGACTTTAATTTAAATGGATTGGTTGGGACCCAATGTGGTGATAGGATGGAGGTAAGATGGGAAGTGGGGATGATGGATGGGAGAAGAGTGTGGATGAAAGATCTACGTAAGGGGAAACTGAAGGAAACCAATCTAAGAAAATATGAATGCAAATGGCCCCAAATGTGAACTCGCCACCACCCAAACCAGGTCTCTGTGTTTTCCTTTCCTTTCCTACAGAGACAAGACTGTCAGGATGTCAAGAACCTGACTGATCTCGGCTGCACTGCATTGTGAATTCCAGGGCTACATGTGTCATTCTGCCCATCTGTTTCCAATTTAACATGCTATTTCTCTCCAGATAGTTTTACAAATAGCTAAGCACACTTAATGTGGCAACCCAAGTAGGAAGGATGTGTCAGCCTGCTAGCTCTGGTGCTCCCTTCAAATGACTGCCTAGATAGGCCAAACATGGCCGGCAGCTATTCCTTGCCAGGGATTTCCATGGAAGTGAGCACATCTAATCTGATTGTGCTTTTTCTTGTGGACCTTGGCGGCTATTTCACTGCACTGCAATTATTATAGAAGACCTACAGGTAAAATCTAGGCATTCTCATAAATATGGAATTTACGTGGAAATGAACATCAAAAATGGAATGTAAGCTCATGTAGAAGAATGAAGAAGCAACAGATGTAAATGAGCAAAAGAGGGAAAAACAAGAGAAACCAGATGGTTCACGCCCTTATGAAAAATGAATATAAATTGCAGCACAATTGCCCTTTTGGTAGAAATAGAAATATCATAGCTTTACAGAGAATTGGTGCCCAACCTTCTTTGCTTCATCTTTTCATATCCCCCATTACTCCAGTTCCTTTCCACTTTACTGATTCTGGGACTTTTACAACCCCAGATTAGAGTATTTGTCACGGAACAAATTGCAAACCACATAATTAAAGAAAAGATCTAACCATGAAGTCTTTCAGATCTGAATGGTTGTTTGAGTCTAGGAAAACTGGAGACAAAGAAAGAGATAAGGTAGGGAGCAAGACAGATGTGTAGAGTGATGATCAGATATCAAAACACCCATAGAGGTGCAAAAAAATCAATTTTATATATAAATCAGCATTGAACAGTCCACCTGTAAGTAAACCCATATTTTCTCCTCTCATATTTTGTAAGATACAAATCCACCAATATGTGCAAACACACACATTACAGATGTAGGATCATGGATACACAAATTCCATATATTTAATACATAAATTAAAACACACTCTTTTCAGATTGAAAGCCATTCAATGCAGTTAATCACAACCCAGACTAAGAGATGTTATATCTAATACTTATGATGGAGTTCTCAGAAATGTCCCCTATATGCAGAAGTTCCTTAGAGACCTAAATAAAAAGTTATTGAAAAAAATAAGAAAGAAGAAACAAAGGTATAATAGCTTTAAGATTTATTTGTGGGATTTCCCCTCAAACTATGTTGTTTCATACAAAAAGAAAGTTTATAAAATGTTTTATTTTTCTTTGTTTGCTACTGGGATTGAACCAGTGCTTTTACCACTGAGCTACATCTCTAACCCTTTTTTATTTTTTGAGACAAGATCTCACTAAGTTATTCAAGCTGGCCTCCAACTTGCAATCCTCCTGCCTCAGTCTCCCAAGTCACTAGATTTACACTCATGTACCACAGCAAACAGCCATAAAAAGAAAGAGAAATGAATAGAAAGGGGGGAAACTGCATTTTGCTGTAGCTCTAAGTAGTCTAAAACTGAAGGACAAGATGAGTTGTTAACTTGTATGACAGTTAAAGAGGTTGTTTGATGAATTTATATTTGCAGGTTATTCAATAAATTCTGTGTAAACTTAATTCTAATTGAAACTGGTTTAATGCCTGTAAAATGAATACAAATATAACCTTAACCACCTGTTATAACAATTGTTATAATGCAATTATTAAAACACCTAAAACTTAGAAGGTATTAAGAAATTATACGTACTTTATAATACTACACTGTATATTGTTGGCCGATTCTTTTCAATGTGTTAAGCCATTGAAATATTTCCAAAACTGCATTTTTAAATACACCCAAATAAGGCATCACAACTTTGGCAACATATTAAATTTGCATGTGTGAGTAATTAGAGTACAATTTAAAGCAGTATCCCCTTGTGCAAATCTTTCCTCCCCCCACTTCCTACAAATGTAATTAAAAAGATATATTGAATTCGGAAAACTTTTCTTTTCCTTTTAAAAATACTCTGTAATAAAGTGTGCTCAGTCAAAAGGGCAAGCACAAAAAACAGGGGGAACTAATGATACTGGAAGGTGACAGCCACCTACCACTGTGATTAACTACCAGGAGGAGGATTAACATAAACATAACTGTCTTCATCAATAAGTAATTTAAGATTAGCATTGGAAATGGATTGCAAGTCCAAAACCTCAACTTCAAAAATTATATATATATATATATAATTTTTATATATTTTGAATTATAACTTATGTTTAATTGTTATCAAAATAAACACTCTAAAAATCCATGTAAATTACTACTGTTATACCCCTTAAATTATGTAATTCTGTTTTATATGTTTGTGGGAATGAGTGTGTGTGTGTGTATATATATATTTGTATATATATAAATGTGTATATATATATTTGTGTGTGTGCATATTGTATTTAAAATCATTTTGTAATTTTTCATGATGGATTCAACTTAGAGGATATTTGAAGGTACGGAAGAAGAGAGAACTATGAGTTACACAATTTTAGCAACGAGAGGGCAAAGAAAACATTCACTCCATACATGTTATTTATATGTGGCTTGAAGCAAAGAACCCTGAGATTTCACTCTTGCTCAATCACTACATCAAGCAAATTATTGAATATGTATATCTCAAGTGTCCTATTATAAATGAGAAAATGCATTTTTACATGTCATTGAAGTAGTCATGTTACTACACTACTTAAATATTGTCTGCAAAGAAGTAAAATGAAGAAAAACATACTAAATGTTATGCTTTCTACATTCCAATTTAATTCTCATAATAACCATGCAAGATATACATAAACTTGCAAACTTTACAACTTCATGTACCAAGCACTAACTCATAAAAAAATATTCCTTGAAGTTATGCTATGTACCAGCAATGAATAAAACAAATATTAACCTGTCTTCAGGAGTCTTACATCCTAGGAGAAAAATAACAAATAAGCAAACTAGTCACATACCTTTAATAGAATTTTTATAGTGTTCCCATACCTTACTCACCACACAACTATGAATGTTTATATGTTGTAATACATAATAACTAGGCTCAAGAATGCATCATAGTATGTAAGACAATAGAAAGGAGGATTGGTGAAACAGAATATAAGTCAATAGAAAATACTTGAATGAAAGCAGATATATATATATATATATATATATAAATACAAGAGAAATGTGTGACATGGTGAAAAGGTCTATCATATATGACTGAAATCTCAACAAGAAAAAAAACAGAGAAGGGAAGAACAAGTATTTAAGACATAGACCAAGAATTTCCAAGACTAATCAAAGATAACAAGTGACAAAAGTAAGAAGTTCTACCAACCCCAACAAAATAACTAAAACCATATATAGGTACATTTCTGAACACTCAAAAGAAAAAAAAATCTTAGAAACCTTTAGAGACTAATGACCTCTCACATAGGAAAACAAAAACAAAAACAAAATCAATTTCTTAACAGAAATGAATGAAATAGGAGAACAATTGAATGATTCTTAAAGTTTTAAAATCAAAGTAACTTCACCATTAATCTCAAAAAGCCCCTTAAATGTAAAACATCAACAAAAATGATTTCAGATACACAAAAGTAGAGAAAAATTATTGGCAACAAGACTCATGACAGTATGTAGTATTTATACTGAAAGTTTACCAGGCAAAAGAAAATAATCATAAATATGTAGAAAGGAACAATGTGCAGTGGAAAGAGCAAGTATGAGGAAAATATAAAAGAATTTGATTCTACAAAACAATACATCTGTGTCTTATGGAATTTAAAACACATACAGCATTAAATTGTGTGACCATGAGGGCAAGAAGTCTGAAAGGAATGAGGAGGTTTAAAATTGTTACTAAGAGATGAAAAAGTAGTAATTATAAAAATACTAATCTCTATTAGACTTTGATGAGTAAAAGGTTTATACTGTAATATCTAGAATAGGTACTGGCAAAGTACGAGCAAAGGACCAAATCAACTCATACCTGTTTTCTCTATGGCCTGCAAGATGAGAATTGTTTTATATTCTTAAATGGTAGGGAAAAATCCATTGAGTGGTCATTTTTGCTTTACGATGTGTCACACACTGTTCCAGATCTTTGCACTTAATCTTTACAATATTTAAGTCTTTTATAACAACTTTTGGAAGGAAGTTTATTACTCATTCTATAGAAGCAGCAGCTGGTGCTTCCAGATAGATTAAATAAACAATACAGGGTTACACAGATGATTAGTTCTGCTGAATTCCAAACACAAAGAATCTCATCCCAAAGACTATGCTCTTAACAAGCTGCTCCATATGAAAAGTTATCCAGCACAAAGAGAATCACTGTCGAGTTTCTAAACAGAGATGCAGACAGCATATTCTAGTGCATTCCCAAGAGAAATCTCACTGTGTTTTAGAGAAGCAAAGCTAGGAGCCCACATTTCTGCCATAAAAATAGCTAACACTAAATGTGAACCCAAAACAAGTGAAATGTCTTCTCCCAAAGAACGAATTCACTCCTCTCTCTCATCAGTAGACCTGTATTGCCAATAAAGAAAAAAAAATTACTTAATTACTTTCATTTTATTGAAATTCACAAATAAAAAATCTGTTGAAATTTGTTTTCATGTTAAATAAGAAAATACACATGATCCTTAATTTTGCCTGTTGGCCTACAGATCCCTGAAGTTGAGTATCTGATCCTTTACAGAGAAAAACTGCTGATCTTTGTGGTAAAATAACAATAACAACAACAACAACAAAAGTGTGGGGGGGGGGTGTGACAAAGGATATGCAGCTGAGATTGGCAAAAATCAATTCATCCAATAGAAGTCTAGAAAAGGACACAAATGGAATTAAAGAAAAAAAAAACAAGTGGGGAAAAAACCCCAAATGCAAATAGATTTAAACTCAAATTAAGAATAGTAAAAGTAAATGTAAATGAACTTAAATGTTCAATAATAAGGGCAAAGATTACTCAATTGTATAAAAGCAATATTCAACTATTTAACTATATACTGCTTACAGAACACATATTTAAAACATAAATATTCAGAAAAATTGAAATTTAAAAATAGAGAAATCCTGCCATGCCCACAATTTAAAAAAGCAGTAGCCACAAATATTACAGTAAGAAATACCTAAAGTGATAAAGGGATAATAACCTAAAGAACAAAAACTCTATGACGGATCTTTAATTCACTAATATAAATAACAATAAACTCACAATAAAATATACCCCAATATACCACAAGAAAAACTAGAATGAAAGATAGTACAAAACAGAGCCATTAAAACCCTCATGCACAGGTAGTAGAAATATAAAAAGAGTAGTGCACTTTGAAAAACTATTTAGCAATTTCCACTAAAATTGAACATATGTATTCCCCATAACTCAATAATTCTATTTTTAGGTATATACCCAAAGAAATGTCTACATGTGGCATGTTTATATACACATGTATATAAACATCCAAGGGAGCATTAATAAAAATAACCCCAAACTGGAAACAACTCAAGTTTCTCTCAGTAAAACAATGATAAAGAAAATCCTTCATGAAGAGGTAAATGGTTTTGCTGTACCATGTGCTTTTGCCATGATGTGCTACCCTACCACAGGTCCAAAACAGCAGGCCAGCTGATCATGGACCATGAGAAGCAGATGTCCTTGGCCAACAGAACTAAGCACATCTGGCCCAGAAATCAGAGAAGCTGGAGGAGAATCCAAGGGGAAGGTGGAGTGGCTGCTCCATCACACCAGAGAAGTGGCCCAGCAAGGCCATGAAAATATAGGAATCCAGATGTGCCAAAAGATTGAAGAAATCACTTGCTAGAGGTTTCACATCTAGTGAAACACAGAACAGGGGGCAAGAGTGTGAACCCAGACCAGGATTAACCGGTACATAGCTACTAAGCTAGGATTCTTTCTTTTTCAATCAAGGATAGAGGCTGTTCTTTGATTCTCCTTTCTTATGGGCAGACTTCTCCATGTTCTCATAGAGTTGATTTTCAAAGGACATAATGTTAGCATATCTGGGGGAAAATGTTGTCTCTAAAGAATAAGACTGTCTTCTGTTGACTTATTCTAGAATATCTCATTGCTTCAACCAACGCTTCAGCTGAACCACAAAACCTAATGGTCTCACATGTCTGAATAACTCAGATGCCCCACTGGAGGACAATAACAGGCAGAAATTCTAGTACATGGTAAGAAGTAGGTCTCCTTGTCCCCTCTGTGTACAGTCTTCGGAGGGTAAGCAAGTCCTGGATTATAACAATCTTGTTTCTTGAAAAGCATCCAGGATGGAAATCAAAAAACTGAAGTCATTTTCTATCTACAAATCAAAGAAGGAAAGTGGTAGGATTTGGAAGTATGAGACCTAACCTGGCATTTGATATGCACACCTCTAAATCTGGCCAGTACTCTGGTATGCTATAGCTGGCTCACAAGAATAATTTGTGAAATTGTCATAAAATTTGTAAGAGGATTATTTTAAAAAGTGGATTGTTTTCAGTATTTAAATTTTTCTTAAATAACTTTATAAAAATTTAGAACTTTTTTATGAAAGCTGCTTTGACAATAACAACTTACAAATGTTTTCTCTGCTCTAAGTTTCAATGGTGCCTAAAAATACAATCTGTTTCCATAGTATCACATTCATTCTTATGTATTAGATTACAATTCTTCTCCAATTCAGTCGTGTATGTTGAGTCTTCCCAACAAGAATATAAGTTCATGTGGTTTGGGGAAGTTTAAAATAATCCCAGCACTCATCAGTAGCTTAATGCTTTGATAGATGGGGAAAAGAATTATTGGTAGACATTTGTGTGGTCTAAAGAAAAAGTACCTTAAAGACACTGTTTTTCCATCCATTTAGAATCTTTCTTTCCTCCTCTTACAGACAAGGAGGATTTAATTGCCACATCCCTGGCAGTAATTGCATCTCAGGCACATAACAGAGCATATATATCTCCCCCCTTTAGATGATAGAATAACAGAAAAGAAACCTCTAAAGTCTATTTAGAGTATTACAACCAAATTAATCATAACCTCTATTTTAAATAATTATCTTCAAAAACTTATGCTAGTTAAATGAGCAAAGAGCATTATTGAAATTAATAGAAAAATAAAATGCAATATATTGGCTAAATTTCTGTATTAGTCAGGATTCTCTAGAGGAACAGAATCCATAGGAAGTATAATTATAAAAGAGAGACTTATTTTGGCTTACACAACCAGAAGCCAGCTTGTCTACAATGGCCGCCTGTATGCTGGAGAGCTGGAAGAACCAGTAGCTGCGGAGTCTTAGGCTGAAGCCTGAGAACAAGAGGGATCAACAGTGCTACCCTAGTCTGAGACCAAAGGCTTCTGGAAAATCACTGGCAGAGTCTGCTTTGGAAGAGTGAAATAGTGGGAGTCTGACATTGCAGCAGCCATCAAGAACCTGTTCAAGAAGAATGGAGCTTGCCTCTGCTGCTGCTTTCTTGTTCTTCCAACTTTATTCCATTTAAGCCATCATCCTATTGGGGTGCTGTCCATGCTTAGGGAGTATCTTCATTTCAGTTGGCTATTCCACATGCCAATCATTCCTAGACACACCCTATAACTCTCTTTAATCCTTGCCATCTCTTAATCCAATCAAGTTGACAATTCAAATAAATGATTACAGTTTCTAATACTTGATGATACATTAACCATTCACTCTTTTATAATATCTCATATTTACATATTTTTTTATTTTTAGAGTGTCTCCTATTCCTTTGTTCATTTGTTGCATTCATGTACTTGTCAAATTTCTCTATAGTAAGCACCTAGGATAGGAGAAACACCTAAATATTTTCCATAATAAAAATTATAGCAAACATTTATTGAGTGCTTGGTGTTTTAAAGGTCCTTCATATGTTAGCTCATTAAGTTCTCACAATAAATCTCTGAAGCCACATACCTCATAAATAGTGGGAACCGTCAGAACTCCACTGTCAGAATATTGTTAGCTTCATAAATAAGTATTTTAAAAAAGAAATAAATTCAGATATGTTTTTATATGTGTGTTTGTCTGTTTTGGTAGTGCCAGGGATGAAACCCAGGGCCTCCTGCATGCTTGACAAGTGCTCTGCCCCTGAGATATATTCCTAGTCACCCTCAGTGAAGAATCTCTAAAATCAGATTGGATGTGAATGGAGAGGAGCAAATTCAAGCATGGGCTTTTCTGACTTGACCCAAAGCAGAAAATCTTTTACTTTAGAATTATAAACTACAATGTCATTTTCAATGTTGTACAAATTCCATGAAGAGAGATGGTAATACATTGATACCAAAGCTACTAAATTTTTTAAAGCACATATTTTAATATAGCAGTTTCACTTCTAGGAATTTATCCTACAGATAAACTTATACAGATATGAAACACAAAGATGAGAACATGGATTTTGTAACCTCTGCCACATCACTGGCACAACTTAAACGCATCATTTTATTTTCATAAAATGAAACCATTAAAAATGCAATGCAGCCCTAAAACACAAACAAGTTCTATATATGCTTACAAAAAAAGATCCTCAAAATGAATAGAGATATGAAAAGATGAAGCAAAATGTTTTTTTATGTCTTGAGAGATAAATATATATATATATTTGTTTATAAATAAATGCTTACAAAAAATGATGCTCAAAATGAATAGAGATATGAAAAGATGAAGCAAATTTTTTATGTCTTGAGAGAAAAAATATATATATTTATATGTTTATATATATAAATACTTTGATGGATGTCAAAAGAACCGGTAATAGGTAATAGTGACTCCTCTGGATAAAATACTGCCTTAAGCATCAGTATAAGAAGAAAATATCTTTCACTACGTTGTATTTGGTATATTTAAAATTTGGTACCAATGTATGTATCACCTTCGAAATATAAATAAAATATTTTAAATAAAACAAAAAATAAGTCATAATTCCTATCCCTGCTCTTTGAAAGCATGCAGTCAAGGAACATAAATTTTAAATGAAAATAGCAATCATGAATTTAACAACATTAAAGTTATCATCTTGAAAAAATGAGGAAGTCAAACATAGTAGTAAATGATAGAAACAAAATATTCACTTATACTAAATGGTATTGTTTTATGGTATAGTATATGTAAATGGTGTCCAAAGCAAAACCAGCATGTTAGACCCCTCCAGCTGAATGAAATCGATTTATTTCAACAATATCTCTGTCTCACTGTCCCCTACCCACCCTCGCTCTCTCTTCTCCCCTTTCTTCTTCTCTTTTCTCTCTCATTCACCATCGAATCTTCTTTGAGAAGTGAGGTAAACTGTCAATTGATTCCAAAAAAAGCAGTAGGGTGACAAAATGAAATGATAAGAACACTCTTGTTTTATATTCTCTCACTGAAGATACACAGATATACATCAATTTCTCCAAAAAGTAAAATACACTTATTTTTGCTAAAATAAAATCCATACAGAACAAATATTTGCTGAGAATAATGACTTGAAATCTCTGTCACCAACACTTGCCATTTAGCCTTTAGCTCTCCCCTTTGACACTTGGCACTGCTAATTTAGAAGATAAATCTAAACCAAATAATCTGGAAGAAAATATACATAGAAATACTTAAATCAGTCTCTGTAATTAACAGAGTAGGGAACCATGTTTAGATATTTTTGCCTGAGGGCTCAGAAATCCTGGGTGAAGAAAGTCAGTTTATTAGAACTATGACCATTTCCAGGAGTTGTAACAGCAAGGATTTCTATAAGGCTTGTCTAGCAAGCATTGCACATTAAGCACAAAGTCAAGGGATCCCAACTTTCAGAACAAACTTCTGCAACTCTACTACATTTTGTACTGGTCAGCTACTTTAGAAGGTAAATTGATAGTGGCAAAGTTTCATTCAAGATAGCTAGGAGCAAGATCTAGACACGTATTTCAATTATTTGTCTCCCCCATCCTATTTTTCTTCCTTTGGTATTCAAATTCACCTGAGGCCTCTTCCTACCTATGACCCAGCCACAGACTCTCCTAGTTGTCCCTGGGTTTCAAATTTGCCCTGCTTCACCTCTCTTCTCTTTTCTTTTCCTCCTTTCCCTTTCCCTTCCTTTCCTTCTTTTTTCTTCTGGTTCATTTTTCTTAAGCCGGCAAAGTTGTTCTTCTCCCTAAACCCCCTGCTAACTAATATGTTCATGGTCGAAATTCCCCTCTACTCATCCCAGATTTTCATGTCTTATTTAATTTCTTGTCATCAAATGTCATTCTTTTTTCAATCAGTAAGTATTTATTGAGTACTCTTGTGCTCCTCCAAGCATTGTTTAAATATTAAGAAGATAACAGTAAACAAAGACAGACAAGGACAAATGAAAGTATCAATGGTAACAGCAATCTCAACGGTATGACTTCAATACTAGAGATGGAAAAGTTGTTCCCAAAAACATCCTAATATACAAACAAATTCTGGACATGTAAAAACAAGTGAGTAGACACATTTCTTATGAATAGAAATATGAAAAGATGAAGCAGCAATTTTTTTTTTGCAAAATCCTATCTTGATTCAGGATTCAAACACAATCTTTACTCAGAAAATTTTGCCAAAATTGTAATTACCAAATGTTTACAGAGAGTTTTTGGAATGAGGCTGAAGTGAATGTCTTTGAAAACACAAGTGTCTTAGTCCATTTTCTGTTGTTATAACAGAACACCTGAGACAGGATAATTTACAAAAATAGTCTAATTTTGTTCACAATTCTGGAGGTCCAAAAGACAGGGCACCAGTATCTGCTCAGCTTCTGGTGAAGGCCTCATGATGTAAAAAATTAGGGAAACTCGAGTTAAAATCCAAACTCAAACACCTGGGTGCTCTCAGACAGCACTTCTTTTCTCCTGGTCTGATTGTCACCATTGCCACCTCTCATATACTCACAGATATCAACAATCTTCCTTCTATGGTTGTCATTAAATCACTTGCATTTTCATCAGAAACTCTATTTTGTCTCCAAATCATATTGCTAGTTTCATGATCAAACATTTCTAAAGAGAAAGCATATGACATGTGGTAAGAACAGAAAAGGGAAAGAAAGATGACCATTTAATAAGATTATTCCAGACTCGAAATGATGTAGATAAGGATGCATCAACAAACAAATGATAACAAGAATAAAATATGAGTGACCTTTTGCAATATTGAGGTGGTGCCCTACTTGAATCCCTCAGCAGTTTCCATGTAGAGGCAAGAAACCATCAAATGCTAGCACATAAGGAAGTCGGGAGATGAGAATCTTAGGCAATAAAGTAGAAGCAAGATGGAGAAAAACTCCAACTCTGGCAGAGAAAAAAATAAAGCTGAAAATTCACATCAGGATTAAGAGACTGGGAAACCTGGAAGATGGATTGTAACATCTGAGGAGAGAGAGGATCCCAAACTACAGATAAATCTGTTGTTTAAATCCCCATGATCCCCACACAGATTTTGAAAATGCCCTACGTGCTTTCTTCAAGATAGATATGCATAGCACGTGTAAATAGGGAAAATAACTCAAAGAGAAAAAAATTGCAAGAGAGATTGTCCAAATTTTAGCCAGAAAATTGGGGCTTTATCAAATTAGTTTAAAAGATTATATAATTAAGGGATATAAATACAGGTGTTTCTGGGGCAATAAGGTTAAAATCATTTCAGAGACTATTATCAAATTTCAGATGAGCAGAGGCTATCTTTCAATAAACTGTAACAAGTGAAAGAAAAAGGAAACAGAGTCCCCTGGAAAACACCAACTTTTAACTGGGGGAAGCCCACCATCACCATCCTTTAGAAACCACTGACTTCATGGCACTAGAAAGGAAAATGTGACCTGCCTTTCTTCCCCAGGGCTGACTCTACCCTCTTTCTGAGAGAAACTAGAAAATCTTCCAGTTGCGGAACTGGAAGATAAAGGGACATGGAAACAAACTTGAATCAGGTACAAATCCTATGTGGCCCAATTTCTTACTTTTCTCTATGCCTCTCTCATTCAGATGTAAACATTATTATTTTTTATTTTATTAGGGATCTTAGTCAAAAATAATAACATTTACATGTTAGTCGTGCTTCTAACCAGTTCACCCACATAACTATCTCATGGGGACTATTGTTATCTCTCTATTAGAAATGAGAAACTGAGGATTAGGAGCTTAATTAACTTGCTTAAGATAAAACAGAATTAAGTTATAAGATAAAACCTTTCAGCCAGGTTATTAAACACAGAGCCAACATTCTTAATAGAGCTCTTCTAATGATAGTTCCACCTTTATGAACATTCCAGGTATTTTTTTTTTCACATTCTACTAAGGACAAAACAAATGACATGTCACAATGTGTAACAGAAGCATGATTGTGTCATGAGCAGCTTTAGAAAACTTCACAATCTTAATAAAAACAAGAGGTTTTGTACAAATTCGCAGAATATCTTGTTCTGGTTTATTCTGAAATTGTCTTATTTTTATTAGTATGCTAACATTTTAGACAAGAGACTAGTTATTGGGACAGCATTTGTACAATCGATCCCTTCTGCTAACCTGCCTGCCAAAAGCTGAGCAATTGTAGCATAAAAACTTCACTTATCATTTCAAGATTATTACTAGGTTTGAGGAAGAGGTAAGGAAATCAAGAATACTTTATATAGTGTATAATCTTTTCACCTAAAAATGCTCCAGTTGAAAACACCACTGGTAGGACTTTCCATTCAATTACCTCTCAAACCAGAAGAGAGTTTATGGAGCTAGAGATGAAGTCATTTACAAAAGCACTATCCTGTGAATAATCCTAACTTTTCTGCAAGACAGCAACTTGCTACATAGTCACAGATAAGAAAAACAAATTTTAGGATTTGGGTGGAGCAAATGAGACACTCATACACAGAGGAACCAATTTCCCATATGACAATTCCTTTAGACTTTCTCTGAGAAAAACAAATAGTATAACATGCAGCTATCTTTTAAAGTAGGCAGAACAAAAATTGTACCTAAGACGTGTTGCTTAACTCAAAATTTTCTTCTATGTTTTCTTTTGGAAGTTTTATAGTTTTAGTTTTCATTTAGGTCTATGATTTACTTCTGATTTAGTTAATTAATTATGTTTTATGTGAATAGTTGATTTTTTAGCTTCCCTTGTTGAATGTTTCAGCAGACTAAGATCCAGGTGTCCACAGGGCTGTGTTCCTCTGGAGACTCTAGGATAGAATCCATTTCCTTGGTACTATAATTTATTTCTTAAATGTTCTCCAAAAGGACCATTGGTTGAAGGCTTGATCTCCAGTCCATGGCACTATATGTATTAGTCAGTTTTCCATGGCTATGACAAATTATCTGAGAAAATAAATTTAAAGAAGGAAAGAATTATTTTGGATCATGATTTTAGAAGCTTCAGTCCATAGTCACTTGGTTCTATTGTTCCCAGGGCTGTGATAAGGCAAGACATCAGGATGAGGAGCACATGGTAGACAAAGCTCACCTTGTGGCAGCCCAGAAGTAGAGAGAAAAGGGGGCCAGGGATAAAATATATCCTTCAAAATAATACCTTCAGGAACCAACTTCCTCCAACCAGGCCCCATCTTATAAAGTCTCCACCACTTTCCAATAGCATCACCAGCTGAGGACCAAGCCTTCATCAGATGAGCCTTTGGTGGACATTCCAAACCCAAACTGTAACAGGAGAAAATACAACCTTTAAGAGTGGAGCCCTAGTAGAAGAAATTTCATTAAGGGAACGCCTTTGAAGGGATTATTGTATGCCAGCCCCATTCACCTCTTTCTTTCATTGCTTCCCAGGCAACAGGAGGTGAACAAGCTTTAAAACAAAAACAAAAACTTTTTTTTCAACTTAAAAGGAGCATATTTGCAATGTAACTTAACATATTCAGAAATTCTGGGGGTTCAATATGGACATCTAGGGAGGGGCATTATTTGTCTTCCATACATTTGTTCAAATTCATGTTTTCTTCCTTGAAAACACATTTTTCATACTTTACAAGTGGCTTGTCACTCTTACCAATCATTCTATCGTTCTGCAGAGGTTAATTTCCTTCTCTACCAGGTAGCCTTTTTAGCCTTTTCCTATAGTATCAATTTATGAAAGCATATGCTGCTATAATAACATATAGTAAGTAGTGCACTTAATCTGGAAAATTGTGTGTGTTTAGTTCTATTTTTTGAGAAGCATCATTAAAGTTTCTAAGCAATCACTATGGTAAGTATGGTAAGTGCAAGCAAATTTGAAGAAATGTCTGTTGCAGCAGTTTTATAAGATTTATTCCTTCATTGAATGGGTTGACATATGCAATAACCTTTCATGTAATTCCCAATTCTAAGTATATTGGATTATGTAAACCCAACCTAATAACTACACTTACTATTTATACAGTGTCTCCTGTGTGCCAGATATTCTATGAGATACTCTGTACTTCACTCAATCCTTACCACAAACACTATGAGGGAGGTCTTATTTTCCCCTTTGAGAGGAAAACCTGAAAAAATGGGGAGGGTTGGGGATGTGGCTCAAGCGGTAGCACGCTCGCTTGGCATGCATGCGGCCCAGGTTTGATCTTCAGCACCACATACAAACAAAGATGTTGTGTCCATCGAAAACTAAAAAATAAATATTAAAATTCTCTCTCTCTCTCTCTCTCTCAAAAAAAAAAAAATGGGGAGACATTAAGTAATCTGCCCATTGAATAAAGATGACACTGTATTGCATGTTTTTATAACCAAGACGCCACACTGCTGTGACCCTATACTACATGGATTCATGCAGTTTGGCAAAGATAACCTTAGCAGAAATCCAAAGACTTGAATTTTTTTTTTCTTGAAACCAGCCCTTGACCTGCTCATAATCTCATTCTTTGCTCACGTTTAACCTTCATTCATTGCATTTACGCTGTAGTAACAAAGGATCCCAACATGGTGTGACCTTCAACAGTGGAGATTAATATATGTTGCATGTACATCAGTGGCAACACCTATTTGGAGTAGACTGATCGCCTGGCAGAAGAACAAAGATGGAAACAACTGCAACAGTTCTTAAAACTTCTGCTTGAAAGGAGCACACATCAGTTCCACTCCCTTTTCTTTGAGCAAAATAAATCACAAGGTCAAAGTTGATGTTTATGAAGCAGAGATTCATAATATTCATGCAAAAACGGACAGCACATTTAGGAAACAATAACAAAATCTCTCACAAACCTACTGCTTCATTTTTCCATTCTTCGGGTTTTCTCCAAACCCTTCCTGATAGTGAAACCAATGGATAAAATGGAATCCTAACTCTCAAACTCACCCTGCATCTGTCCTTTGTCACAGTGTACTACTTTCCTTTTTCTCCCTGTCTCAGTGCTTGCCAGGTGCACATCTGCTAAATGAACCCCTTCAGTTAGGTCTGGAGATTTTCCCCTATAAATGGCTCTAACAGAGCCCCAGTGTCCAGGGATCCACTTCTCTGGCATTAGTTTACATAGATATTTCCTGAATTTACTGAGTGACTTGAGTCTGCATATAAAAAGCACATTCCATGCTCAACAGCAGATAGCCTGTAGGAGGGAGGGATCCCTACTACACGATAAAAATGAACTCCAGTTATAGACAAAATTAACCAAGAAGACAATACTCTTGGAGCATAACTTCCACTTCTATTTCATTTTTGCACCTGCATTATTACATGTGTGCGGAAAAGCTGCCAGATAAAAATTTAAAAAGCATGGGTTTTTATGTAAAACAGAGTAAACCTATTCTGTATTACTGGAACTTCTGTTTTTAAAATTCATTTTAAGATTAGTTATAGCTTTGGGTAGTTCTGCTAATTTCTTTAAAATAGTTTACTACATAATCTGATTTGTTTACAGTTTATGTATAAAACTATAAATTTGTCATCTCTCTGGTCCGAAGAGGATTTAACCAATTATTCTGAAAGGTGCCTATTATGGTCTCAAAATTATAGTATTTATCAACACCAACTGGATCTTTAGATATTTCCTCAGAGAATGTGAAGTCAGTTCCCAGGTACTGCTGCATGTGCCTCTCTCCTATTAAACATTTGCTCTGGAGTATCCCTTAATCAGCCCAAACTCAACATGTCTAATGACGTCAATCATTTTCCATCCATTTCCTCCTTTCCACCTCTTACTCCCCACCTACACTTCCGTGCCAACACTAAGCCACTCTTTGTGTTTTCCAGGTTGTTAAAATGTGCCATCACTAACCCAGAAGCCTGAGACAGAAACTTGAGGGTCATCATAAGCTCTCCAGTGCCTCGTCTCCCTTATAAATTTCATTATCAAGCTCTCTCACATCTTGTACAGTTTTCAAAGCTGTCAATGCTTGCCATTTCCACTATCTGTGCCCTGGTTTAGATCAGACTGAAACTTTTGAGCAACTTCCTAATTGGATTGGTTTTTCACCTTCAGCTGACATTGTAACAGTTATGAAATGCAGATCTTTTATGGTAAGTTCCCAATTAAGATTCTATAATTATAATACCATTTGTCAAATCTTCTCTAGAAGTTGTTCTAAGAATGTTTTACGTAACAATTCATTAATTTTCACAATACTCTGTAATGGAGACACCAATGACATCTACAATTAAGTGGAAGAAAACTCAGGGAGTTTGCCTCCATAGCTCACCTTCTCAACCACCACACTATGTTATATTTAACTTTTCTACTTATATTTATTCTGTGGGTAACCAAAAGCCCAGTCCCTGTCCCCCATGCCAATCAATGCCAAATTTAATAATGAGGACACGTTTTTGAGAAAAATGAAAAAGAAGTTTTATTGCTTTGCTAGGAATGAGAAACACAGAGGACTCCTGTTCCAAAGGCCATGACTCTCTCCATCAGGAGGAACAGGTGGGTTTTAAAGGAATTTTTCAAGGGTTACATTCTATTAGGGGGTCCCAGGGCACCCTGATGGCTTATTAGGATTCACTTGTTAATTTGGGAAATATTCACTTCCCAGATCCTCAGCAGGCATCTCCTTCCTGTAGTGGGTGAGCTCAAGGGCAGTTAACTAGGGGAAGAAAAGAACACAGTCTCCATAATCTTGTTAGGGATGGGGAGAGGGGAGAGAGAGAAAAAAAAATTTTAATAAAATAAACCTTAGAGCAATGAATGCTACATTCAGAAGGTGAAAGGACCACTGTTAACACGTGCACAGAGACAATGGTTCATTTTCAGTTTGAAGATAAACTGCAAAGACACAAAAGACCCTTTATGATATGTCTCATTCATCTCTCTTTCTTTTTTCTCCATTCCTTTGTTATCCCCAGTGTTGGCCAAACCTTTATATCTGATGCATGATACATAAATGCATCATACTTTCCAATGCCCCTGTGCCTCTGTTTACACTCCTCTCTCCCCTGAGAGTATGTTTCTTTTCTTGTCCTGCTTGTTTCTTCAGATTAAGTTCAACTATCACCTCCTGCAGCATCTATTCTGGTCCCAGGTGCTCCTCCTCTGGTTGCCCTTTGTATCTGCACATACAACACCCTTGTTATAAGTGTCACTTGTTTGAAATAACTAAAGTGCTTATATATTTTTCCATGTACTAAAAAGCTACTTGAGAACAAGAAAAATGTCTTTTATTTGTGTAATATAAGAACTGAAAAGATTACTGGACCCAAAGTAAGTGCTCAAGAAATGTTCTAATAAATGAAGAGGCGGATAAATAGAGAAATAATTTTGGAGTTACATGGTTCAATATGGTAGCCGTTAGTCCCATGTGGCTTACTGAGCACTTAAATTGTCGCTACTCCAAAGCAAGATGTACTATAAACATAAAATATATACTGAATTTTGAAAACTATATATATGACAAAAACGTTAAACAGTTCATGAATAGTTTTGATATTAATTATGTGTAATTATATATACATGATTACATAAAATCTATTTCAAAAATTAATTTTTATCTGCTCATTTTTAACTTAAATTATACATATGGCTTGCATTCCACTTCTATTTGACAAGGGTGCCTTAGAGAAATAGATTTAAAGATTAGCTGATGCTGGTTAGGGTCTAAGATAAAACAGTAGAAAATATGCCCATGGAGCAATCAGGGCCTCTGAGCTGTCCCATTGGCATTTGTCAGGATACTCCTTTAGGAGGCAGAGGAATGCACAGCCAAGTGTATTGCTGATTAAGAGCTTATAAGATAATTCACAAACAAAGGGGAAACAGACACCCTGTGCCACAGAACTGAAAACAAAGTGTTCATTATTGCTTCAATCTTACCAGCGGAAGTTTGAATTCTAGGGAAGGGATGGGAGCAGGAGTCTAGTCAGTAGAAAAGTGTAAATCAGAAAACAACCCAAACACACAGACATGAGGTTGTACCTGCCATAGTGCCCAGCACATAACAGATATTTAGTTAACAATGGTAGGATAAGTAGATGAATTGGAGTGAATGCAGGCCAATAAGGAGTCAGAACAACAACTGTTTTTCATAGTGAAGTGGCAAGAATTGGCTCAATATGACATAGCCTTTCTTAGCCCCCTGATTCTTTCATTTATGGTTCTTAGATAAGCTGCCATGTTGTGTGCACAGATAGAAGAGCACATTCTGAAAGTGGGTTTACTTAGGAAACCACAATCCATGCTTTGAGATCTCCAGTCCTCTATTTAAGCTCCTGTTCTATTGATGCAAACTGTTTTAGTTTGGGTATTGTTTTACTTTATTTAGTGTTGCCTTATCTTGTTTAAATTTGAGATCCAGAACCTAAAATTAAATGCATAACAGTCACAGAATCTGAAAGGAATTCCTGAGTCTAATACAAACTAACTTACCCATGGTACAGTTTATCTGGCAATCTTAAAAATCCAGGAACAAGGAAGTAATCAATTAGTACACTAACTCATTAATATGAATATCTCAGAATCCAAGCCTTAGAGCTCATTTACTTAATTCACACCAAGAAGTTTGATTCTCAGGTGTACCCCTCCATGCTAAGTCAGAAATAACACTAGACCTAGAATTGTATTCTATGAAATAGATAGTGTTTCCATTCTTGTTCTACAGATAAAGAAGCAGAGGATTGAAAAGTTGGATTGAAATTCATTTGTGCCTCACTCCAAATCCAGCAATGTTAACTGTCATGCTATGCTATTTCCTTAGCAGATTAGCAGAACCACTGCCAAAGACAGACACACCAGAAGTGGATAGGAAGTGACAGCTAGTAGCCTGATGAATAATGTTGGCTTCTGCCTTACAGTCTGGTCAAGTAAACAAATAATTGTGATATAATGTGATGGATTGCTACCATACAGATTTACATAAAAGGCAAAGTGAACCCAGGGGACAGCCAATCCTCCTCTGAATTTGGAAATGGAGGCAGTCAGGTATGGTTTCTTAATGCAGGTGACACCTGAATCTGAAATACAGAAAAGGGATCTTGTCTAGAAAGCACAGATTTGGCATTATTGCAGAAGAAATGAATACCTCAGATCAGAAAAATTATTCAGGTGAGATAGACAGGAGATGGGTGATTCCAAACATGCACAAAAACATTGGCAGAAACATTTATGCCATGTTCGTTGACTATAAGCGTAGTACATTTTGTACAAGGAGAACGGAGGTCAGAAAGAAGGCTGGAGTCAAGGGCCAAGGTCAAATGATGGTGGCCCTTTCATGAAATCCATGTGAAAAAATAAAGGAGGCATAAAAAACTTTTAATGAAACTATCAGATTTGCATTTTTAAAAGATCTCTGGTTACAGTGTGAGAAATAAGAAAGGCATGATCCGAAGCAAGGAAATGAGAAAGGAATCTGTGGTGGTAATCCAGGTAAGAAATTGAAGGGCCACAGCAGGATTTGGGCAAAGGGGATGGAGGGACATGCATGGGTTTGAATGTTGCCCAGGAGGTGTAGGTCAAGGCTTCACATTTATTTGGATACAGGTAATGAAGGAGGAAGAGGTGTCTTGGATGATGCCAAATTTTGGACGGGGAAGTTGGACACATGATGATACCCTTCATCAACACAAGGAATATAGGAAGAACAATCATAGAGAAAGAGGGATGGTCTTCTTTTCTTTCTTACTGAATTTGAGATGCCTCCATGATATCCAAGAAGAGATATGACCTGTGAACAGTTAGATAAATAGCCTGAAATATAGAAAAGAGATCTTGGCTAGAGAGCACAGATTTGGCATTATTGCAGAAGAAATGAATACCTACCGATCAGATCATAAAAAGGAAAGAGCATTTTGTAAACCAAAAGATTATTTCTCCAGAGATTCTACATATACAGTTTTATCATACACTACATTACAATTTACAAAGTAGTGAGACACTGGGTCATTTGATCAAAACAATTCATTGAGGGAAATAGTGTGCTAACATGCTCACATTACAGATTAGAAAATTGAGGTTCAGTTTCATTAGGAAACTTGCCAATGGTTGCCCAACTAATGAGTTGTAGAGCCAAGTCCAAATCACAATTTCCAGACTTCAATAGGATCTCTTCATTAAAGCAAATTACTATTGCCATTTGGTATAAGTGCCAAGTCAGAGAGTATGAATTTTGACTTGATTAGTAGATCTGAAACATGTAAATGAGCCTAAAATTTATCCACATATAGCAAAATTTTAGGGGTTAGATCTATCTAGATCACTGTTGGAAACACCTACCCAGACTTTTAACCTCATCAAAACTAAAAGTGTATCTGCAGCCAGGCAGTCTTTCAAATGAATAGGTCAGGCTGGAAAAGAGCCAAAATTACCAATCTTCCAGGCTTTGTGACATGAAAGCCTTCAGATCTTTTCCAACAAAGCCCATTAAAAGGGTCTTGAGCCCTTGAGGCTGAAAACAAACATGACATTCTGCAGTATTCAATAATTATTTGCTTCTGAGCATTTGTTTGCCATTATTTCCTGTGGCCTCTTTGTAGGATTTGTGTTGAGATTTCCCATATTGACAGGTCAAAATGTTCATTGGAAATTCTTTTGATGGATGATTAATACCTTTCTGAATATAATTTATCCTAGAGAAGGGATAGACAGAGGGGGAAAAAAGAAGTTGAATTTAATTAATCAAATCTTTGTCCATATGAGATCAGAAGCACAAGATTAGTAATGCAGAAGTATCCTAGTTACAAAAAAAAATATGCCAGAAGTATTGTTTTTATTTCCTGGACATGTTATAGTTAAAAAATAATAATAAAGACATGGCAAGCACAATGATTTGAATGTATGAAGGTGGATTATAAAGTATTAGATGATGAATCAGACATTATTACCCTATATACATATATGATTACATGACCAGTGTGATTCTACAACATGTTTAACCAGAAGAATAAGAAGTTATACTCCATTTATATATGATGTACCAAAATGCATTCTATTGTCACATATAACTAATTCAAATAAATTTTAAAAAAGAAAAAAAAAAGCATTAGATAACTAATCAGTAGTTTGGGGCTGAGTTTAAATTGTAGTTAATGTTCAGCTATATATACCTTAATTAACAATCTTAAACAACTTAGTATAGCAAATTTGGTTAAGCAACTTACCTTCATTTTAGAATTTCCTTCTCCCTGCACCTAATAATAACAACAGCATGCTTGATCAGTCAGTGTTTGCTGTATAACAATCTCACCATAAATCATAGTGGCTTAAAACAACAACTATTTATCCAACTAAAGATTTTGTAGGCCATGTGTCATTCCTCTGACTTGGACTCATTTGGCTGATCTCTCTTGGATTCTTTCTTGAGCTTGTAGTTAGCTGGCTGGTCTGATGGCAGTTATATGATCTAAGATCTTTCACTTATGGCCTGGTTATTGAGAGCTATCATCCAGGATATTAGGGATTAATGAATGAGTCAGTAAGCTTTCTGGTATTGTAATAAATACCTGAGATAAACAAACTTATAAATAAAAAAGGTTGATTTTCACTCATGCTTTCAGTTTTAGTTCATGACTATGTACTTGGGCCTCTTGTAAAGCAGCACATCATAGCAGGAAGCATGTGGTGAAGGAAAGATGCTCACCTTATGGTGGGCACAAAGAAAGAGAGGAAGAAAAAGGGGGTAGGGTCCCAATTTCCTCTTTGAGGAAAAGCCCCCAGTAGACCAATTTCTTTCTACTAGGCCCTACCTCTTAAAGATTCTACTACCTCCCAATAGCTGGGGACCAAGCCTTTAACACATAGGCCTTTAAGGAACATTTAATATCCAAACTATTGCACCAGGCCACATGTTGGTCATCATCTGGTAGGACAGTCTAGACTCTATACATAGGGCCATAGAATTCCAAACTCATCGAGAAAAAACAGAACTCACTGTTCAAGTGCTTTCCATGTCTCCACTTGTGCCATATTTTGAGAAAAGTGTTTGAATATTGACAAAAACAGTACATAGCAAAGTTCAAACTCAAGGAGTGAGGAAATAGATGTCACCCTGCTAGGAAGAATGCAAAGTCACATTGAAATGATATGCACATATAGGGATGGAAAGAATCTGTGGCCACATTTCCAGTCTACTACAAAGGCAAAGTCTAATACCATGTCTTTAAAATCCAGCTACTGAGAAAAGACAGCATGCTGCATTAGGGCTTAGCAATTAAACCCAACCTCTACCCAAATTCATACTGTTGAAAAATAAAGTCACAAGAATTTTTATTAATACTCCAAATCCAAACAGAAGGACATGCTATTCTTCCCCTATTCTTCTTCCTGAGATGTAATGAAATATGCACAAGATTAAAAAATGGTTTTGACTTTCTCTTAAAGAATTAAGAGTTTTACCACTACTCCCAGATGAGGAATAATTTCAAAGTTTAGAACATTTTAGAAGAGAAAACAGGGTCCAGGTGTTCTAACAAAAACTAAACACTTCCTGTTCCTCTTCTCTACTCTTCAGCTTTACCACTCTTCCCCCTAATTGCCTGTAACGTAAAGAACACAAAAATATTGAAGGAAATGTTTTATATAACAGCAAACTGAATATATAGACAAAGCTACCCAAGCATAAACAAAATCCTAACAAACAACAGAGAAATAGAGAGATTGTATCAAAGAACAAAGAATGTAAACTAGAAAAAATTATAACTGAAAAAGAGAAGTTTTTTAACAATATAATAAGAAAATAAATTCAAGATAATAAAATCTTATGGACAAATTAAAAAGCAGTAGAATAACAAAAAGGGCATTCAAACAAAATGTCAATGACAAAAACAAAATAATTTTAGAATTTATAGATTTCTAAGAGCAATGAATTCAATAGGCCCTTCTAAAAAGCTAATTAATGTCACAGTAAAAGTCTTGATATAATCATGGAGGATACACATGAAAAAACAGACAACTGCATTAATGAATAAGAAAAGTAATAAGATCCAATTAAGGATGATTATTATCTTTACTTTTTACAAAGTAAAATGCAATACATGGAATCAACTTTTCATTCAATGATGCAATAAAGAAAAAAGATCTAAAATGAAGAAAAATTGAATTTCCATTGGAAAAATAAACACAATGTGTTCCAGAAATTACAACACACACACACACACACACACACATACACACAAACACTTAACTTTCTAGTTAAGGTTTTATATTTTTAAAAGGAATGAGGAGTGAATTTTGCAAGAACTTGAGCTTTAAAGGAAATCCTTTACAAAAAAAAAAAATACAGTTTGGTTTCAAGTTTTTCCATAGCAATATTTTATGCCAAGAAAAAGTAGAGCATTGTACATAAAATTCTACAAGTCAGAAAGTATGGCCTAATATTATACTTAGTTTAAGTGCATTCAAGTATGAAGGCAATAAGTAGGAAAGTCTTCTTAAATATGAAAGAACTAGAGAAGTCAATTCATGAGTCTCACAAAAAAATTACTTGACAAACACATCTACTCAAAGGAAAACTCAAAATAAAGAACTGGGGAATAATGAAACCCTAGTAGAAATTCAAAAACATAGATTTAATTTTTTAAAATATTGTGGAAAATATGACTACTGAAACAAATAAACATTAAGTACTTGGACAATGAAGAAAACTAAAGAAACTGACTATGGTATCAGCTAATGACCAGTTCTTTTACTGAAGGGAGTACGTCATTACTGTCAAAAGTTAATTCAAGTAATTTTTTTTTCTTTTTTTTTTTTATTGTGCTTCTATAAACATTGACATANTAAGAGCTGGGGATGTGAACACAGTGGTAGAAGCGCCCCTGAGTTTAATTCCCAGGATCATAAAAAAAAAAAAAAAAAAAAAAAGTAGAAAGGTATCAAACAACCTAATTCAAGTAATTTTTAAAAATTTAAAAACATAGACTTCATCTTCTCCATGTTTTTTCTTATTTTCTTTACCTAATTTCTTTACGTCATCAGAATCTTTTAGGAAAAAATATTACTTGTAATGAAGATATAAATAGATAGAGATGCTGAGATATACACACACACACACACACACACATATACATAGGTGTATGTATTGTGCATATATGAATATGATTTTCATGATTCTTTATATTACAGTTAGTTTGATTTTATGCTTGATTTAAGTTATATATAAAGTCTTATCAGAAATAGCATCGGTAAAATGACCCCTCTTCCAAGCCAGGCTTTATTTAGATGAGCTCACACAATCCTCTGAAACAATAGGTATTTCTAATTCAGTTTCATGGAAAAATTAGAGAACATACAGAGAAACTAAGCGATTTGTTCAACCCATTGCAGACGCAATTAGAATTCAAACCCAAACCAATGTGACTCCAAAGCCATGCCTCTTTCTACCACCTAATATTAGAAGTCACTGTTACTATATGGAAGCTAGAGAGAAAGAAGGGGTAAAAGATAAAACAAAATAAGAAAATAAGAAGATAGACCAGGAGAGTAGAGGAAGGGAACAAGAGGAGGGAAGGGGGTGACATTGATCAAATTATGTTATATGCATGCACAAATATGTCAGAGTGTGTCCCAATCTTATGTATAATAATAATGCATCAATTTAAGAAATTAATTAAAAAATAAAAGTGAAGAACTGAAGTAAAAAAAAAGAAGTCAATGTTACAAAATTCTAAGTACAGAAATTACATATAATTTATAATGTGATAAAACTAGAAAAACCTTAGGGTGGAACCCAGAGTAATGCTAAGTGTTCTTTTTATTATAATTAATATGGACTCGATTCCAACTTTAAGGTGGGGTTCTTAAATGATGATTCAAAAATAATCAAATTGTGGTTTTGTAAAATATTTAATTTATTTAAAGCAGGGGCTGATCCTGATGATAAAGGAATGATGTTGACAAAATGAATTTTTGTAATTGAAAATATCCTTGGCGAAATCTAGACTGATTTTTTTGACAAAATGACTTTAAACACATCTAATGTTTGTTATAATAGAGCTAAGTATCAACACATTCCCTTTAAACTTCTTCCAGATAGTCTATTAAAAAGACATATTTTCAAAAGAAAAAAGATCCCATTGTACAGCCAAGCTATAAACGACTACATATTGGTCAAATCCACAATGGACATACTAGAAATACTTTTGAAAAATCACTCTTTTCTGTAGTTGTAAAAACAATCTATCTACAAAAAACAGTGTTTCTAGGGAACTATCATATCTGAAAATATGTTTTTTCATTTTTCAATATTTCCTATTTTAAAACATTTCTTAGTTATTTACATGGTTCACAGTGGTTCCCTCTCCATATCTTGAAGCCATTTTTTCTATATTTTTTTTTCATTAGAAATGCTTTGTTTGACCACTTAACTATAATATTGGCTCATATCCTTCTGTTCTGTTTGGTGAGGCTCAGCCATAAGGAGTCTGTGAAATGTAGTGGTAAAATTAGAGTGCACAGAGTTAAAGAAAAATGGACTTGAGATTTAAATCCTATTTGTTGGTAGTTCAAAGGATCTGTGTAAGTTCCATGGGGCAAGAATTGTTTAGTACTATGATCCTATTGCCAAGAACTGTGAGTAGTCACTTGATCTACAGTATTTCTTATTAAAAGCGAAAGTAACATGTTTTACCCACCTCATAGGATTATTAAAATTAATAATAACTGAGGCCATACTTTTTTCTAATTAGTAAACTTCATTTGTGTCTATAGCAAAACTAAGCAGAAGGTACAGAGTTCCCAAATGCCCCCACCGTTTTTGCACAAGCACAATGCTCCAGCCACCATTGAGATCCTGTACCACGATGGTACATCTGTTAGTTACAATCCCATCAATGAGTCTATATTTTTAAATCACTACCAAAGTCCATAGCTTACACTAGGATTCACTCTTGTACATTCTATGGGTTCTGACAAATGTCTGATGTATACCCACCATTGTATTATATAGAATATTTTTACTGCCTAAGTCCTAGGTGCTTCACCTCTTCATTCCCTACCCCAACAACCTCTGACTGATGGTTTTATTGTCTCCGTAGTTTCCTCTTTTCCAGGATATCACAGAGTTGGAATCATACATTATGTAGCTTTTTCAGATAGGTCTCTTTCATAATAATATGCTTTAAACTTTTTACATGTTTTATTGTGACTTGATAGTTCTTTTTTTTAGCATTGAACAATATCCCACAGTATCTATTACCACAGTTTATTTAGAGGAAGCACTTTTAAAATACAAAATATAGCACTAGTTATCATTATACCAACATTGTGACAATTTATGTGACATTTCAACATTGTTAGCTTGACTATTTCAACTTTTGATTTCTGAGTCACTGAGACCTATTGATTTCTCACTAGTTGGCAACTCAAAGAGGATGTAAAAGTATATTCAAGACATTGGCTGAGGTGTGTCCAGATGTCACACTCACAGAGCAGTCGACTTGCAATTGTTACCCCAGAGAGTGCTAACATGACATGAACTTGATGTAGTCACACTCAAGTAGTCACACTTCCTTTCATAGAAAGACAATGACTAAGAGAATTCCCAGACAAATAAATATTTTCTTTTCTCAGAAATCCAACTCAGTGTCAAACCCAGACCTCATACTGAGATTTTGAAAAGGGAAAGATGAAGTGTCAATTTAAATTTTCTCTGATAGGGAAGGGAACCAAACCAAAGACTGAGTACATCTTTAATTAGCACCAAACCCAGATATTGGGCTTCCAGTAACACCAGCTACTCTATGATCTTCCAAGCCAAGAATGGATGAACATGAGTAGAACACAGCTGTTATGTGTTCTGGAATGAGAGATGTGACTCACTTTAATTCATCCTGTGATGTTTTTTTGTCTTTCAAAATTCTATTGGGTGCCATTTTTATGAGGTTCTTAGCCCTTGTTTTATTTTTTAGCATGATAAAAGTACTTGATGAACCAAATTTAACCTATTACTGGCTAGTAATCAGAGCCTCATTTGGAGCAAATCCACTATATAAAGATAGGGAGCAGAGTTCCCTTCCTGGGAACATGACTAGTGCTTTCAAAATTTGGTTATTACCAAGTTAAATAAAGATACTGAGACAGAATAGGTCAAGAAAGAAGAGGAGCTCTCATAAAAATTAGGAATATGATACCTCTGTGTTCTCTAGATCATTTTTCCCCAGGTACTTAGCAAACTCACTGAAACAAAATTACCATAGTAACTTTCTCTTATTGATGCTCAGGGTTGCAGATTTCAAGGAAGACAGGTATTATTACTATATGTTGTAGGGGAATATTTATAAGAGCCATTTCAAGTATAACAGAGTTTTAGACCTTTTAATTTAATGTTGACAAATACACTAACTGGAAATGAAAAATATGAATCATGTTCATAGTGATACATGTGGTCTGCCTGAAGAAAGCATGGTTTGTGGAAGTAGAGAAAGATCCAAGTGTTGTTTCAGAATCATTTGTTTTAGGGAAATGGTTTCCTTAAATCATTGCTTCAACCATTTTCTCAGTACCTACCAGAAACTGGGAGATAAGTCAGGAAAATGTATAATATCTCTCAACTCTAGTTCAGTCAAGATTATCCTGTGTTTCCCATATGGAATGGAAGAGGAGAATTGTGATTCTTAGGAGGTCATAATTCTTTAATTGTGATTATGTCAAAACATCTAAGATATAATCTCCCAGTTACAACATAACTACATGAAGAAACTTACAGCTTTCAGTAGGACTGTCTCATATGAGTCTTAGTTAATCTTGGCAAAAAAATCATTGTCTTTAAAGACCAAAATGTGATATACTTTGATCCCATTATCATTACTAGTAATGAATTTTGAAACTATTTCAGACCTAATTTTCTAGGATTTCTATGACAAACATTGATTATGTTATTATAGAACTAAATTTACTTCTATCAACATTTAATGCATATGTATGTATAAAAGTTATTAAAAAAAATCAAAACTCAAATACAAAGGACTTTTCCTTTGACCCTTAATGAACCTGAAGCAATTTCAAACTTCAGGTCAGGAGCTATATCATAGAATTTCAGACCAAGATGAGAAAAATACAGGACACACAGGGTCCTTTAATTATGCACAGATTTATCAAAGAGTTTCTCAAACTTTCTTTGCCCTATGAGAGACTTTACACATACCAACATCTAAGTTTCTTAATTGTATCAGAACTCTCAGATACTGCTCAACACACACACACACACACACACACACACATATATAAATTATATATGTATGTATGCGTGCGTGTGTGTGTGTGTGTGTGTGTGTACTCATAGAACAGTAAAATTTTCTTCAGTGTTGATTATTCCTAGGAAACAAAATTTACCTCTCTGTCTTCAATTCCATTATGGGATCTTTTCTGTAAATTTCTAGAATAGTTAACATGGTTCCAGTTCAGCTAAGCACTGAACAGAAATATTTTGACACTTTTATATGGGAAAAAACTTGTTAGAACTAATACTGTTAAGTCATTAGAGTCCTGACAAAAGTAATTGTATGGAATTTCATAATGTATAAGAAGAGGAATTTCACATGATGAAGTTGTGTTGCTGTTTAGGAATTTTCATCCATGAAAGTCTCTTAATTGTTTCTTAACCTCTTTCTCACTCACTTTCTTTAATAACTACATAGTCAATGAATATTTTGCTTGATATAAAATGTGCTTTATTGACAATTTATATTCATTGCAGAGTAAATGCTGAAGGTCACAGTTAATCATGTCTTCTCTGATATAAGGGGGGTGACTCAAAATGGGGAAGAGAGGAAGAACATGGGAAGAAGATTACCTCTACATAGGAAGAGGGGTGGAAAGGAAAGGGAGGGAGAAAGGGAATTGCATGGATGGTGGAAGGAGACCTTCATTGTTATACAAAATACATGTATAAATATGTGAGAAAAAAAAAGAATAGCGTTACCCTAGATTAGGTAGAGAGAAGTAATGGGAGGGGAGAGGAGGGGATGGGGAGATAGGAAGGATAGTAGAATGAAACAGATATTATTATTACTGTGTATATATATGTGTCTGCATGACCAATGTGATTCTACAACCTGTATACTCAGAAAAATGAGAAATTATATCCCATCTGATTCAAATGTATGATATGTCAAGATCATTGTACTGTCATATGTAACTAATTAAAACAAATAAGAAAAACATTAAATGTTAAAAAAATAAATATGAATAAATAAAATAAAATAGGAAAGGAAGAAAAATTTTGAGAAGATTATAAAAAAGTGCTAGATCACTATTCTCTGTCTCTTTCTCTCTCTCTCTCTCTCTCTCTCTCTCTCTCTCTCACACACACACACACACACACACACACATGCACACATGCAATTACAAGGGTTTTTCTTGGGTAAAACAATCATCCATGAGTTTACTGACCTTGTGTGTACATAATAATTATTGCATATTTATCTGAGAAGTACCAGAAGCATCAGAATCAGAACCCCTTTCCAAAAAATTACATCCTCTAGCAAAAGAGGTTATAAGTAAGAAACAGTCACTTCATTAACCAGCTAAGCAAATGCCAAAAGAAATGACAGATGCCATTTTCAAGATTAATGTCACTAAGGATTATAGTTTAATTATTCTATATAGTTTAACTTCTCTTTTCTAGTTTTATGATTAGAAGTAATAAAACAAGTTGGGAAAAAGTTGGATAAGCAATTCTCAGAGCACAGACAACAGAATATAAAGAAAAGTGTACAAACAAAACATTATTAAACAAGTTGATTTGTGCCAGAATGAATCAGGAGGCCAAGAATTACATCCTTCTGCTCTAAGGTGTGTGTGGCTCACTGTGAATGTTTTCATTTCTTAGGAAGAAAAAGAAATTTAAAAACATCAACTGTCACTTGATGTATTTCGAGCCACCTAAAACCTTTTCCTCCTCTCCCAAATGCCTGCGGAACTTGGCACAGAAATCACTCTATCACAGTAAAAATAAATGAGAGGATTGTGCATAATACCATAGAAATCCAAGTTAGTGGTGTATTGAGAGGGATCTGCTTTCCTATTCCCAGATGACTGAATTAAGACATGAACTGCAGGGAATACTTTCAAAATAACTCTGTTCATTATAGATGCTTTTGGAAGAAGAATCCAAAGTTTTCCAAGTCCCAGGGGTTGCTCTGCTACATTAAGTGGCCTTTGGATTGACATCCATACTAGTCAACTTACAACAAACCATAGCTCAAATCCCACAAGAGCTCTTTTGGCCAGAATATTTTTTATCATAGAAAGGATCAAGAAAATAGCTTGAAATTGGTTGATTCTGTGTGAGAGTTAAGTAAGGCTGGATATTTACAATATGAATTAAATATGCCTTCTAACTTGAAGGCAATGATACTCTTCATTGAGGTGAACAGATATAAAAAAGATAGTCATAAAACGAAGATATACTCTAGTTCCAAGTTCCAGTCTAAAACATGAGAGGTGTATAAGAAATATATAATTATTGAGTTAAAAAAACAAAAATAAAACTTCAGCCAAAATTGTGTTTTCCTGGAAGAAATTATTTACAGCTAAAATGACTTGTGAACCATTTGTCTTTTTTAATAAGAGTTTTACAAAAAAAAAATCCACACCTTTAATTCTGCATCTAGATATAAGGAAAATATTTTTCCAGATAGAAAGAATTTGGAAGTAATATGATATTACCTAATAGCCATAAGTATTCTCTTTATCCTAGAAACTCAAAATTCATAGTTTGTATTTTTAGCTATAACCCTTGCCCCACTGTATCTGCCAATAAACAATTTTGTTCCACTTTGACTCCTATTTCCTGTACTATAATTCTATCTTCCTTCCTCACTCTATATAATAAAACACACACATATTCATCCTCACGGATTCAGAATGACATATAGCCATAATTAGCTCTCTTCCATAATTCACTAAATCTTGTTCTAAGAAATAGTTTCTATCAAAATCAAATCTTCTTATTGAATTCATTAGTCACTTATGCTAGCCTTGAAGATAACACATTCTTAAGTCACCCAGCCCCAAGGGAATCTAACAATTTAAAACTGTTTCCATTTATTCAAGATTTGTTCACATTTGTACTCTAATGTAGACAACCTCTGGGTCATATGAGATTGGAAGAACTTATGGGGAATTCCCTACATAGCTCTTTAAAACAGCAGAGGCAATTGTTAATAGGAGAAATGAACCAATTAAAATAATTGGCCATCGAAAGGTGTGGTTATATCATAAAGACTCAGTCTGACTTTCACCCAACCTCCTCTCCTACCCCATAGGCAAGGAATCTTCACAAACATTGAAGAACCACAAACCTCTAGAGTAGTTAAATATATTTGGATTCATTTGTACATATAAAAGCCAATTACTCTAGTTAACTGCTTCGAGGATAAAAAGAGAAGATGTAGAGGACAAAAGAAAAAGGGAAGGATTTGTTTTTTCACTTGGAAACTCTTTTTTGTCTCTCAAAATTTTCCGAAATTCAGACCTTTGTAATGCTATTAAGTCATTGTTTCTCCATTAATAGCTGCAGGAAAGGGAATTATGCTGTTCAAGAGAAGCAACTCAGACCCTGAGATGTAGCCATCAGAGTATTTCAACCCGTCCTGCACCGTCTGACTCAGACCTTGAACTTGGAAAGCTGAGTCTGTTTCTTCTCCCTTACTTAACAGAGGGGTAACACACTGTCAACACCCAATTAATAAACAATGATATGAAGTCCTGAGAGGCAATCCGTGGTCCACTCCTGGACATCCTTCCCTTTTGCATGGCTTACAATGCAGTGATAGATCTGGCTGCTATTCCCACTGAAATGATAAAAAAAAAATCTGATGTGTCACTTAAGTAAGAGGCAAAATCTCTATATGAGGAACCACCAACCTACCAAGGAAGTAAACAATGAGAAAACTTCCTTTCACTGTTGTCAGACACACTAAAATTGTGCATAGCTTGTGATAAAAACTTGGGAGAGGCACTGAGAAGGATTGATGTCCTTTTATATCCAAGTGGGTTTCTCCAAGGAATTAAATGTTTCTTGGAAAAATTGGAGATTTCTTAAAAGTCAATATGACATTGCACGATCTCTATTCTCTCCCTAAACATCAAGAATATATATCACACTACATTTTAAAAGAAAAGTTCCAGCCACAAAGCATGATAAATTTTCAAAGATATAGGCAACATGAATGGTTTTTTCCTACTCAAAATAAAGATATCTCTTTCTGTGGATGCTGTGTTGTTTGTTACTCAATGAGATTTAAGAAGAGCTCTGGAATTGAAATGTGCACTTTCATCTGTTATTTTCCACACTTTGACTTAAGCAACAGTTGAATAATACTTGGTAAACCTATTAAATAAGTCACAAGTTTATCAAAATACAACCACTAATGTATCTAAAGTAAATATTATCTTAGAGGGATCTTCTTGGCACATCTCCGAGACAGGTGTCTACAACTGTGAGATACTTTCGGTGGTGTCTCTTGACCTTCAGCTATAGATAAGAGGACCAAGTGTGGGCATATGCCCTGTTCAGATTTGCTCTTTCATTAATTGAAACTGGAAATATAAAATGCCAATGAGTCTATTTTTGGCAGTAGTGTTTGGAGACAATGTCACTTCATTTCTGAGTATCCATTTCCTGGAGAAGGAGAGAGCAAGAATAAGAGGTAAAATAAGAGCAAGTGAAAGCGAGGGAGAAACTATTCAAAAAGGAGACCTAAGAAACCATTTAAGTCCAAAGAAACCACCTCATTTTCTGATGCTTAGCCAGTTTCTCACTGCTTGCCCTTCAATTTCTTGATTTCTTTGTAATAGATTTCTGTTTTTGTTTCAATGAGCCTGAGTGGATGTCTTATTTAATCAGAAAGAATCCATCCATTATATTTTTCACTTATTAAATAGATAGGATAAAAGGCACTCTGTAAGGCAATGTGGAACAGTCAATGACTGGGAAAACATTTCTACTCCTAAGACAAAAGCATTTGGAAGTCAACTACAATACACTCAGTTGTAAGTGCCATAATACGAGGCACATGGAGTATGTCATAGATAATAACAATATCAGTGCTAGATTAAGAAATGGCAGTTGAAACCCAACATTTAGTAGCTATGTGCGCATCAACCATAAAGTGGCATTAATAACAGTACCTACCTCTTAACAAGTATTCACTAAAAACTGTTGTAATTCTAGAAAAATAACTAGAGAAGTGGTCATTGTGACTTGGCAAGAATTTGATGCTTGAGCAGAGTTGGAAAGATCCAAATCATTTTAGAAGTTAGACAAGATAATTGAGGCAGGGGAAATTGAAGAAGCAAAGATATAGAGACATTAAAATACATAGAGCCACATTACCTACAAGAGGGAGTTGTAGAAATGTAGAGGGTGATGAGGTTGAAAGGAAACAAATGGTAAAAGTTTTTAATGCCAAGTGATGAGAATTGGATGCTATTCTGAAGGAAAAGGAAGAGTGGCAGAAACTAATCTTTTTCAAGTAGAGAGAAACATGTCTGGGATTGAGAGAAATAAAAATATTAAAATATGATAATATTGAGGACAGAATGAAGACAACGAGATCAGTTAGAATGCTGTTGCTACAGCCCTGGAATTTCCTCCTAACTACGTGATGGTTCTTACAACAAGAGGAATATAAAGTTGATTTCTGCATTTGAAGACCAGATGTTTAAAATACCTAGGCTTACCCAAAGGCCATTTTATTCATGAATTTCTACATCTAAAACATATGTTCCACTTCTTAACACCCAGTTCAAGATACCCAGGGGGAAGAAACCATCCAAAAATGGGCTTCCTATATCCAGGCCCTAATAATAGATAACAGATCTGCCTTAATGCCCCATATCCAGGATTTACCAGGAGTTCCTTCAACCACACCTGGCATATCAAAGACTGGTACTAGAAGAATACTTCATTTATTATTTATCCCCTGCTTTCTCCCAAGATGATTTCTGAGTCAATGTACCCTGAGGTATAAGTGAGTACATCCCACAGTTCTCTTGAGAATCTGCAAACTACTATAAAGAAAAGCACCTCTAAGTTATAGGCCCATCCTAGATTCCTGTTTTCAGAATGTCTTCCTCTGGGAAATTCACACAGACTTACACTTTTGTTCTTTATAATGAGTAATGGCAAAAGAATAAATAAAGGATTAAATTGAAGGAGATTGGAGCTCAGCTAAGCAAAAGATGAAAAAAGACTGAGATGGAATCTTGTGCCCAAGAAAAGAGTGGAAGGAAGGAAATAGAATGGAGTCAGTATGTACAAAAAAAAGAGTTTTGCAATGGGGGATCAGGTTATTTAAAAAAACAGAGCAGAGAAGACAAAATGAAAAAAAAAAGCTATAGGAAACATCACAGATAATTTCAATCCAAATTTGTGCAGATTTCTTTATAGAAAATGAAAAAATGATTCAAAATTCTTATTGAAATGCATAGGACTTAGAATAAGTAAAACAATTTTAATATAATTTTTCAAGATTGGAAGATTCCAACTACTTGATTTTAAGATTTATTAGTAACCAACTCTAGTTCATATAATGTAATATGTCATAAAGACAGAAAAATAAATTATATAGGATGAAGTTCATAATTTTATCCACATATATGTGCTCAATTGATTTTTGAATAAAGTACAAAGACAATTCAGTAAAAAAAGATAATCCTTTCAGTAAATGATGCTGAAACAATTGAACATCCAGATAGATAGATATCAATCCATACCCTGAAGCTTTCTTTAAATTTTAACTTAAAATGAATCATAAACCTAACTGTAAAACCTAACTTATAAAAATTCTAGAATAACACATAATAAAAAATCTTCTCACCTTGAGAAAGGAAAGATTTCTAGAATATAACTCCTAAGTAGTGTTCCATAGGAGAAAACTTGATAAATTATACTTTCTCAAAATTGAGAACTTCTATTTTTAAAGTAGATTTTAAGAAAATGAAAAGACTTAAGACAGACAGCAAGAAAATATTTGCAAATCACATATATTACAAAGAACTTGTATACAGAGCATGTGAAGAATTCTCAAAACTCAGTTATAATGAAACAAACCACTCAATTTTTAAAATGATCAAAATATTTAAACATGCATTTAAATAAATAATCCTATTGAATAATCCTATATGGATTGCAAATACCATGTGAAAAGACATCTAACTCTATTAACAACAGGAAATGCAAATTGAAACTACAATGAGATACCACTACACATTTTTTTTTTAGGACTAGAGATTTAACCAAGGGGCTACATCCCCAGGCCCCCAGCACCCCTCCTTTTTTATTAATTATTTTGAGACAAGGTCTCAGGGTCTCACTAAGTTGCTGAGGACCTCATCCTCTCTAGGTTGCTGAGACTAGCCTTACTGACCTCCTATCTTAGCCTCCAGAATCTCTGAAATTACCACAATTTCTTCAACATCTAAAATTTAAAAGACTGGTCATACCAAACATTGGCAAGAAAGTAGAAGAAAGAAATTTTGTACACTTGTGCTAGGTAAGTAAAATGGTATGCTCACTTTGTAAAACAGTTTGGCAGGTACTTAAACTATCTACTATACCTACTATATGACGAGGGGGGCAAGGAATATATATAATGTATTATATATATTGTAATGTATTATAAATGTATAATTTATTTTTCTGTCTTTATGCCATATTATATTATATAAACTAGAGTGAGTTACTAATAAATCTTAAAATCAAGTAGTAGAAATCTTCCAATCTTTAAAAATTGTATTAAAGTTGTTTTACTTATTCTAAGTCCTATACATTTCAATAAATATATTTATATAACCTAGGCATTTACCCAAGAGAAATGGAAGCATATCTTCATATAAAGACTATAAATAAAGGTTCGTAACAACTTAATTTGTAATAGCCAGAAACTGGAAAAAGCCCAAATTTCCAACAACATGTGAACAGGCAAACAAAGTATTACATATCTATACAATGGAAAACGACTTTGCAATAAACAAATGAATTATTTTAGTCATAGATATAAAACATGAATGAATCTTAGAAAAGTTTTGCTGAGCACAAACTCAAAAAACTAGAAAAGGAGAAGTCACATTATTATTTCATTTACAGAAAATTCTACAATTTCAAACTAATTCACACCAATAGAAACAGATCAATGGTTTCCTGAGAATGAACAGGAGGAGAGAGGCCAGAAACAAGGAATTATAAATATCATAATAATGGATACATTCATTAAATTGATTTTGGTAATTATTCCTATGGATCAATAATTGTGCACTTCAAATGTTCAACTTACATATAAATTATACTTCAATAAAGCTACTTTAAAAATAAAACCACAATAAGATACCGTACAAACAAAATAGAATGGATAAAATTTAAAATACTAATAGGTTAGAACAAAAGTTAAATGCCAGATATTGGCAAGTATCTTGAAGAGTTCGAACATTCAAATTTGCTTCAGGGACAAAAAATGTTAACAACCACTTTGGAAAATGCTTTGGTAGCATTTCATCTAGTTAGAAATTTATTTACCATATGATCCAGAAATTTCACATCTAGACAATTACTCCAAACAAATAAAATATACATCCCTCAAAATTTGGGGAGAAATACAACTCATATAACTGCTCTGGTCTAGCTAAGAATTAGAAAACATAAATGTCTAACAACTTGGAAACAAACACTGGAATAATATTTAATATTAAAAGGAATAATCTGCTGAAACATGTGACATAGATGACTCTCAAAAACATTTTATTAATCAAAAGAAGCCAGAAATAAGAGTGTGCTATTTTTATTCCATTTACATCTAATTGAATCACCAGTGAAATTAATCTATGATGATAGAAATCAGAATAATATATTTTTCTTGAGCAGCAGAAGAAAGGAAACAGGCTAGAAAAGGGAATGAGGGGAATTTCTGAGGTGATAAAATATTCTATGTCTTTTTAAACAAAGAATATGTCTATGATTCCTATGCCAAAAGTCAGAAATGTACACTAAAAATATGGTCACTTTACTACATATGAATTATATTTAAATGTGTAAAAATTAAATATAATTTTAAGGACTTGGAATTAATAACCGTATGCCATCAATTTATGGAACAGATGAAAAGTAAAAATCCTTAGAACACAAAATACCAAACATGGCTCAAAAAGAAATAGAACATCTAAATAGACCTAAAACAAATAAAAAGAGTGAAATCAGTAATTTTTATACTGTGTTCAAAGAAAACCCAAGTCAAAATGCCTTTACTTTTAAATTCTACCAAATATTTAAAGAAAAATTAATATAAATCTTTCACAAAACTCTTCCAAAATATATCAGAAAAACCACTTAGTAACTTGTTCTGAGGCTAGTATTTACCTCACACCAACACTAAAGAAAACTAAAGACTAGTATTTCTTATAACTATAGATGTAATAATTCTCAACAATATACTAGAAAATCTAGCAACATATAAAAATTATTATACAGCATGATCAAATAAATGTATCCTAGGAATGTCAGATTATTTTAGTGTCTGAAAAAATCAATTAGTGTAAAATACCATATTAATAGAATAAAGAACAAAAACCACAAAATTATCTCAATAAGTAATAAGAAATATTTGATAAATATCTTATATTTGATCTTATATAAAGAAAATCCTAAGAAGCCCACAAACCTGGAAAGATATTACTTTACTTTACAAAAAGGAATTTGCATACATGATTAAATTAAGGATTTTTGAGAGATGGGTTGTCCTGGGTTATTTACGCAAGTCCAATGTAATCACAAGGATCCTTACATGTGGATCCTTGTGAAAGAAAGGACACAATTAGAAAAGATGTGACAATGGAAACAGAGGTCAGAGTAATGCGATTAGTGATTCTAAAGATGAAAGAGGGCCACTCATCAAGAAATGTATACAATCTCTAGAAGCTAGAAAAGGCAAGGCTCTCCTAGAGCCTCCAGAAGGAACATAGCCCTGAAAGCAGTTTGAGCCCAGTGGGCCATCTCAGATTTCTAACCTCCAGAACTATTATAATAAATTTGTGTTATTTTAAATCACAAAGTATTTTGGTAACTTGTTATAGCAGCAATATGAAGCTAATATAATAAACATGTAATAAATGTAATAGATAATATAAGGATTTACTTCTGGAATCTCAATTAATTTTCAAAAAGTGGCCAAGAAATTTTGATGACTAAAGAAGAGCTTTAGAGTTTTTGTTTTTAATTTTTGCAGTGTTGAGGATCAAACCCAGGGCCTCATACATGGTAGGCAAACACTCTACCACCAAGCTGTATCCCAACCAATGAAAATATAATGGTATTTTCAACAACTGATGCTAGCACAACTGAATAACCACAGAATGAACTTGGATCCCTAACTTACACCACATATACAAATTATTAAAATATGTCATAGACCTTAAGGTTAGAACTAAAACTATAAAATTCTTAGAAGAAATTTTAAAAGTAAAATTTTATGACTTTATGTTAACCAATAGTTTCTTACATATGACACCAAAATTACAAACAACTGCTAGAAGAAAACATGGGGTCAACACTTCAATATATTGGCATAGACATTGACTTCCTTCACAAGAACATAAAAGCTCAATAAATTAGATGAAGAATCAATAAGTGGGATTGCATCAGATTCTTAGAAAACCTTCTTGACACCAAAGGAAACAATTACAAGCAAGAAGAAAGAGCCTAGAGAATAGAAGAAAATCTTTGCCAGCTACTTCTCTGACAGGGGATTAATATCCAGAATAACACAAAAAATTTAGAACACAAAAAATTTAGCACCAAGAAACAAACAAACAAATAATCCAATCAATAAGTGGGAAAAAGAATTGAACAGGCACTTCTCAAAAAAGAAGTATGAAAGGCCAACAAATATATGAGAAAACAATTTCAATATCCCTAGCAATTTGGAAAATACAAATCAAAACTACACTGAGATTTCATCTCATTTCAGTTAGAATGGCAATTATCAGAAATACAAATAATAATAAATGCTAGTGAGCATATGGGGAAAGTTGTACTCATACATTGTTGATGAGGATCACAAATTAATACAATCACTTTGGAAAGCAGTATGGAGATTCCACAGAAGACTAGAAATGGAACTGGAACCACGTTATGATCCAACTATCCATTCCTTGTTAATTTCCAGAAGTATTAAAATCAGCATACTATAGTGATTCAGGCACATCAATGTTTACAGCAGCATAATTAACAATAGCCAGGTTATGGAACCAGGCCAGGTGTCTGTCAACAGATGAATAAATAAAGAAAATGTGAGACAGACAGACAGACAGACACACACACACACACACACGCACATGCACACACAAAATGGAGTTTTATTCAACCATAAAGAGAATTAAATTATGGCATTTGCCAGTAAATGGTGGGAACTGGAGAACATCATGCTAGGTGCAATAAACCAGACTCAGAAGTCAAGGGTTAAATGTTTTCTCTGATATGCAAAACTAGAGCAAAATGAAGGGAAAAAAAGATGCAGAAATACCATGAAAATAGAAGGGAGATGAGTGAATAGAAAAAAAGTAGTTGAGGGGAAGAAGGAGGGATGGGAAAATGGAAGAACTGCAGAATGAGATTGACCAAATTTTGGTATATTCATATATAAATATAACACTGTGAGTTCCACCTTTATCTCTATCTATAAAACACCAATTTTAAAAACAATAAATGAATATAAGGAAGACCAGTAGATTCAAGGAAGAGGAACAAGGAAAATAAGGAGAGTAGGGAAAGAAGAAGTATCAGGGACTGAGATGGAGCCAATTATATTCCATGCATGTATGATTATGTCAATAAGGAGAGAGAATGGTAGAATCTGATGGTATAAAATCAAAAGAGAACAGGCTTTCACCAGAGGCTGGAAGGGAGATGCTCTGACAGGTGTAATGGGAAGCCAAGTGGGTTGCCGAAGGCTAGCAAGAACTCTGATCTAGGTCATGGCACTTCCATGGTGTTCTGAACCTTGGCAGAAGTCTTCTTATAAAGAGGGATATCTCAAAGCTTAAAAAATTGCTTACTCAAAGAGTAAGTAAAATTTTGACAGGGAAGAGAAATTATCAAAGAGCTAACATTGAAATTAGCATTTAGGTGTGTTGGTTGAAATGGAAAGAAGTACCAACAAACCACTTAGGAAACATAACTTAACCTAGGGTAAATAGAAGTTAAAATAGGAAAAAATGAAACCAAAGACATTTAAGTGAAGAAATTGTATAATACTGTTTTCATATAACAAATTGAAATATTTTATTGGATTTTTTGTTATATATTTTTCTCTGAAATACTTCAATAAAGTAGGCTAGACCGGAACTAGAATCTATGTTCCTAAAAATATTAAACCAGAGCAAACCTAAAACACCAAAATACTCAAAAAATAACATAAAATGTTTGGCTCATTCATTCATCTAGTTACCATCTCTTGGGTGCCCATTATGTGCAAAGCTCTATGCTAGATTCAGTTTTCCTTTAGCAAGAAAATTATCGGTGCCCTATAATTTCAATTGTTCCTTAACTACTATGTTCCAAGTCCTAATTCTAAAACTCTAAGAAGAAACTGTGAAAGAAACTTTTCTGTATTTTTGATAGTCTTAGAAAAAAAATAAGGAATAACAAGAAGTGACTTTTAGCATTTAAAAATATTTAAAACACTTATTAATTTTAAATATTAATGGAATAACAATTGATTTAATAGGAAAAAAATTGGAAGATGACATTTGTATCCCATTGTAGATGGAGAAGCTTCTTCAGTACATTTGCTTTCCTCAATTTCCATCCCTTGACCAATTTACTCTTGGAAATGATAATCTCCAAAACAAAATCAAGAAGATGAATTCAGAAATATTTTCTAAACAACTCTTACTCAAAAACTGCACCTTTGTTTTATTAAATAATGTTTGCCTCTAGAGGGAAAGTCCTTATTACTATGGGTTTTTGTTATTAAATCGTTTTTCAGTAAATAAGGTAGGATCAAATTGTTTGTTTTTAATATGGAACCAGTCTAAGTGTCCATCAACACTAATAAATTGATAAAATGTGGCATATATACACAATGGCATTTTATTCAGCCATAAATAAAGATGAAATTATGGCATTGAAGGAAAATGGATGGAATTAGAGATCATCATATTAAATAAAATAAGTCAAACTCAGAAGGTTAATGGTTGTATGTTTTCTTTCATATGCAGAAGCTAGACAGGAAAAAGGAAAACAAAGGTGGGGGTAAATGTCTCCTAAAAATCAAGGAGATATCAACAAAGGCAAGGGACCAAAGATGGGAAATAGGGAGGGAGGCGGGAAGTGCTGGGGAGTGATATTGCAAATTATATTGTCACATTGTGTACAGATATGAATACATAACAAGAAATCCCATTATTGGTAGAGCCCCCCCCCACGCCTGCAAGGTAGGCGGACCTGCGACACACCAGGAGAACAGGCCCAGCAACCCGCGGAGGGTCAGAGGGGCCCCTGCGCCTGCAAGGTAGGCGGACCTGCAACCCACCAGTAGAACAGGCCCAGCGGCCTACTGAGGGGCAGAGCCGCTCCCTCGCCCCGCTCCTGCAAGGTAGGCGGAACTGTGACCACCGACAGAACAGGCCCAGGGGCCCG
>NW_026000057.1:37108936-37127546 GCF_001458135.2 Marmota marmota marmota
CAAAAAAAATAAAATACTTGGGAATCAACCTAACAAAAGAGGTGAAAGACTTATACAATGAAAACTACAGAACCCTAAAGAGAGAAATAGAAGAAGATCTTAGAAGATGGAAAAATATACCCTGTTCATGGATAGGCAGAACTAACATCATCAAAATGGCGATATTACCAAAAGTTCTCTATAGGTTTAATGCAATGCCAATCAAAATCCCAACGGCATTTCTTGTAGAAATAGAGAAAGCAATCATGAAATTCATATGGAAAAATAAAAGACCCAGAATAGCAAAAACAATGCTAAGCAGGAAGTGTGAATCAGGCGGTATAGCGATACCAGACTTCAAACTATACTACAGAGCAATAGTAACAAAAACAGCATGGTACTGGTACCAAAACAGGCGGGTGGACCAATGGTACAGAATAGAGGACACAGAAACCAATCCACAAAACTACAACTATCTTATATTTGATAAAGGGGCTAAAAGCATGCAATGGAGGAAGGATAGCATCTTCAACAAATGGTGCTGGGAAAACTGGAAATCCATATGCAACAAAATGAAACTGAATCCCTTTCTCTCGCCATGTACAAAAGTTAACTCAAAATGGATCAAGGAGCTTGATATCAAATCAGAGACACGCCGTCTAATACAAGAAAAAGTTGGCTACGATCTACATACTGTGGGGTCGGCCTCCAAATTCCTCAATAGGACACCCATAGCACAAGAGTTAATAACTGGAATCAACAAATGGGACTTACTCAAACTAAAAAGTTTTTTCTCAGCAAAAGAAACAATAAGAGAGGTAAATAGGGAGCCTATATCCTGGGAACAAATCTTTACTCCTCACACTTCAGATAGAGCCCTAATATCCAGAGTATACAAAGAACTCAAAAAATTAAACAATAAGAAAACGAATAACCCAATCAACAAATGGGCCAAGGACCTGAACAGACAGTTCTCAGAGGAGGACATACAATCAATCAATAAGTACATGAAAAAATGCTCACCATCTCTACCAGTCAGAGAAAAGCAAATCAAAACCACCTTAAGATACCATCTCACTCCAGTAAGATTGGCAGCCATTATGAAGTCAAACAACAACAAGTGCTGGCAAGGATGTGGGGAAAAGGGTACACTTATACATTGCTGGTGGGACTGCAAATTGGTGCAGCCAATTTGGAAAGCAGTATGGAGATTTCTTGGAAAGCTGGGAATGGAACCACCATTTGACCCAGCTATTCCCCTTCTCGGTCTATTCCCTAAAGACCTAAAAAGAGCATGCCACAGGGACACTGCTACATCGATGTTCATAGCAGCACAATTCACAATAGCAAGACTGTGGAACCAACCTAGATGCCCTTCAATAGATGAATGGATAAAAAAAATGTGGCAGTTATACACAGTGGAGTATTACTCTGCATTAAAAAATGACAAAATCATAGAATTTGCAGGGAAATGGATGGCATTCGAACATATTATGCTAAGTGAAGCTAGCCAATCCCTCAACAACAAATGCCAAATGTTTTCTTTGATATAAGGAGAGTAACTAAGAACAGAGTTGGGAGGAAGAGCATGAGAAGAAGATCAACTTTAAACAGGGGTGAGAGGTGGGAGGGAAAAGGAAAGAGAAGGGAAATTCCATGGAAATGGAAGAAGACCCTCATGGTTATACAAAATTACATACAAGAGGAAGTGAGGGGAAAGGGGGAAAAAAACAAGGGGGAGAAATGAATTACAGTAGATGGGGTAGAGAGAGAAGATTGGAGGGGAGGGGATGGGGGATAGTAGAGGATAGGAAAGGCAGCAGAATACAACAGACACTAGTATGGCAATATGTAAAACAGTGGATGTGTAACCGATGTGATGCTGCAATCTGTATACGGGGTAAAAATGGGAGTTCATAACCCACTTGAATCAAAGTGTGAAATATGATTTGTCAAGAACTATGTAATGTTTTGAACAACCAACAATAAAAATTAAAGAAAAAAAAAGAAAAATGCAAAAAAAAAAGAAATCCCACTATTATGTACAACTATAATGCACCAATAAAAAGTTGGAAAAAAATTTTTGCATTCAAATAAGTAAAAACATAATCAATAGAATGAATACTTTACCTTTTAGAATATAAATTAGTGAATGATTTAGAAGAATCCTTAGATATTGTAACTATAAAATACAAAAGACTCAGGTTTACAGAGGCAAATGGATTCAGTTAGAAATCAAAGATCTAGCCTCTGGCCAAACAATTCAAGCATTAAGAAGAATTTTGACGACTCCATAAAGTATAAATATCTGCCTTCCTTAATTTCATACTCCATTCCAATGAAGTTTTTTTTTTAAATGTTTAGAGTAGCAGAACCCACTAGCAAAAATTATAAGCCAAGATTTAATTAGTTAGATGAGTTTTTGCTTCAGATCCATTTTCCAAACAAACATCAGTTTTCTTTTCACATATTGTCTCCTACCTGGACAAGTTTTCTAGTATCTATTACTCAGTATGAAAAACTTATCTGCTATTTCATTCTCCTTTACCTCTCCTCAAAGAGGAAAATCTACCCTGAATCCAAAGGCTAAGAAACAGAAACTATTACATTGATTCACTTTGTGATTACATATGTATGCTGTTTTAATAGCCTATGCTTGCTAAGAGCCAAGTATATGATGCATGGCATTTTTGGTTGAAAGGTGACACCAGCTAGCCATTGAGATGATATGATTATGTTAAGATTTGCATTCATATGGATATTGGACTCCTGCTGTTCACCTAGGATGGCTATGGGACTCCTGGAGAGTTCCCATTGGTTGGGGAAGTACAGTAGGAGGGAGTTCCGGGGGAGGAGCTCTCTCTGCGGTTCTGAGAGGAGGCCAGGTGGGTGGAAAAAATCTTCCCGGGTGCTTACCGGACATTGGTGGCAGTTTCAAAAAATAATAAAGTTTGTTCCTGCTTGAGTGGCTCATGATTTTGTGCCCAGCCAGACTGCGGCATATGCTGACTTCATTTTCCGCAACTGGTAATTCCTGACCCAGAATGGATCTCTAGGCACTCATGGTTTTGTTTCTAGTATAACACAGTGCTTTAGGACACATATAGAAATGACAGTGGGTCTCTCTTATGTGATATGGTAAAGGAATGTGATTTTTTTGTTTAACTAAAAGATTTGGTTCACATTGCAATATACATTATTAAATGTACTGATATAAAACCTATGTTATACTTTGTGAGAGTGGAGGAAAACATTTGTACCAGTGAGTAGACAGAAGACTGGGTATATTGTGGATAAATGATCAAAATATGGACAAAGGTTCATTTGCTGTCCTTGATGTACTTACTTGAATAAAGATTTTTTTCCTTTATAGGGAGACTCCTAAGTCAAATTGCACATACAAGTTTTAATAAGTTGATACTCAATGTTATGCCTTCACTGATTGTGAGAATAGTGTATTCTTGACTCCTGGTCTGAAGATTTTTCTTCTCAACATTTTTTCCAGGCTAGGATGAAGCATAGAAAATAACTATTTGATTCTTTTGCCAGATTTCTCTATGCTTCTAAGAGATTTCTTCATTTTATTGGATGAAATGATTGCAAATGATCTTCAAATCAAACACTTACCATACTGTACGGTGATTGGGGTGTGGTCCTCTCCTGCACGGCATTGTTGAGATAAAGCCAGGTCTTGTATATGCCTTCTCCAAGGACCTCACAGCAAGCTATACCAACCTGCCAGGTTTTCCATCATTATACAGAAAGAAAATACTTTATGTACATGGAAACCCTTATAATGGAGTTTAGGAGTAGAGTCACATTCAAAAGGAATTAGTACTAACTAAAACTAGAAACAACTAAATTTTATTTACATTTCTCTAAGAAATTAAATCTCAACATATAATACACTTATTAGCTTCCTTTCAGCCACCTAATATTCTCTGGTTTTGCGGGGGCGAGGAGTTGTTCAAAAGGTTTTTATCTAACTATAACTCAGGACTATGTGGGTTTGTATTTTTGTTTGTTTATATTTGGGATTTGGGCTTGGGGTTTTATTGATGAGATTCCATTAAGATTTTTTTTTTTTTTTAATTTGAAGGTCCATGCATTTCTTCAGTTCTGGAAACTCTCTAGCCATTATCTCTTAGAATAATTTCTTTTCCCCTGTCATTTTTCTCTCTGTCAGGAATGTGGTCATGCACCACATAATGATGCTTCAGTCAACCACAGACTGCATATGTGATGGTGATCCCATAGATTATATTGTCCAGTGACATCTAGCCAACTCATTTTATGAAAGTACAGCCTATTATCTTCTCACAACAACAAAAAGTCACCCAACAATTTTTCAGAACTTACCATGTCATTCAGTGACACATGACTTTATCTTATGCCATCCCTTCACTCTATCTTTATCTTAACATCTCTCACATTTTTTCAAAATTATTCTCTCTCTGACCTGCATTCTGAGTGCTTTATTCGATTCCCTCTTCCAGTCTCTACTTCCATTTTAATATATCGATTATAATCTGCTGCTTATTATATCCATCCAACTTATTTTTATAATTTTATTCTGAATATCTAGAAGTTTAATTCCTCTTTTCAAAACTACTTGCAATTTTCAAGCAGCCCTATTATTTTGTTATGGAGTTTCTTATTCTTTCTTTTGTCTCTTTAATACTTTCAAATCTATTTACAGTACAGAGTTTTTCAGATTATTTTTTGGCCTTCAATTTTGAGGTGGCTCCTGGATATAATGTCTGATGGCACTCCCCCATAGTAAGTCTTCTCACCAAGTCTTCAAAACACTTATTATGAGCTCATAAACTCAGTGGAGTTTATTTGTCTGTGGTAGTTGCATTTGCCTTCGGTTACATACTTATACCACAGAATAACATTTCACTTGATTCTGCTAGGCTCTAGAGATGTCTAATACAATAGCTACTAGCCACATGTGACTTTTAAAATTTAAATTAGTTAAAACTAATTAAAGTTTTAAATTTGGTTCTTCAGTCCTACTAGCCATATCAAGCCACATGTGGCTAATGGTGACTATTTTTGTGCAGATATAGAACATTTCCATATTACAAAAGTTCTATCATATAGTGTTGCTCTAGAGTTTCCATTGTCCTAAACCAGTTTTTGTGTTAATTTCTTGTCTTGGTTTCCTGAACCATGATGAGTTAAAATTTAAGCCCATAGTTATCACAAGTGTAAAACTTTGATTTCAAGGAGTTGTTCTATTGGAAGTAAGAAATAGATAGGAAGTTTCACATTTCTCCAGGCCATTAAGCAAGTATTTCTAGATCTCTTTAAATAAATAACTTATGTGTTTCTGGATTGTTACCACTACCAACTATGATGCAATAAACACTTTTGAGTTATTCTTATATATTTGTGAGACTTTTATTTCTATATAACATCATCCTTAAACCATTATGAAATTATATTATCTCTCCTTAGTCTATTCCTCTTCACTATTCATCATAATCTTTCTATACCATATCTTTTTAAAGTTTGGTTATAAATTTTAAAACAAAAATTTCCTATCAATTTTTCTGCTTTCAGAGAAAATTAGCATAACTCACGTTTGTGCTAAGATAGCTCTCTATATTTACTTTCTACCAATTATAGAAATTAGTGGAAGAAGAAAGGAGAAAACTGACTTCTCAATGTCTCTGCCAAGGGACCAGATGAGCTAGCCCTCTGTTTGACAGGACATATGATTGACTCCCTGTTAGAGACTAACAGGACCTGGAGAGCAAAATTGTTTTATATGAAGACAGGTATGAAATTTCAGAGGACAGTTTCTGGAGGGGAATATAGGAAGACAAAATAATAGATCAAAGACTGATCATTAAAGGGGACAAGGACCTAAAAATGGCAGGAAGCTGGAATCTGCATAGAATGAGAAATGTCAGAAAATGGAAAGGGTTTTAAAACTGAACTCTTCCACTTCTGAACACTATGCACTTCATGATACCTGCCACAGAGCCAATGATCCATGAATACTGTTGAAAAAATAATCAAGTCTTACATTCTACTTTTAAGTGATCGCACTTTATGTTGCAATACCTATGGAATATAATGTTTTCTGAAAGAGAACTAAGATTTGTTGTAATGTGTATTGCAAAACCAAGTACTAAAAAATAAATAAAATAACTGCATTGATATAAGACCCTTTTCCTATCATCTCAAACCATTAGTGAAAACTTCAGTACACAAATGGCTTATTAAGGAACGGGGGTTCAGTTTTGGAAATGCCAAGAGAAACAGGCCGAACTGCACATCTAGGAAAGCCCCAGAGCTCCACAGTCTCTCTCCACAGGTGAAACATTTAGAATAGGGATTTCTCTACAGCAGGAACTTGTACCAGAGATGACTATGAAAATGCTAACTCCTAGGAATTGAGGATAACTGGTGGAGAACACTAGATATTCTACAGAATACAGGATAAAGGCTTAAATTAATTTTAATGATAGGATAACCAAAGCTGAGTTATTCATTGTATAACTACAATGAATCATATAATCAAAGAAAATGTTTATAACTGAAAAGTGATGAGCTAGTCCAGTGAGGACAAATACCTCCGTCTCATGAGCTGTTCCAACTGGCAGCATCTTCCCCGATATGATGACTTGAGTAGAGGTCTGAGGCTACAACCTGGGACCACAGCAAAGACTGTTAGAAATTATCAGGGAAGTCTGAGGAAGAACAAGGGAGGAAAGCAACAGCACACAAGATGAGGGGCTAATGCAGATGTCCATAATTTAGGCTAACACCTCATTGATAGAAAAAGCTTCTTGTTTATTTTTTGCCCTATTAAGATCAAAGTAGGAAGATGTAGAAACCAGAACAAATCAATAGCAAACAAAGAGATTAAAGTAGTTATTAAATTCTCTTAACAAAGAAAAGCCCAAGATCAGAAAGTTTTTAAGACTGAATGCTATCAAAAATTTAAGGAACACATATCCTTCCTAAACTCTTGCCCCACGGGGTGGATTGGGGAACTAGAGGGAATACTTACTTACAAATACATTTTACAAAGCCAGCATCACACTCATACCAAAGCCAGAAAAGAACACCACAAGAAAACTATAAGTGAATATCTGAGACCATAGATGCAAAAAAATCCTGAATAAATCCTGAGAAACTGAATTCAGCAACATATCAAATAGATTATACATCATGACCAAGTGGGAGTTTTACCTGGGAATCAATGTTGATCTAACATATTTAAATCTATTAATGTGATAAACTACATAACAGAATGAAAGCTAAAAGCCACATGATAATCTCAATAGATGCAGAATACCCACACTTAACAAAGTTTAACATTCTTTTTTTATTTAAAAAAAACTCTCAAAAATACAAGCATAGAAGGAATTATTCTCAACATAATAAGGGACATTTCTGAAAAGTTCACAGCTAACATCATAATCAATGGGAAAAAGTCAAAGCCTTCTAAGTTCTAAAGGAATGCATGGATGCCCACTTTTATTCAGTATAGTTTTGGAAATACTAGCAAGAGCAATCAACCAAGAAAAAAAAAGCAAAAAATATCCAAATCAGAAAAGAAGAATTATCCCGATTTTAAATGACAGAATCCTATATGTAGAAAACCCAAACACTCCACATGAAAGAAATATACAGCAAGAAATAACAGAAAACAAAGAAGGAAAACCTGTTAGAGGTAATTGTTTTAGTCAGCTTTTTTACTGCTGTAACTAAAGGATCTGACCAGAACAATCATAGAGAAGGAAAAGTTTATTTGAGGGCTCACAGTTTCAGAGGTCTTAGTCCATAGAAAGCTGGTTCCATTCCTCAGGGATTGAGGTGAGGCAGAACATCATGGCGGAACAGTGTAGCAGAGGGAAGCAGCTCACATGATGATCAGAGAGGAGAGAGAAAGGCTCCGTTCTCCAGATACAAACTATATACCCCATAGCCATACCCCCAATGAACCACTTCCTCCAGCCACAGCCCACCTGCCTCCAGTTACCACCCAGTTAATCCCATCAGGGATTAATTCACTGATTAGGTTAAGGCTCTGACCCAATCATTTCTCCTCCAAACCTTCTTGTGTTGCCTTACACATGAACTTTTGGGGGACACCTCACATCCAAACCATACAGTAATAAATGAGTTCAGTAAAGTTGCAGGACACAAAATCAACATGCAAAAGTCAGTTGCATTTCTTTATACCAATAACAATGCATCTGAAATAGAAATTTTAAAAAAATCCCATTTATAGTAGCATTGAAAAAGAATAAAACTCTTAGGAATAATTTAACTAAGGAGGTGAAATATCTGTATAACAAAGACTATAAAACATTGATGAGATTAAAATGAAGAAGATACAGAAAAATGGAAAGACATTTTGTGTTCATGATTTAGAAGATTATATGGCTAAATGTCTATACCACCCAAGGAAATATACAGATTCAATGCAGTTCCTATAAAAATACTAATTCGTTTTTCACAAAAGTAGGAAAAAATCATAAAATTCATGTGGAACCACAAAGTACTTCAAAAAGCCAAAGCAATCCTGAGAAAGGAAAAGCTGAATAATCATACTTTCTGCTTTCAAATTTTATTCCCAATCTATAGTAATCAAAACAGTATGATATTGGCATAAGAACAGATAATAGACCAAAGGAACAGAACAGAAAGCTGAGCAGTAAACTCAAGTCTATATAGTCAAATCATTTTCAACAAGGGTACCAAGAAGTGACAATAGGGAAAGGGTAGCCTCCTCAATAAAGAGTATTGGGAAAAATGAATATCCACATGCAAAGAAATGAAGGTGGAATCTTATCTTACATCATACACAAAAATAAATTTAAAAAACAAAATTAAAGACCTATATATAAGACCTGAGGCCATAAAGATCCTAGAAGAAAACATACAGAAAAGGAAGGCTCTTTACATTGACCTTTGCAATGTTATTTTAAATATGACCCAGAAAGCACAGGAAACAAAAGAAAAAAATAATCAAACAGGACCATATCAAATTGAAGATCTTCTGCACATCAAAGAAGAAAATCAGCAAAATTAAAAGGCAATCTATGAAATGGGAGAAAATATTTGCAAACCCTATAGCTGATAAGAGGTTGATGTCAAAAATGTATAAGGAATTCACACACTCAATAACAAATGATGAGATCATCATCATCTGATTTTAAAATGGTCAAGTGACCTAAATAAACATTTCTCCAATGAAGACATTAAGGTGGCTCACAGGTATATGAAAAGATGCTCAACATCAGTAATCATCAGGGAAACGCTAATCAAAGCCACATGAGATACCACCTCACACTTGTTAGGATTACTATCATCAAAAAGATGAAAGATAACAATTGTTGGCAAGGATGTGGAAGAAAGGGGAATCCTAAAGGACTATACTTCAAAACATTCACCATAACAAAATTTGGTTGCCACCTGTTTTTACTTACAAATTATCACAAATTCTGTCCTGATTGGATATTTTACAGCTTCAGCCTCTTTGTAATATAAATTATATGTAAACATAGCTTTGATCTTTTTTTGCACACCAGTGCATACTTGCCATGTCAACAGTTGAAAATACTGTTTAACAAATAAGTGTTCCAGTGCTAGAGGAAAACCCCTTCTCCCAAGGAAAATAGAAATGAAAGTGGGAGAGAAAAACATGGTTTATTTTTAGATTAAAACTATGACCTCATTTGGTTTCCATACTCTGACTACAAAGGAATTTTACACACTCAATAAACTCTTATCAAGTACCTGTCATGTTATGTCTGAGAGTCACAGGATGAAGGGTCATGATCCATATTTTCTTGGGAAAAGCCGACACTTCAGCGAAGAGCTGGTGTTGAGTTTTGTCTAACAGGGGTACAGACAAGATTCTAGGAGACTACAGAAGAGTGGGAAAAGAAGAAAGAAAGGCTCAATAGAGGAAGAAAAAAATCTCAGGTAGGGATGGTCTGAAACATAAACAAGAATTGATCACTGGGTTAGTTACAACAGTCAGTTCCGGGTTTTAGAATAACTTCTTTGGATGTGATAAAGGAAAATATCTCTGCAACTCATTGTACATATTGCATGACCTTCCTAATGGACATCTGAAATCTTTATAGTGCTAAAGTTGAATTGCTCATATGTTGGACCAAGGATTCAAGTGAAAAGAAGTGAAAGAAAGCCCTCAGGGGCCTGCACAGAAACTCATACTTGATCCTCCCTATCTTTCTAGGTTTACTGGTGCCAATATCAAGTCAGAAGTGTTTGATGTAAAAGAGAGCAGTCTAGAATTTAAAGGAGGAAGAGTAGGAGAGAACTCTGATCTTATTGTCTCCCCAGGAAATGAGAATAGGAATCTTATCAATGTATGCCCAAGTATCTCACCCTATTAATACTGCTATCCAGAATGATCTCTGTGGTCTGAGTCTCTTTATGCCCAGAGATTATTCCAGTTCCTCCACCCAGGAATGAAAGATCCAATGAGATTTTATTTTAAATTCAGTACTAGAAATTATATAGTTTTACCCCCAACACACACACACACACACACACACACACACATATTTGGATTCCCCATTAAAATGGAAAATATGTCAGGGCTGGGGTTGTGACTCAGTGGTAGAGCGCTCGCCTAGCATGGTGAGGCGCTGGGTTCGATCCTCAGCACCATATAAAAATAAATGAATAAATAAAATAAAGGTATTGTGTCCAACTACAACTAAAAAAAATTTTTTTAAATGGAAAATACTTCCACACAACCCTAAATCCTTCTTTTATAATTATTTTACTATTTAAAGAATACAAAAACACGGGCTGGGGTTGTGGCTCAGTAGTACAGCGCTTGCCTAGCATGCATGAGGCACTGGGTTTGATCCTATGTATCACAGAAAAATAAATAAATAAAATAAAGGTATAGTGTAGTCCATCTACAACTAAAACTATTTTTTTTTTAAATACAAAAACACTTTCGATGAATCTTTTATTTACAAGGCTATTTTTTGTTCTCTTCTTCTGCCTTTCCCTTAACTTTTTTAAAAAATATTTTTATTAGCTATTAATGGGCCTTTATTTATTTATTTGCTTATATGTGGTGCTGAGAATCAAACCCAGTGCCTCACACATGCTAGTCAAGCACTCTACCACTGAACCACAACCTGAACTTTTAAAAACTCAGAAAAGCATTTTGATTTCCTTTAACTCCACTTACCTAAATTTCCTCCTCTCTGTGGGCTTTATTAGGATCCCAGAAAAGTAGGCATATCTAACTGACTTTTGTTTTCTATTTTACACTAGTACAATGTTTCTTCCTTATAAAACAAGTGCCTAGAAGTTTTGACCTCATTAAAACATTGACATGACGGGATCACATTTGCTAAACTAAAAAATATGTTGAATTTATTAGGAGAGAAAAAAACATCCTTCCTCCAAAGATGAAGATCCATTCTTTCCTAAGAAAACCTCTGAGACAATTGTCGCATTACCAACCCCTACTTTGGTCAAGCATAAAACCTCACAAAAGCTCTGTGCCTGTGGTTTTGTAGCTAAGTTATTGCAAACAAAAGTTCCAAAGCCAATGGGCCACAAAGAGACGAAAACAAAACTAGCCACTTATGCCTGAAGTGCCAACCTCCACCATATGTGATCCCACAAAAACTCAAAGGGAAAAGTAATTAAGTAAAACCCAACTGAACTAGAATCAGAGGAGGGGAACGGAATTTGCTAAGGAGTTTCACCCAAACCTCAGAAAATGAAAATCACTGTTTTCCACAGCTGGCCCCCAGACCTGTAAAGGAATGTATTAGTCTGATTTGCATTGATCTGATTAGTATATTTACATAATTTATCCTCCCTTCGATACCCATTCCAGTCTTGCACAATCACAGAAATGCAGTTCTGTAGTTAAAATAAAGCAAACACCCCAAGAGCATTCCATCTCCCCGTATACAATTAAAACAATTTGTGAAATACTGTACAGAATCGAATAGGTTGGCTTTGTTTACAAAGTTATAGACTTTATTTTTTATCCCCAGACTTTAAACAGTTTATACAACAGAGTAATCGTGAAGTATACATGTGTGCATATGCATGCGAGCAAACTCTCACATACAAACCCTGAATGGTGTAGAGAATTTATACAACAATTAGCATGCTACATAGAAATTGATCAAAATTTACTGCCTCACATCCTTCTATTACAGCTCTCAACTGAGGCTCCAAAGGATGTATAATAGAAAAAAAATGAGAAATAGGAAAGCAGACACACAAATTAGAACATGTTGTATGCAAAAGACCTAATGAAAATCAGTCCAAGGCTAAAGGAAATCCAGCAGAAGACCTAAAAGGAATCAATTAAGCATGCCCTTTCAACTATCTTTGGTAGATTATCATGTAGCCTGTTTTTCATAGGAAACCCTACGTGTCTAGACAAGGCTGGCTTGGGTGTGAGACAAACTGGAACCTGCAGTATGTGCTGGCAGGCAACAAGAGTCCTCCACCACTGGGAAGAATGGGAGTGAACCAGGCTGCAGAAGTAGCCTTGTGTGGTAGACATTGACAACAGCTTCAGCTTATTTTCTGAGTACCTATTTCACAATTAGAAACCTGAATTTTAAAAAGACAAATTTGCGAAATAATCACTTTAGGGAAAATCTATGCTCTAAAATCTATGCTATCTGCAACATCATTACTTATCCAGAAGAGTCTATTCATGTACGTGAGACTGAATGCACATATTGTCATCTACATGACAAACTCTTCTCTGACTACCTGCTAACTTTCGGAGTCTAGCAACAGGATCCATCTTTATGGACGAAGAACCATCAGCAGCTAGGTGGCTGAGTAGTGCTCCACCTATCAGCTAATGATAGTGATCCAAGCCAAGCGTTCCAGTCAAGAAAAGTGAAAAGGAACACATCAGCGTGGGAGATCCAGGCAAAAGCCTGGTCCCTGATGACAGCTGCAACCCAGTGCCTGGAACTCACCTGTGGTTCTGAGGTACCAATCTGATTGTCCCCAGGCACTTGGCACTGAAGGCAAGAGCGCACGAGAGGCATGTAGTTGCTGAGTACTTGTGACCCAAAAGTGTGCTCATGTGAGGACTGTTCCCATATTTTTAGCACAGAACTGGGGAGGGGAATGGATCTATGCATAAACTAATGATTAGATGCTTAGAAAGAACCGAGTAAGCAAATCAGACTTTAAATAAACCCCTAACAAGTAAGACTGTTTTACTTCTTAACTCAGTTCAGAAAACCACATTCATCAAGATGATTTCACAGCATAGAATGGTAAATGTACAATTTTTGTAAACTGTTTTATTTATCTGTTACTGTATAATATATCATTGTAAAAACCTGTGGCTTAAAACAAGAATTTTTTTGCCTTTTCCCATAATTCTATGAGTTGACTGCACTGAGCTGGGCCAATGTGGTATCACTAAAGTCCCTCACTGGACCGTATTCAGTAAGGAGCTCAGTTTGGGCTGTGGCAGCAGAATGGCCTCTCATCCTGCAGGGTCTATTTCCATGTTACCTCTTCATATTCAAAAGTGAAACCCAGTCAATGAGCTAAGCAATTGGTACATTTCCTACTGACTGAGCTAACTTTTTCAGTTTTATCTTTCATGTATACTCTCGTTGGCACATCTGCTTTCAGAACATGCCTAACTTCACTTTGGTGATTGATTACAATCAAGATGAGGCTTTTTGAGAAGGAAATGAAAGAGCTGTCCAGATCTGCCACATCTCCCTGGTACTGTCTCCAAAACACAGAAAATGTCTTCTAGAGATATAACCTCAAGGACCATGTTGACTCCCAGCAGCAACATGGAACCAATCCTGTGCGGCTATACATCTCCATCTGAACAAAACATGGGAAGAACACTGACATGCACATTCCATCATCAGAGGATGGGATACATATTAGATAATCTGTGCTGGATTTTGTTATAATAAATAAATAATAAAACACTCAAAAGACACAACTTGTGGTTCTTCTTTATTCATTAACTTTCTGTGTGACATTGAACACATCATTTGACTTCGCTGATCCTCAGTACTCTTGGTGAATTGCATCTCCCTATCTCAAATATATATATATCATGTTGAAGTGGGACAGAAGAGGCTGGACACCTGAGAAATTTTCACAAAGCAGTTTTATTGGCTGCAGCCAGCCAGTCCAGAGTGTGGCTCATGCCTAAAACATACTCTGGACAGAAGTTTTGGAAATTTTTTTAACTTTATACTCAGTGGTGGTGGGGATTAGAGGGTCACATGATAAATGCTCTCTGTTCCATCCCCTAGACAAGACACAGGTTTCACAAGTTTTTTTACTATGAAAAAAAGACATATCTTTTTGTAGAACAAGCTTGTAGACTCTATTCTGTCATAACTTTTGTGTTCAAACCTGGCATTTATAAGAAAGAGGATGCTTCAAATCACATTATCTTCTGCAGATTTCCCACCTGCTTAATTATCATAAGGGTCTTCTATGTAGAGGTCTCTGGCCTGCTTCAATATGTCAAAGCCCTAACCCCCAATGTAATGGCATTTAAGATGAAGCATTTGAGTCATGAGGATGAAGACCCCATGATGGGATCACTGACTTCATAAGAAGACAACTAAACAAAGAGGAAGGAAAAGTCTGCATTCGTAAATACTGGACTGTGCCTTAGCAATCTCGTGTAAATGTTGAGAGAAAACTGAGTTGTCTTAAATGAGGACACCTTGCTAATTAACATATATTGCTTTAATCTGATTATCATTTAATATTGTTCTCTCTCTCTCTCTCTCTCACACACACACACACACACACACACACACACACACTTCCAGAAGGGTTTCTTGACATAAGGTGACAGGTCTAAGAACAAATTACAATTGTTTTCATGGTTTCATTAGTAAAATCAAAGCTTTGTTTCCTTTGGTTTAAGAAAGTAGGAGGATGATGGGCTGGGGATGTGGCTCAAGCGGTAGCATGCTCGCCTGGCATGCGTGTGGCCCAGGTTCGATCCTCAGCATCACATACAAACAAAGATGTTGTGTTCGCCAATAACTAAAAAATAAATATTAAAATTCTCTCTCTTTCTCCCTCTTTCACTCTCTTTATAAAAAAAAAGAAAGTAGGAGGATGACACAGTAGTATTGTTAAATAACATTTATTATCTACTTCTCTCTTTAAATAATAAAATCCCCATAAGAACATACTGAAACTCAAAATGCATGCTCAAGTCCTAGTTGGTAACTGAAGAGTTAATGCAGAAAAAAAAGTTACTTTTGACTCTACAGGCCTCTAATGTCAAATTTGTAACTTGGAATCATTGAACTTTTCTCACTCTTTGCCATTTCAGTGTAGAAACAGTGTTTCTGGTATGAAAAAGTCAGTTTTCCAAATTACCACATCAGCACCAAATCCCATGCAGATCATAAAAAGCAGATTCTTTTCTAAGTCTATCCAAATTTATCCCCATGGTGTCAATATAATTTGGTGTCCTAAAAGGATATGACACAATAAAATACACAAATAAAATTAACTTGATTTATCAACATAGAAGGACCGCTTGTTTATATATGGAGGGAGATTGGCAGTTAAAGACTCACAAATCATAACAGAAAGAGACTGCGGAAGTGAGCTTTTCTATCCCCTAACCCCCACCTTTTCAGAGGCATGCCCTTGAATGGTCTGTCACTTGGATATAGAGCAATTAGAAGGTCCGGCCTAAACAAAATGGAAAAAAATTATAGAAACATAATATGGTATATTTAGGACAATTTTCACTATCATCATCTCTGATTGAGGATACACAGTACATAACACAGTGGCTTACCTAAACTACCCAGTCTGATGTATGTGGATTTTTTAATATTAAAAAAAGAACAAAGAAAATAATTGAGATAAGGGTCCACTATTCATTACCTAAATATTGTGCATTCAGGAGCACATTATAAGCACAGTAATGAACAAGTAAAACATGATCTCTATCCTCCATGGAGCTTTGAGTGGGAGAGGAGAGAAAATTCAATATAGTTTAAACATAAAGAATATGTAAAGTTTAGTGTAATGATTTACTGCTTTGCCCCCTGTTGTGAGCAATGCAAAGATATGAATAAAAGTCTTTTTCATCTTTTTATGGACTATGAAAAAAGAATAGAGCTACCCAAATATATTTTTTGAAATAAGATATTTGAGGAAATATTTGCATAGATATAAAATATATCCACCTAAAACAAACAAGTGATAATTTAAAAGGACATCCCTCCTTGCATTTTTCATTTTTAATATGATATGGAAATTTTCTAAAGTTTTTTGCATGAAGTAAAAAATCTTGAGGTTTTTTTAATTTTAATTTTTTGGTAATCAGCCTTAAAATATATCAAATATGGGCAGTCTAATCATTTGCCATAAATAGTGTACATGAGAACACCCAGTGTGGTGCAATGAATAGTCACAAAATGTTAGTCCAACAAAGTCTGAATCAATTAAGTCACAAGTAACACATGCAGCATCCATTTCACAACTTTTCCTAGCATTAAGATGAATTTCAGGAAACGCAGGTCACACAGACTTTGGCCCTTATCTGGCCATCAGCCAGTTGGCACACCTGATCCCTTTGCAGTGTGCACATATCAGATATAGGTACATGTATGGGATATGGTATAAATGGTGCATGTTGTCTCTGGTGGAATTCCTGATTCATGGCCCTTTCAGCTCCACTTGTGATAATTGTTTCATCACATTATCATTCAAAGAACTTCTGTGATCTCCTCAACCAGGCTATTAAACCACAACTCATCTCCTCAGGTCTTAGTTTCTCAAAACAGCCACCCTTATCCACCTTATTTAAAATTTTACATCCCTCACCCTGGCACTCTCTCTCCTTACCTGTCTTATTTTTCTTCAAGAAAATTATCTCCTCTTAATCTATAATTTTTTGCTTATTATGTTAGATTCAAATGAGATATGGACTCTATCTATTGTTCATTGCTATATTCCCAGCACCTAGAATAATACTGGACACATAGTAGGTTTTCAAGAACCATTTGCTGACTGAATAACTGGTTGACAAAGGAAAGTCTCCAAATCACTATAAAGTGACTATAGAGCTGACTGTTGTCTCATTGTGACAGTACATTTGTACTCAGTGAACATGAGTAACTCTAAACTTAATTTTTCTTTCTTAGAATTATGAAGAACGACTTAGTTTACCATTGATACCAGAGTATTGCTCTCTTTCCTGTCTTGTATCATGTTTTCTCTCTGGCAAGAATGTTCTTCTAGCCAGGAATGGTGGTGCATACCTGTAATCCCAGTGACTTGGGAGACTGAGGCAGGAGGATCGTGAGTTCAAAGCCAGCCTCAGCAAAAACGAGGTGCTAAGCAACTCAGTGAGACCCTGTCTCTAAATAAAATACAATATAGGGCTGTGGATGTGGCTCAGTAATCGAATGACCCTGAGTGAAATCCCCAGTACCCCCCAAAATAAAAATAAAATAATAATGTCCTTCTATTGCCCAAATTCTTTTCAACCTGGATAATTCCTCCAAATTCTTTAAGTTTCATCCCCAGCCTATCTACTACTAGGAACCTTCCCTGGAACCACCCTCTGTATCACCCCACTCTTATTCTTGCTCTTCTCCAAGCTAGTCTATACTTGCTGTTCTCCAAGCTAGTTTCCTCATCTAAATACTGATGGTATGGCCCTTAGATATCACAGCTCTGACTCCTTGGACACCCTGGCCCTCAGCACACTGCATATTGGAATTATTAGTTACTTATCTATATCTTGAACCAGACTGGAAGCTATGGTAGGACAGGGATTGATTTATTCATCTTTGCATGAATTCAACACAATAGAAACTGAAATGTATAATTGAAAAGGACTGAGATCTACCCTGAGGAGGCACTGTCTAGTGGTTTCAGATAGTGATGGGAGAAATGCAGGAAGTCCAAAGACCTGGAATCTAGCACTAACTCTAATCAGGGTTTTTATATCTGTGGGATGAGAGAATTTGTACTCAGTGAACATGAGGGGCCAAGGCCCCTTCCAAAACCATAAGAGTATAAGGCACAAAGCTTTATTTGTAACCCAATGAAAGCTGTTATTAAAATGTCAAGTTTTCATGCTCCATCTGCTGGTTAAATTGTAGAAAAACCTCAAGGCCATTTTGAAATGGCAGAGTGAAGGAGGAAGATATGAGCAATTCTTGCTTATGATCAATGAAGAAAAGAATTGAACAAAAACTATTCGTAAATTGTGTACAATGAATCAAAATGCATTCTGCTGCCATACACTCCTAATTAAAATAAATTAATTAATAAAAAAAGAATTAATGATCTAGGATACAGATGACTAGGGGAGAAATCAGACATTGACAATTGCATACCCTGTTATTTGGGGGTCACATACATACTGTGGAAGCCAGCCCACGATGGTTCGCACCTGCTGATATTCACATCTATTTGTAGTTTCCTCCTACATGTACCACAGGGCTGCTTTCTGTGAACAAAGGTATACAGAGGAAGTCATGGTATGTCCCTTCCTAGATAAAGGCTTGAAAACCTAAGGCTGTTATCTTAAGCTCTCTCTTACCTTCTCATGTTCATATTCCCTCCATCCCTCCCTCCCTCCCCCTCC
>NW_026000057.1:37128221-37149030 GCF_001458135.2 Marmota marmota marmota
TCCACCCCCCTCTCTCTCATTTCCTCTGAGGAAGCTACCTGTCATGCCATAAAGATATTCATGCAGCCCATGAAGAGGCCCATAGTATAAAAATTGTATTTAGCCAACAGCCAGGGCTTGGAAGGAGACCCTCTTCTAGTGAAGCCTTCATGGCCTGCCCTCATTAGACACACTAAGCTAGATCCACCCAGGTCAGTCACTTCTGATTTCTGCCCCATACAAACTGTAAGATAATCCATATTTCTTGTTTCAAGCCATTAAGTTTTGGAGTTATTTACTAAGTAGCATAGATAACTAACTCACACGCATACACGTACATCTAGCATTCATTCAAACACCTATATCTTCAGTGAACCTGGCAACACTTTTTTACCTGTAATTGCACCCACCCATCTTCCTCAAGAACACTGATCACTTCACACATACTTTTTTGTGTTTATCATGCATTATCTGTTGTCAAATACACACATTTCACTAGAATAAGAATTTAGAAGTAAATTTAAGGACCATGGAACATATTTTGGAATTTTTTTTTTACTAATACACCTGAGAGAAGATTATAGAGCTTAAAATATATATATACCATTTGTTATTTTATAACACGTAAGTAATGGCTATAAACCTAAGTGATCGTAATGAATGACAATCTTTGTGTTTTTAAAAAATATCCAAATCAACCATTAAAAAAGAAATTTCACCAATTCTTTTTTTTATTTTTATCTCTGTCAGTTTGCTAAATAGAAAATATTCACAGACTCTTAGGTTTTTCTTTCTTTCCTTTTTTCCATAAAGTTAAGTGTTGATGAATAAGATGCAGAAATGAAAAGAGCTTCATATAGGTGACTATATGAAATATTGCCAACGTATGAGTGCTATGTTATCTCGCAACTTTACTGAGAAGCAATTTAAGACAATATTTTCTACTGAGATTTGGATTTAATATTTAAAACCTTAAAAACCTAAACAACTGAAAATCAACTCACCTGACTTAATTAAAAGTTTGAGAAGCATATAAAAGATATAGATTCCAAATTTAATTCATGTCTCTTAATGAATTAAAATAGGCACCATAAGATCAAGCAATAGTTCTTAACCATTTCCTAAATTTTTGAATAAAGGAGGCAAAGTTCTTCTGAGACAGGGAATGTATAGCAATTATTTTTTAAGTGTCTCTCCATGAAAATGTTCAGCAGCAAGTTTCACATCATGCAAAATTTGACTGTATCATTAAGCAAAGAAATATTTGTCCAATGGGGACCATCAGTTGGAAAGAGAAGAGGAAAAAGAAAGGATGGAGACATGGCTATTGATGGTAAGATTGTTGGGTGGTTTGAGAAATTCTTCTTGACGTTCTCACAGGGTCTCAACACTTTCTTGTTCTAGAAACTCTCATCACATGCCTGTTCACCCAGCAGGTACAAGTAGCCCATCTTAGTGTGCTTATAGTTAAGTAAATCAAAGGCTGGTTTTCCAGTTTCTGTATCCCACTGGGGCAGACTTTAACCCTGAATGATTTCTATTTCTACAGACCTCATAAAGTAAGAGTTATATGAGTCTCCTTCCACACACACACAAAAAAAGAGTTTCTGAACTTCCAGGTCTAGCCCTTTTTTCTAAGCTTTATGCATACATTCCCCAAGAGCACAAAAATAGACTCAACTGGTTTTTGTTGATGAAAAGTTCTTGATTACTTTGAACGAACAAACCATCTATAAATGTCTTACCTACTATAAGCTTCTTATAGTCCCTTATGTTTTTTTTAACTCATTACTTTTTTAAAAGATATAATTCACACAATGTTGGTAATTGGGAATCGGGGAGGGATGGGTATACTATAATAGAGTTGAAAGAGCTAAGTTCATCTTTCCCTTGGTGACATTGCCCTGGGATGCACATACTGCCTTCAGATACATATTTAGAGCACAAAGGATCACACCACCTCTTTATGACTCAATTACATTTGTTTCTTCTACTATAGATCTGTATCAAAGAGGTTTATCTGACAGAAACACCACTCAAATGAAAAGTTGGTGTAATTATAGGAGAACAAATCATTGATCATTTATAACCATATCCGACGCCTAAAAGGAAAATGAAATCTGAAAATATCCAAACTGATGTTTACCTCCTACAGGTTTCCACTAAGCTTATTACTACCACAAATAGCTAAAGATCAAACCTTAAGCTCTGGCAGTATTTATCATGGTAACTTATGAACAACAGGTGCTCATTGAGTATTTTTGGAAAGGAAAAGAAGGGACAAAGAAAGAGGAAAGAAGAAAGGAGAAAGGAAGAGAGGGAGGGAGTTTTTAGCAAGGCACAATGCAACTAACAACCTCATAACACAACAGCTGATTCTTTTCAGCTATTCAATCCAATTGGAGTCCAAAACGATTTACTAACCTTTATGGTCTCTGGGCTCTGCAGAGTTCAACCCAGTGTGAATTTAATCAGCTCTGAGACCCTGTGTTAAACCAGTATCACTTTTCAAAGTGAGGGGTTATTCATGTGCGGTGGGAGATATGGTACAGAAGATGGGAGAAGACAGAGATAGGGGAAGGGTAATTTCCTAACAGAGAAAGACAAAGCACCTGGCATCCTCTCCCTTAAAAATCTCCCAGCTTTAGGCCAATCCTAGAGGCAACAGAGAGGAAAGCAGATGAGTTCACTTGCTCACTTTTGGTGCTTGACCAAAAAAAAAAGAAAGAAAGTAAATATTTTCCCCAAATGTTTTGTATTCAATAATACCCAACCACAATGTGCCAAGCCTTTTTTCCCTCAGTTCTTTAAACCCATATGTATTCTGAGAGAAATGTAATCCATGTGTCTCTGATTTGCTTACACTTAAATCATTATAAAATGTTAAGTCTTTTTTTTAACAAAAGGATGTCCAAGATATATTTTGTGTCTTGTTCATGATCCTCCTGCAGGATTCTTAAGAATGTGACATTTTCAAGAGCCAATGGAAACAAAGCCCTGGATACAGAACTCAGGATCTACAAACTCTGTATAGATTTTGTTTCTGTATGTGGAGCAGCATAAATTTGTTCAACCACTAAGAAAGAAAAACAGGAATAGCATTCTTATAATAAATTTGCTAAATTGACCTACTTCCTAACAATACTTTTCAGAGCTTTGTAATTAGGCCTGGTTATCTTGGACTATTCCTTGGTTTCATTCTTGAGGCTACACAGAGTAGGAAAGCAGATACATGAAGTAGTGCACGTAAAACTCCCTTGAGATTATGTAAGACAAGGGAAAAGATGGGTGGGCAGCCAGGAAGAGAAGAATTAGTGTCATGATTTTCTAAGATGAAGTCCTCTAAGATGGTAAAAGGCACTTGTATTATGTGATGATTTACTATCATAGCAACTGGAACTAAAGGTTGGGAAAACTCAATCAGTAAAGTTTCAAGGTGTGGAATCAGTGCCTGTAAATCAGAACAGTCCTAATTTCATCAGAATTAGATAAATTCCACTTTCTTTTTTGCTGCAGTCTCCCTCAATGGTAGCACAGGACTATAAAAAAGGGAGAAGCTCACAGTCAATCTTCATGTTTAAAATAAATATTTATAAAGATTTAAAAGAAAAAATTTTCATTCCCTATTCCACATGGAAAAAAAACAAAGCTAAAGCAAAACACTTTTTAACTACATCTGCCATTTTTTTTTATCTATCTATTTATTTATTTATTTATTTTTTATTGGTTGTTCAAAACATTACAAAGCTCTTGACAAAGATACAAAACTAAGGAGCTTAAAAGCTATTGCCCTGAAGGCACCCGGGAACTAACTCCTTAAAAGTGAGAGTAGGAAGTGAGCCTGATGTTGGAGGAGTGAGCACAAAAAGAAAAAAAAAATACAAGATAATGCTTATCAGTGTCTACTTGCTCTACTTTGTCATTACATACTCTTAACAAACCAGTAAATGTAGTCCATCAGTTTCATCTCGGGTGGGGCAGTTCTATCTCTATACAGTACCTTCACCTCTCTCTCCTCCCTGGTCTCTGAAGATGCAGTACAAGACCTAGCAAAGCTGCAGTCCAGCCTATCACTGTCTCCCCAGGAGGAGAAGCAGGGAGAAGAACAGCTGCACAGATTGGCAACCATCTGGACCAAGTTGACTGGATTCTGGCATCTGATGCAGAGGAAGCTGCAGAGACATCCAGGACGCCCTGTCCTAAACCTAGTTTCTGACCCAGACTTGTGACACTAAATTTATTTCACCAGGAAAAAAAAAAAGAAGGTCTTGATTTATTCTCAATTATGTTGATTCCTATCAGGAAAAGCCCCAGATACCCTTTTACTTTGGGGGAGGAGACTACAATTATGAATCCTAAAAGTTAGGCAAACTATTTGTGATGAAGCTACGGAGAGAAACATCCACAAGTGTTATTTAACATAGTCCAGCCCAAGGTTCAGCCCACTCTAAGTGGAACCTGTAAGAAAAGGATATTTTATTTGAACTTGACTTATTTTTGCACTTGAAGTTAAAGAAACTCAAATTCTATGAGCAGGAAATTGATTTCAACAAAGTAAAATTTGTTTCTTTTAAAAAATAAAAAAGAGCTAACAAAAGCTCTATTCATGATTGTTTGCACTAGCTTCCTCTCTGTCACTGAGGGCTCTTCTACTAGTTCTTGGCCCCAGAGATACAGTGCCTCAGCTTCCCTTATTTCTCTCATCAGAGCTCTTCCTTCTCACATATCCATTGCTCTTGCCTCACCCCATTCTACAGAAATCCATGCCAGTTCACAGCAGATAGCTCAACAGATGAAGACTTGGGCACCTTGTGGTCCAGGCCTTGAGAATTAAATTTGTTCTCCTCCTTTTGATAGTTTGAGGCACCATCTTATCACATTTTCAACATGCAGATCTGTTCTCCAATTTTATTGTTATCACCGATCCCATGTTCTTATGCATGTCTAACAGCCTAATTAAATGGGGTGGTCTCAGTACAGTGGAGTCAGAAAGCAATTTTATTTTCCTCCACTATAGTCTTTGCTCTTTATAGAGGCACTTGAGCCAAAAGAGTCAATACAGAGCAGTAGAAAAGTTCAGACCCAGAAGAAACAGTACACCAGTGTCTCAACCCCTACACCCATAATACATAAAATTGCTTTGTTCAGAGACAAGGTATTTAAAGAGGTAATTGAGTTAAAATTAAACCCCTAGAGTGGGTCCTAATTTAATATGACTGGTGTTCTTTTAAGCAGAAAAATTTGGACACAGATAAGTGCAAAGGGAAGAGATCATGTGAAGCAACAGGAAGAATTAAGTCATGTACAAGCCATGGAGAGAGGCCTCGAAGAAACAAACCTGCCAACACCTTGACCTTGGACATCCAGCCTCCAGAGGGTAATATATGTTAGGACAATATATATTCAAACAGCTTTCAGAATATAACATTGAAAGTAGTATATAAGCATTAGCTATCATTACCACTATTAAAGGTGATCCTATAATATTTCCATCTACTTTAAGATGAAAATGACCCTCATTTCCAGAGTTTAAAAAGCCCATTAAAAACTCCAGTCACCCATTTCATTCAAACTTTACTTTTTCCATAATATAGGCCTAGTCTGGACATTAGCAAACACACAATGGGAAGATCAGAATAATCCATTCTTTTTAATATTTTTTCTACATTTCTCTCGAATAATCCTTACCCACCTAGTATTTTGCTTCTAGATCCTCTAGGGCCAGGGTAGAGGAAGGATCAGAGGTTTAGGGGAAGAGGTCATTTTCTTCACTGGCCCTGATTAAAGTTTTCTATCAGCTGTCAAATGCCTTCTTACCCCATCTGTGAACTGACCCAGTCCACACAACCTACACTAGATACACCCACACACTTGGGGTAAACACACATTAGGATTTGCCCTGGGAGAGTCCTAGTATACACCTGTTGACCCACATAATTACTAAAAGCATCCTCTTTTTCCCTTAAAAATTTCCTGACTTTGGAATGTTAACTTACACAATCTCTTTAGCTCAACTCAATCAGCATACTCTCCAATTGATCTCTTACAATTCCCTTTCAATTCCCATTCTTTGGAGGATCATGCTGGAAATTCATTTTTCCTAGCAGGCCAATCCCTTGAATGGTTTCAAGATGGTTCTACCCTGAGTACCATTTGTTATATTCATACAACCCAAGGAAAAATCCCATCTCAACTCACACACTGTGGAACTACCACTTGCTGTCAATAAGGCCCTTCTTCTTCCCTGTTGCTCAGTTATTTAAAAACTATTCCAAAGTCTTTTGCCTCAGATTTCTCTGGGCTGAGGAAAGACAAATCTCTCTGTATCCCTGTATTAGATTGCTATGGCTAGCATAACAAAGTATCTCAGGTTGAGAGGCTTAAACAACAGAAATTTATTTTCTCACATCTCTGAGAGATAGAAGTCCAAGATCCCCACATTTTTGCCAATATTTATTGCATTTGTACTCTTGATTACCATTCTGACAGGAATGAGAATGAATCTCAACACAGTTTTGATTTTCATTTCCCTGATGGCTAAAGATGTTGAACATTTTTCATATATTTCTTGGCCATGTGTACTTCTTGAAAATTCAAAGCCAACATCATATTCAATCAGGAAAATTTGAAAGCATGTTCTCTAAAATCAGGAGCAAGACAAAAATGTCTACTCTCTACTCCTGTTCAATATAGTACTTGAAATTTTAGCTAGAGCAATTAGTCAAAAGAAAGAAATAAAAGGTACTCAAAGAGGAAAAGAAGTCAAATTTATCCCTATTTGCAGATGATATAATCCTATATTTAAAAGACCTGAAAAGTTATACCAGAAGACTTCTAGATCTGATAAACAAATTCAACAAAGTAGCAGAATACAAAATCAACATGGAAAAATCAATAGCTTTTCTATATGCCAATAATGAACCCACTGAGAAAGAAATCAAGAAATCAATTCCATTCACAAGAACTTCAAAAAAATACCTAAGAATAAATCTAACCTAGGAAGTTAAAGACCTCCACAATGAAAATTACAGAACTCTTAAAAACTAGGGCTGGGATTGTGGCTAAGCAGTAGAGCGCTCACCTTGCATGGGCAGGACCTGGGTTCGATCTGAAGCACCACATAAAAATAAAGGCATTGTGTTGTGTCCATCTACACCTAAAAATAAATATTTAAAATAAATAAATAAGGGGAGGGAGGATAGTAGAGGATAGGAAAGGCAGCAGAATACAACAGACACTAGTATGGCAGTATGTAAAAACGTGGATGTGTAACCGATGTGATTCTGCAATCTGTATACGGGGTAAAAATGGGAGTTCATAACCCACTTGAATCAAATGTATGAAATATGATATGTCAAGAGCTTTGTAATGTTTTGAACAACTAATAATAATAATAATAATAAAATGAAAAATAAATAAATAAATAAATAAATTGAAGAAGACACTAGAAAACAGAATGATCTTCCATGTTCATGGATAGGAAGAATTAATTTCATTAAAATGGCCATATTTCCAAAAGCAATCTACGTATTCAATGCAATCTATATGACATATGAATGACATTCTTTACAAAACTAGAAAAAACACTCCTAAAATTCATATGGATGATTAAAGACCCAGCCAAAGCAATCCTGGGCAAAAACATTAAACTGGAGGCATCACAGTACCAAATTTCAAACTATACTACAGAGCCATAGTAACAAAAACAGCATGGTACTCAACAAAATCAGAAGCATAGACCAATGCACAGAGACAAAACAACATAGCTACAGTCATCTGATTCTGAATAAAGGTGCCAAAAATATACATTGGAGGAAGACAGCCAGCCTTTTTCACAAATGGTGCTAGGAAAACTTGATATCCATAAGTAGAAGAATGAAACTAGGCCCTTATCTCTCACCCTCCACAAAAGTCAACTCAAAATGGATCAAATACCATAAAATCTCAACTCAACTCATAGAAGAAAACATCAAGGAAATACTCTAACATATAGACACAGGTACCCCTAAACAGAACTCCTATACCTCAGAAAATAAGCCAAGAATTGATAACTGTGATGACATCAAATTTTAAAAAACAAACCAAAAAAATGAATAAGAAACAGCAGTATAAAGAGACAGCCCATGGAATGGAAGAAAATCTTTGTAGCCTACTGTGCCAACAGAGAATTAATATCAAGAATATATAAAATGCTCTGAAACCTGAACACCAAAAATTACAAATAACCCACTCAATAAATTGGCAAATGAACTTTTGAACATTTTTACAATCTATAATGGATATAATAATCTCGACTGGGCTTTTAATGCCACTGCACCATGTGGTACAAGTAAAGGATGAACTGAGAGGTTTGAATTCCCAACTTAAGCATCTTCTAGATGACCTAAAAGCTTATAAATGTGTCCTGAAGGAGAATGTACTTCATGTCTAAAAATCAGATTCAGACTTTCTTCCTACAACTGGCTGAGTTCTATAATACAAGGTGAACTCTTGAACTTGTAGGGTATCTAATGTTAAAGCAAGAGCATTGATTGGCAAGGAATGGGATCCTATAAATTGGAATGGGGACATGTGGAAAGACTCTGATGAAGCTTAGAACATTGAGCCTCTAAATTCTGATGAGTCTTCTTTGTCAGTGGAAACAGTCTCCCACACCAAACAGAAATGGGCCACCCAAACCTAGTGAAAGAGACCACTCCATCCCCAGTAGAGTTGGCATTGCGACCTCCAGTGGCAGCAGCCTTTACACCATAGTGGTAGCCTCTCTACTTCTATCTGAGGAAATGTTATGGCTTCCACTGAGCACTTGCCATGCAAGACAATGATGATTCTCCTTGGGAGCCACCCTGAATACCTCTTTGATTCTAGATCTATAATAACTAAACTCAAGTCCTAGCAGGATGCTAAAGATAAGGTACAATGAGTGACCCGTGTGGAAGTATATTTTTGCACTCCAAAATCCTCCCCAATATCACATCAGATACCTGTGCTCTATATAAGGTAAAAGACTCATTATGGTCCAATTCCAACTGAATGAAAGGATGTCAACATATTCAATGGTGGAACAGGGATGGATAACTCCAATAAATGTTCTTAGCCATTAGAGAAAGAATGAGATATACGTGGTCGGCCTTTGGAAGACAAGGTGTTGGCCCCTCGCCCTGAAGGGGGGCAAAATTTTTTATTTAACTCTGATTCTGTCCTTTGAGAAACTCCCTCATCCAGTTCTTAGCTCTTTGTTCAGCTTCCAGGAGAATACCCATCTAAAGTGTGAATTGAGAAGCTTTCCCTCTGTGAAAGTTTGTAAATCTTCAATGCTGCATTCTGCCTTCAGATATTTTTGAATCCAGTGTCTGCAGTTTGCATTGTCACTGTTAAAGGCTTTCTCAACTGGTGTTGCACTGGTAGTGGGACAGGGATGATCAATTCCCTCAGATACTTAGTAAACTTCAAATCTTTTTGCTTCTCATCTGTTATTTTCTGTGTACCAATAACCACAGCCAAAATTATTTCCTAAACATAGTAACAAGGCATGTAAAAGACTTTGAAGAATAAGTCCAATAGAATTTCTCTGTTGAATGAAATGACTCATGGGAAAGATCAAATTAAGGGTGTGGTCCTCCCATTCCAGCCAGTTAACTTCAAGGTAGCCAACATGAAGTTGAGTGGGTGAGGTATGGAGGCAAGAAAGTAAATAAGTAAGGTCAACATGAGGTTTAATTAACTCAAGCTGCTTTAAAAAATATGTTTTCACCTAAAATAACCTCCTTTCTTTTCTTCAGATTTGTTGTGGCAACACCCTTCTCTTCACATCCTTACCAAACACACTACAGTTAGGTTTTGGTTTTTGGGTTTGTCTTGTTTTGTTTTGTTGGTTTGTTCCTCATATGGAGAAACTTATTAAATACACACTTCCCATTCAGGTAAGATACGGGTTGCAACTCTGTGAAACTTCATTTGTTCAGTCATGATTAAAAGTTAGATGCCACAGACCCAAGAGGATCCGTGTTCCTGGAGGAATGGAGAAAGAAAGGTGATACCAGCAACATGTCCCTTTTGTCAGGAAATCATGCAGCTACAGGATCCAGCATTTACTGATCTGCTTGTGCTCCACACAGTTTGATCTGGGCAAGAGTTGTTAAATGTCTATGTTTAAATGAAGTAAAATAGGCTTTTAATTTAAAATATCAAAATCAGAGCAAAAAAATGCAGAGTATTTAATAAGTAATCATGTTCTACAGTTGTTGAAAAAAATGAAAAATGGGACGTGTTTAACCTTACCTCACAAAATGGAATAAGACAATTTGTAACTTGGAAAAATACTTAGATAATCTGAATTTTTATCCTCTAAAAGTTTTGTGTGGTGGTTTTTGTTGTTGTTGTTGTTGTTGTTGCAGGATTGAACTCAGAGGCATTTGACCATGAGCCACATCCCCAGTCCTATTTTGAATTTTAATTAGAGACAGGGTCTCACTGACTTGCTTAGTGCCTTTCAGTTGCTAAGGATGGCTTTGAACATGCAATCATCCTGCCTCAGCCTCCCAAAACCCTCTAGAAGTTTTTAAAATGGATTGAAATAAAATTTCCAATACCAAAAAGAAAATCATTTATAGTACTCCCTTTTTTTTACCACAGGGAATGTGTTCATTCCAAGACTCCCAATAGGTGCCTAAAACTGTGGCTAGTATAGAATCTTATATATACTATGCCTTTTTCTTGCACAATACCTATGATAAATTTGAATTTATAAGTTAGGCACAGTAATATATTAACAATAATAGCTAATAATGAAATAGAAGAATTATAACAATATATAAAATTGCCAGAATTGTTATTCTTACACTTTTGGGGCCATTGATTGTTTGTTCATTTAATTTTTTTTTTAGTTATAAATGGACACAGTACCTTTATTTTATTTATTTGTTTTTATGCAGTGCTTAGGATCAAACCCAGTACCTCACACATGATAGGCAAGCACTTTACCACTGAGCTACTACCTCAGCCCTGGGTAAAATGAAGGTTTCTTGAACATAAGCACTGAGACATGATGACAGTTGATCTTACAACTGAAATAGCTAAGTGAAGAATGGGTTGGTAGCAAATCCATGCAATACTTGTTGAACAAGGGATGATCCACAGTCTGGCAGGATGGAGAAGGCCAGTGTGAAATTTTTATCTGCAATTTAGAACATATGAATTGTTTATTTTCTAAAATTTCCCATTTTATATATTTGTTCCACAATTGGCCATGGGTAACTGAAACCACAGATAAGTGGGAAATATTTTGTATAATGGTTTTGATAAACAATGTTGATTTGGTTCAATCAGCCATTGGTATAACAAGGATGTGTGACTGAATTAATTCTTGATATATAAGCAAATAAGGAAGGAAGGGAGGAGGGAGGGAGGGAAGGAAAGCTTCAAAATAGAAGATAATTTTGTTACATCTTCCAAGTGATTACCCAGATTCAAATAGGATTTGTGAAATTAGCATTTATGGAGGGAAATTAGTTGGATTGTATTAATTGTTCAAGAGTACCTTGAGATTATTAATTGTTCAAGAGTACTATTGAGATGTTCTGCAGGATGAGTCAGATCCACCAGGCATACACAGTAAGGAAGAAGAACCTGAACAACAAGAATAAGAGAATGTGTTGAGAAATGAAAACCTAAGGTTTCTGAAATTGTAAGTATAAATGTTTGTGAGATTGTGGACAGAAGCAGCAAGAGTGGAGCCTGAATAATAAATTGATAATTTACTATTACCCAATTACTTTGGGTCATTTGTAAACTAGTAAAAACTGGCTTTTTGTCTAACCAATGTGCAACAGAGATTCGCAAGAGATTTTATGCAGATTACTAGGTTTTCTAGTAGAAAATTTGAAAACAGTGTAAGAAGATGTCTTAGAGAAACTGAGTCTGGATGCAGATAGAGCATTTTATTTTTATTTTTCGGGCAAGAGAACATGAATGCCTGAGTTAAATCAGTGATAAGTATATAGAAGAGGCTCCAGAAATATTCAGAACTTTTACAAAATGTCCAATTTAAATAAAAATTGAATATGAGTAGTGAAAAAGGCAAAAAAGGAAGACTCAGTGCTTCTAACTTTAATGACTGGATGGAGAATGGTGACATTTAGAGGTATTGAGTATTGAAGGAAAACAGGATTGGACAGGGCAAATAATAGATTCTTTTGAGTCAGATATACTACGTGCATGCCAATAGAGTTTAATGTACTATATTCATGCTAGGAGACTATATGTATTCTGTTAGATAATTGGAAATATATACCTTACTTAGAACTCAAGATACAGATGTGGTAAGATAAAAAAAAAAAATTAGAAGCCTATAGGATAGTTGAATCCAAGGAAGAAGGCGAGATCTCCCTAGAAGAAGAGATACAAGCATACCAAAGAAGTAGATGAAACTTGTCTGGGACTTTATATAAGAGCTGACATTCTGATGTGTTGGTTACAAGCATTTGTCCCTTGCCCTTCTCCATTATCCTTCTGTTATCATCTTGTCCTCTTACTGTGCCTCTGCACCTGAACCATATAGTGGGTATGAAAGAGAGAGAAAAACAAGTTGATACTTTTGGGAACATTTTGAAGTCCTGATAAAGAATTTGGGGAAGGAGAAAACTGAAGCCATTGATTAGAACCACACAGAACAATCAAAAATAAGAATCAATTATTCTTTATAACAATAACCGAGGACTACTCATTTGAAAAAAATATTGCAAAGTTTTACTAAAATCTTATAAAGATATCCAAATCCCTAACTTTACACAATGAAAGAATGGGTATTCTCCATTTCCGTGGCATACAATATGATCACCAAACACTGAGGCAAACCAGACACTCATTCCTGTCAGTTAAGAAATGCAAAGAGACAAACTTCTCTATGTCTGCCAATTCCAAAAGATACATTGGCTACCAAGGAGAGACCCAGTCTCTTTACTTCAAACCCTGAGTTACATCTGGCACCTCCCCACTGAAGACTGTAAATCTCCTCTACTTCCAGGTCTAGCATACTACTGTGAAAGTAACAGATAAGCAATAAAAAACATTTTCATTTCATGTAGGAAAATATCACTTTTGAAGTGAAGAAAAGATGGCTCCACATTCTTTGCCATTCTCCCTATCTGGGCCTTCCCCTTCCTTTTGAATCTCAATCAACTCTCCAAATTCTCTGACCAATTGGATGTATCCTAACTCATGCTGTACTCCAAGAGATTGTGGTTCATGCTCTTGTGTCCTTGGAATAGTCTTCTTGGAAGCCAGTCATTTTGTAAGAAATCCTATTTCCTAGACAGAGAGGAGGTCACACAGGGAAAAGCCCAAAGCCATCTTGGGTGCACCAATACCCCATACACATACCCAGGTCCCAGCAGAAGAACCATCCACCTGAGCCCCAGCCAACCCACAGAATGGTAAAGAATGACAAGTAATTATTTTAAGCCACTAAATGTTGGAATGGCCTAAAACATAATAATAGACAACTAAGAAAACATTTTACTTAAATGCTAGATTAAAAATTAAATATTTTCACAAAAGAGGGAGAATAATAATTGCATTATGATACATTTACTTGCATGCTGGTACAAAGTTTAATATTATTTCCATGTTAAGTGAAACTGTTGGTGTTCATTAGTTCAACCATTCTATGAAAAATTAAGTGCTTATCACAGATTAGATACTCTTCTATGTGCCTGGGTACTCAGATTTGAAAAGGCAAGGCCCCTGCTCTAATGATGAAGCTTACATTCCATTGAAGGCCAGGAAAAGCAGATAATAAATAAGCGAACAGATAAATAAAAGCAATAATTTTAGGTAATCAAAAATAAAATAGGATCATGTGAAAACATAAGAATAGGATCAGGAACCTATTTGAGATTGGAAGGTTGAAAATGATAACAAGAAATAGCCATCACTGAGAAGATCAGCAGAGGAAGATTAAGAAGGGAAAGTTTTCCAAGCAGAGGCAATGGCTGGTTCAAATACACTGACAGGAATGCATTCACCTTATTGAAGAAACAGGTAGGTCGGTGTGGCCAGAGCAGAGTGAGCAAGAGGGAGGATGCGATAGAAGAGCAGGCAGGGTTCGGAGAAATTACACAGGGTCTTGGAGGCTCAGAAAGCAGTTTCAGCCTCATTCGATGTGAAATGGAAATATTGGAGCATTAAAATCCTAATTAGAGAGCTGTCTTTAATTGTCCTAAAGTGAAGACCCTTGGAATAATTTACCCATTTCAGAAGCTAAGAAATTATGCCCAGGATTACCTCTATCTATATGAATGAAAGGTTCCATTGAAACCAACTGAGAGAAAGGGAGGCCTGGAGCACATGCAAAACTCAGCTCCCCATGCATGGTAAAGTCGTGACAACAGCCGGCAGAATGTTAAGGTAAATAAAAATGACCACAAGAGACCAAAGGAAGAAATCATGCCAGTTCCTTGATAACAGTAACTTGCATTCTAGTATGTCAGAGCTAACAAAAGCCTACATTATCCCACTTGATCCTTACAACCTCCCTGTGAGGGAAGCTAAGGAGTTATTATCCCCATATTACAGATGGGAATCAAGATTCAAGGCTACACAACGAAGGATAAAATACAGATCCTCTGATGGTAGTCCCTTGTTCCTCTCGTTAAATCACACTACCTAACCAAACTCCACACAGACTACTCCCGAAAGACACAGAAAGGTACAGAACACACGAGAAAATATTTAGGGATTCATCAGAGACCACACATGGAAAAAAACTTCCTTTCATCTGCATGAGGCCACAGCAGGGTTATGGAATTTGGTGATTCAAGAACAAATGTGCCCTTCAGAACAGGCTATGGTAAAGCTGACCCACCTGACTGTAAGTTCCAGTGACCTCAACACACAAAAAAGGAAATTCCATTTCACTTCAATAGCATATATTTGTACTTAAAACTGCAACTTAACCGTCAAAAACAGCCTCTTAACTCATCCAGCAAAGTCTTTTATGCATTCTCTTACAATTCTTAAGAAACTTAGGGGATAATCATCAAGAAAGGCTATTGAGAAAAACTCTCTTATTTTTGTGAGTTCTCCATTTTCTTTTACACTTCCTTCAAGAGAATAAAGTGAGTAAAAAATCTAGAAGGACCAGAATAATGGGTCTATAGGACACAAGCCCATCCACTAAGTTTGCATATAACTGAATATTATAGGTATAAAATTGGATACAAAATACTAGAAAACACACAGTAAACAATTTTTATTGATCAGAAGAGCCTTATCATAGTTTATAACCCATTTCAAGAGTTCTCATGGATGATCACTGAAGCAATACCTAGGCCAGTGTTTGTCCCTCAAGGAATGCTGATTTAGTAGTAATATCTTGCCAATGAGGTGATTTGAAATGCTGAGAGTACAAACTTACCTCACACCCAAATATATTTGAACAACTACTTAATGACAATACATGAGGGAGTTCATATTATATATAGGTTCATGTTTATTATTTATTTTAAAAGCAATAAATCTTAAAACAATTTTGTATTTTACAACAGAACATTTAATTCATGACCTACTACCCCAACTATAAAAATTCCAGTCTATGAATCATTGAGTCACTTTCATAATACATTCTTCAAAGCTGAGGAACTCCAAGCTACAAAAAATGTGTTTGAATTTCTATATAACAAATTTTGTTATCCCCAGTGGTATTTAACCAGTCCCTACAGAATTCACAGAATGATAAACCCCTCAAATTTTAAATCATATCCAGAAAGAGCATTATGCTTGTTTTATCCCTGTGGACTACTTGCTTTTGACATGATCCAACTTGTTTTGTTTTCTAGTGTTGAAAGGAGTGGAAAAATTGATCCATTTAATAAACATTTCTGAAAAACATTAACATATAACAAGTGAAAAGGGACATGCTTTTAAAAGTTGAGAAGAAACAAAACCAGTTGTTCAGAGGAAAAACATAAGTCCGCTGGAAAAAAAAAAAGAAGAACCCAGTTTTATTTTCTAGCAGAGCCTCAAAGACCATTAATGAACAAGAAAGGCCACTTTGGAAAAAGTCTGTCCAGTAACGACACTGATTTGAAAAATTGTTAAAAATAAGTTCCTGTAAAAGGGAATATAAAGAGAGTAACTGACCTTAGTAGTAATGTCATCATCACCTAAAAGCCCAATGTGTAAGTGGTCATGAACACATTGTGAATTGGGCCACACCAACAACTATAGGTAACTGACAGCAGGTACACTTAAAGGACCTTGTGGCATTGAAAAAAAAAAAAAAAGAATCTCCAACCTTGATACAACTGAGTTCACTCAAGTTTACCACTAATTAACACAAGAGACTGGAATTTCCATTTCTTCACTCAAAAACAGAGGAGGCAATACTAGATGGTTCCTATAGTGCTTTGTCATTCTATAATTATCTTTAGAAATATATATTTGTGAAAGTAATTATCAGGATAAAATAGGGACATACCAATTATCACAGGTGATGATTTGGAGAACTTCTTAAAATTGGCAAATTTTTCACCACCACCATCCCCAGCAATATTATGTAACCCCACACTATTAACTGGTTTATAACAATGCTTGTGAAATTAACATTTGAATCACTATTTCTTTCTAACCATGACTATTTTGTCACCAGAAAAATTGTTCCCCAATTTTGGAGCAATAAAAAATATGCTGTAGCACTACCTACTGAGATGTGGCACATCCACAGGTGAGTGCTGGCACTTTGCATACATTATCTCTCAACAATCCTACAGCACTGTCACCCTATAATGCAAAGGAAGCTTAAGGCTCAGAAATTCACTCTGCTCCTGAGCTCAGGTTTAAGCCCAATTCCAAAGAGTATACGTTTTTCCCATGTTCATTAAATACCGTCATAAAAACCAGAAAAATATTGATTAATAGAAAAAAAAGTTTGTGATATAGCTATGTAAGTCACTGAGTCTTCAAAAACATTTAAGAAAATCAAATTCCCCAATGTTCCTTCTCTTTGTCACTTGCTGCTGGCTTGTCTACCACTGCTCCCAACATAATGAAACCATGGGTACGTCTCTTTGACGCATTAAATTGGAAGATCATCAAGGATGGGGTGGTGTGTGAGTCATGTACATATTGCCAACCTAGCACTCTGCCTGACGAACAGTGAACAGTAGTGTTCCATAAATGTAAACGTGATTGAAACATCTAAGGTAAACTATTGGAAAAGAAGCTAACATTGAAAAAATTCTAGCCATGGTATCAGTTTGCTTCACATACTTTCCTCTTATTACTTTTGCTTATTAATTTATGTCAAAGAAAAGCACTTTGTTCCCTTTAGGGATAAACCAAGTCAAGTGAGCACCAACATTCTCCCTGAGCATGGACTGAGAATAACTGGTCAAAGATAGAAATAGAATCTGAGTTTGGTGCTCTTCCTCAAAATCTAGTGAGTCCTGTTTCAGAAAATTAAGAGTAATTAAGGCATACATTCTCTGTATTCTGTGGTTGTCACTATTGTTGGTTGGTTGGTTTGGTTTGGTTTATTGCACACTGTGTTGTTTGTGAGCAACTCAAACAGAATTCCAGAAATGGCTTTTCACATTTCCCCTTCTACCTTACTGTCATTCCTATTCCCACACCAAGGATGGAGGAAAATAGTTCTTTGGCTGAATACCAAATGTAATGTCCATTGAGACACATTAGCAATCCTCAAGGGGGTGACAGCAGTGAACCTGGCTGATGTGAGCAGGGCTGAGCAGTCAGCTGACCTACCTGCTGATGAGCTCATGCCTAAAATCTTTGTGATTCTAGCAGATGTTCAGAAGTCTTTGCATCACGTCCTTCTGTCTCCAGAATCAACCTGAATTCTGTGGAAATCTACTAAGCAATGAGGCACATACAATTAGAACTCAGAGGACCAGGCAAAAGACATGCAGAGGACCTGCTACCATACTAGCTCTCCACACCCGATATTATATGACTATAGCTGCAAGTGACTTTGCTGAGGAGATAAGGTGCACAGCTGTGGGAGCTGTCTGCTGGAAGAATAATGAAGAACAAGAGGAAAAATTTATGCTGAGATCAAACTTTGCCTGCTTACATGATAGAAAAATCTCATTGTAGCTGATGAATCATAGTGATTCTGAAAGAACTAAATAGACAGTTTCAAAGACCAGCACCCTTTCTTCATCCACAAGCAAAGCATTATCTAAGAAGCTAGCTGTCAAAACAATTGTTAAAATATCTCTGAGACAACTCTTCTTTCCTTCTCCAAAAATAAGAAGATAACTCATACATTCTGGGAAACAGACTGTCTCTCTCATAGGAATTAAGGTACAATATCAAGCTTTGGTGGCCTTAGATTAAGCCTGTAAATACCTTACCAAGATGGGATGACATAAATCAATCACCCCATGATAATTTCATATCATTGCTGAATTGGAATGTGCATGCATATATAAATATATACTCAGGATATATATTCATACACATACATATATATATTTATTTTAAATTAAATCTAGAGATTGCAAGCTTGGTGTTCTGTGTAAATCCCAATTTCTCTTCATCTATTTAATTATTTTCTAGGTACTTCACTCTGGCCCAATGGAAAAAGATGTCCTAGATTTTCTAGTTTTACTTTTGTCTTCAAAGAATATTTTTCTAACATATTTATCAGAATTTTCAAGCCAAGGAACAATTGAACTCTATTGTAATGTGTGTATAATATCCGGGATGTTTAAGTTTTGATAGGAGCCATAAATGAGGTACAAATCAACTGCATACATCCAGCTAGACATGTGTTTAAAAACACAATAAATGCTTCTTCAACTAAATAATGTTTAGGTAGTATCTTGCTTTGGGATTATAGATCTGATGACCTTCCATCTTGGTTTTGTTATATCCCAATGAGTGTCCATACATTTAAAGTGTGCTACAAGTTTTTCAAACAAAATATAAAATTCTACTGAAAACCTATCCATGATTTGTGGTGTTAAAATGGAGTATGTATATTATAGATACTAGTTAGGGAAAGTTCTGTAAAGTCAGACATTTACTAAAGGGTTAGAAATACTGGACTAGAGACTGACGGCATGAACATTTTAAGTCTCTACAACTAAACAAGAAAAATCCATCAATAGAAGTGCTGCTTAGGCCAGACAAAAGCTTATTATTTTAGGTAAAAAATACTTTCAATTTTGAATATTACTCATAATTCTTTCTCCATTTTTCTTTAAGTAGAGCAATTTCCTTTTAAGTGGAAGTAGTTGCATCTTCACATCTATTTGAAAATGCAATTAGATAGAAATATAATACAGTACAGCTGGAAAATGAACAATCCATTTTTCCTCTTCCTAGACAAGGTCACACTGCTGAGCACACTCAAGTTAAGCGTGATACAGAAGTTAAGCCATAAATCCAATGAGATGGAAGACTCTGGCACCCAAGGCACAGGCAAGGCCCCGTGTCAAAAGGGCTCACACTCAACTCTCTCTGTTTCATTTAAAAACACTCAGTCCTTATTAACAAATAGCCCCTCTCTTGGAAAAAAAAAATTGTAGGATTTTACAGTCAGATAAACAAAAGACACTGTCATTTTTAAACCAAAACATATTTAGGGAAAAAATGTAAGTGAAACTAATTTGCTACATATGTTTTATACATACAGTACATAAGGGGGTTTCTCCGACGCCATATGGAAAGCATCTGAACTTGTAAGACAATGACCTTCATAAATCACTCTAGGCTCCAACTCCAAATTATGTCTTGTTCCCTCACTCATGGGATAGTCACTATATCTCATATAAATTCATTATGTTATATGTGCACAACAATCTATTTCTACCTTTATAAGGAATGATGTCATAACATAGAGGCAAAGTTTTCCAAAAAAAAAGGGAACAAGCTTTCCCTCCAGATGGGCCTACCTATCCAACAGCTTCTCCAAACACAGTGTGCTCCACAACGTATACTGTCCATGCTCCTCACAGCAAAAGCAAATTAATGGAGAAAGAACAAAATAGTTTCTGACCTTTCTTGATTTCTTCTTCTTCCAAGGTAAATGTCTAATAAAATAGCCTTACATATTTCCACATACCTTCCCTTTAGATATTTCCCATTTATACCGTTAAAAAGGAATCTATGGAGTGCCTAGTTGTTTTTTGTTGGTGGTGGTGGTGGTGGTTTGTTTTGTTTTTTAGTTGTAGATGGACACAATACCTTTATTTTATTTATTTATTTTTATGTGGTGCCAGGGATCAAACCCAGTGCCTCACACATGCTAGGCAAGCGCTTTACCACTGAGCCACAACTCACGCCCTGCCTAGTTATTGTTAATCTGTAATCAATCACCAGCCATGGCTCTATTGGAGTTTTCTCTTCACAAATTCCTTGCCATGACAAAGGTTTAACTTAAGGAAGGAGTAAATTTTGCCACCGGATGGTAAAGGAGGACAAACAAATACATATCTTTCACCTTCCTGCCTCCTTTTTCATAGAAAGTTGCCTCTTACCACTTCTTTCCTGATCCAATCTTTCTTCTTTCTGTAGGTGAGGAGCACAGATTTATCTGTCCTCTCAAGCACGTGTAACTCCTTAAGGAAATGAGCACCGAGATAAGATAAATGTAGTATCTTAGTCCTTCTTCCTTAAGAACATTCAAATTCTCCAATCCAAAGAGGGGACGGGAGGGGAGGGGAGGGGGGACCAATCCATTACCTGAAATGATAACCACAAAAAAAAAAAAAAGCATGTGTAAACCATATATGAGGACTATTTTTCAGTCCTTTGAAATTGTCTCTTTTTCTTATTGGTCAGCAGCACATACATTGAGGAAAGA